>NC_089857.1:20010533-20336783 GCF_036373705.1 Amia ocellicauda
CACCCACGTATTAAAATCCCACTCTCACAAAAATGAATGCTGGTAATAATACACACATATATATGTTTGTATGTATTTTTATATATGTGTATGTATGATCTGTGCATTAAAAGTGTTTAATTAAAACTGTGGGGCAATAGTTCTCCTCAAACAGCAGTTAGAATAATCGTTCTGCCAGCTGAAACTGTGCCACGGATGTGTTTGATTTTTCATGTAATTGTTTGTTTGTTTTCTTAGTTACACAATAACAGCGATCCCTGGTTCTGTTTTTCAGCATCACATGCACCCAACTCACCCAGCTTACATTCCAGCATTGTTTTCAATTACCACAAATTACTACAGAGAGTAAGTTTTGCTTACAACCGGCCGACAGCAGATTCTGTTCGCTAACACGTAAACAGTATTCTGGGCTACTGCATAGCCATTTTCTTATTTTTTTCCTTGATGCCACAGATGAGTGACTTTACCAGCTTCCTCTTCTTTTCATCTCACGGCTAATCCTTTGTTTGCGTAGCACTCAAGTCTTGTCAGAGCCGTTTATTTAGGTTCTTTACAAATCTTAACTGTACAATTCTCCCAGTGATGGGCATTAAAACTTTCAAAATCGCATTGATGAGAGATTTGCAAGTTTAACAGTCTTACCGCAATCCTATTTGCTTTGTGAAAATGATTAAGGCCAGGATCACTTTTGCTGTTCCTAAAGGATAGCAAAGAAAACGTTGACATGAAAATGAAAAGCTCCAAATGCCCTCTTGTTTCAACACTTGGCTCAAGTAATTTCATGAACAAAGACTTGATGAAAGATACCCGAAGTAAGGTATAGGTCTACACTGATACAGTTTATTTTGCATGAATTCCCTTCAGACAGGGAAGGACATTCTGAAAGCCTGATAAATTATAGTTCAAGGTTAATTTGTGCCAGTTTAATTCTACTACTAAAACTACTAGTACTATATAGTAATCATATTTATGATACAGAGACAGGTCCATTCCTTTCATTTTTTAGTTAATGGTTCTATTTTCCACTGTTATTATATCACATTTCAGGTTTTCGACTATGATTTGGTCTTTTTGCTGTATGTTTTCAGCTTCAGATGGAGACTAATATTGATCACTTTTTATTGGTGTCGTATTTTTGGCAACTGTGTTCTAATAGCATGCAATAAATGAATACCTGTAGCCAATGAATACATCCATGCATATGTAGCTACTTGCATGCATGCCTTAAACACTTACACCAGCTGTTTATTTAACATTTGCATTGTTTAACCGCCATGCTCAGAACTGTTGAAATATTGGTGAGTATAATTGCTGACAGTGAGAAATACGATTTATTTCCCCTCTGTTCAGTAGGTCGTGTCAGAGGTCATCAGCAGCTTTCTCATTTTGACACGTTAATATTTATGCTGCCAATTAAGAAAACTAACCTTTGCAATTATGGAGGTGAGTTGGGACAGATGTGGACAGGAGAAAAGAGGCCTATTGTTCACTGTATTACTTCTATTCACTCCACCTGAGCTATTTTAAAGTTAGTCATTTAAAAATTGGCAACACATTTTACTTGGCCTGCTTGAGTTAAATCACAGTTTCCATTCGATTCCAGTGTAATGTCTCCATTCCAAGGATCCAGTATTTATTTATTTATAATGGTGCTCTCACTTTTCACAGATGTTAAAGCCGATCAGAAGATGAATGTTGCTGAGGATTACATTGTTTGTTTAATATACAACTTTTTTGGATGGAAACAAAATTTTTTACATGTGGTATTAAGATGATTTTTTGACATTGCAAACCCTGTTTAATTTCTCAGTAGTCACTGCTTCTGTCAACACATGGTTGCATTTTTCTGAAGGATTTTTTATATACATTTTCAAATTAATAACATTCTTTAATATCCTTAAACAAGCCTTCCTGAGAGTGGGGTCATTACATTCAATTCATTCTTAGTGGAATAATTATATTTTCAAAAACTGATCAAATCATTAGACTCCCAGCCCCACAAAGCCTAAACAACATGCTTCAATCTTTCTCGTATTTTGAAAAATAAAAACAATAAGATGTGTCTTAACGTTTCATTATTGAGATCAGGAATTAACCATGTTCCCTCATGCAACGGGAACCACACTATTGTTTGTTCCATATGTCACAAGTCATTAGAAAACAAGCAAGCAAACAGAAAGCACAGCAAAGCAAAACACAAATAAACTAAAACACATTTTCTACAAATGTAATTACTATATAATGCAAACATAGCAAGTTTAAGAATTCTTTAAACATAATGACAATCTAGAACATTATATTACTGAGAGAATACGGTTCTAGAATATCCAGAACTTTATATTATTGCGAATAAATACCATTCATCTAAATACTATTTTCTAAAACTTTCGAATACTGAGAGAACTAGGAGCCAAATGTGTTGCATAGGACATCAATATAGCATACATAGCATAAAACTGAGGTGATTCAAGTAGGGAACTAAACAAGCACGCATTCTCTCTTCAGGACTTTTAAATTTGTTATTGATCCACATAATGGGCATTTTTACTTTAAGTCAAACCTATAGAACTGTCTTAAGAAAATAATATTAAAGAACAACAACTTGCAAAGCATTTTTAGAAGTGCAAGTTCAAAGATCAGAGAAAAGCTGTTTGATATTTCCCTTTGCAAGCAGTTGTACATGTGAGTTGGTCTCCTCTTTCAACCACTTTCCTCTCATTGAGATTAAGTATCTCGCTTTGAATGGACTTCGAGAAGCACAATACAACTCTTAGTTAAACTTTGAAAGGTTCGCCCCGGCCTTGTTCAATGCGTGTAATGTTTTAGCCGGAGAGCATGGTTGACCTGTTCTGAAAAAAAGACAAAACAAAGACATCTATTAATTCCACAAATGCTGCATTATTGTTCCTCACAAGCTTGCTGACTTATGCTCCTATTCATTATACATGGAGCAATGATGTTATGGCTCCCAGAACTCAATTTTAATTAAGAAGCAGCTAAATGAAGTGCCAGTGTTGAAGCAGGGTGGTTATAACTAGGCTAGTCCATTGTAGGGGGGAAACAATGCATCCACTTTATTAAAACAGCTGAAGATCAGGTATGAGTGGAGGAGTGGAATTCCTCATCATTAAAGAATACATCTGAAGCATGTTCTTAGAAAATTAATATCACCTGTTGCGTAAGTAAAACACTATTTTCTTCATTCATCATATGTCAGTATTTGCTGCACGTATCCATCAATTGAGTAACATGTAAAATATAGATAATAAAAATAATCTGAATTGAAATATGGCATCAGACAGCTTTAATTGAAGTGGTTTCTATTTCAATTTTAGTGAAGATAGAGGACCATCAAATTCCCAAACTCCTCTATGACAATCAAATCTCACATTAATATGGGTCGAGGTCGTGAAGCTGTAATTACCAGGTGGGTTACACTGTACTGGCATTGAATGGAAAATAGCACATTCACCCAAAGCATGCCACTTCAATCTCAGATTTCATTTCTAAGCCTAAATACATTTTAATTGCTGAAAGCTGTCGAACATGGCAGACTGTTGTTTTTATTTTGCTTTGTGTTGTGTGTTTGTTGTTTTTAGCAGGGATCTATAAAGAGATTAAGGAAGTGGAATTTGATGTTAGAACACACAAAAAAAGGCGTTAGTTTTAAGGTTCAATATCAAGGAGTATAAGTACAAAATCAGCATTTCAAGGGACGGCCGCTTATGTTCTTGATTGCAGACGGATCCTGTAGATAACATTTCAGTTTAGCAGTTGCTTTCATAATACCTCTAATGAGGTCCCTCCAAGGTTTATTGCTTTTTTCTAGTAAGTAAATAACTTGTATATATATTTAACTGCACGCAATGTCATGAATGAAAATCCATATCAAGTAAATCGAATTGTTTATGATAATGTATGCAAAATTATTTACTTCATTATTTGTTTTACTTAAGTGCATTGTTAGGTAATACAATTATATTGATTTATCTGTATGAGTTGTTGTCTGCATGATGTGTTTAACTACCAGTCAACACCAGAAAAACTAAAACTAGTGACACACACTTATAATACCCCTCTCCATAAGTATACATTTTCAGATAGAAATCTCCATATTGTCTCTCACTTTTTTGTATTTATTTATCTATCCAGCATCACTTCATGATGTTTAAATGAAAGGGCAATCTAGTGCTTAAACAATTCCCTCATGTACCAGAGAATGGCACTATTTCTAAATGTTACGCTGCAACTTTTGACAAGGGGAACGCATACAATTACAGCACTTGCATTGCGGTCGCAAATTAAGAAAGATCCAATGCAGAAAAACTACAGAACGGCAGGTCAAAGTAATTAGGTACAAACTAGCAAATGACAGTATTCAGCCTCGGTGTATATATACATACATATATATAGAAAACACAAACAATCTCCTGGTTATGCCCTTTAGCAAAACAAGAATTCTCCACCTCCTTTCTTCGCTTGTTAAGTCATGTTGTGGCATTTATGTTTTTGGTTGCTACCTAAGTTTCAGCATGTGAGTTAAAATATAAGATAGATAGATAGATAGATAGATAGATAGATAGATAGATAGATAGACTGAAACATAGACAGATGGTTAGATCAGAGTATTGATTTCTTCATATCACAACAATTAATTAATGTAGGACAAATAAAATAAAATACTATACAACACAAATGTTGAATGACCCATAGTCAAACATAGTCTGTGCTGTTAGTCAGCAGTCTCAGTCAACAGACTCCATGACTGACATTTGGCAGTTATAGATGAGCTTTGTCTACATATGAAATAAATATGTCGAGTGATTCCTAATATCACGTGTACCTGTTTTCAACATTTCCAGTTCAGAAAATAAGCTTCGGCGTGACCACAAAGTTCTGAAAACAGATGATTCATGAATATATAGATTACAAATAGATTATATATAAACAGTCTGCTTCATGTAACGGGCAAGTAGGCCTGGTGGTCGCATTGGTAAATCTGGTTACTCAGATTTAAAATAAAATGTGATTTCACACATTTTTGGACAATTAAATACAAAACTCACACAGAAAAAGAAAGAAAAGGTTCCAGAGCAATTTTCTTCCTTGACTGACCTGAGGGGATGCATTTCAAAGCATCTGAAGCAGGCTTAGGCCTGTTGCTGTGGCAGATTCCAAAAAAAGGCCCAATTACTGACCTAGGAGGGAGTCGGCATTCCAGAGATTAGAGTCACAGGGAGTTTGCTTCACAGACTCACTTCTCATAATTTAGCACGGTCCAGGCACCATTAATCTGCCTCGCTTCAGTCAGCAATCAGATATGTCTGCAGGCCAAAAGAGTTATTAACGAGAGTAGGAGCTAAATCACTAATTGGAAACAGCAACATTTGCAAGCCATGTATTAACAGCAGTTAAGCGGACAGAAATTCAGAGTCTGAGTTATGGTACTGCTAGATAGTTCTGTGTTAAAAGCAATTATCATTGACAACAATAAGCACTTTAGTGTGTTGTTACTGACCACTTATGGTAGCCGTAATCTATCGCCAGTTTTATGGGAGATTATTCTTGGGGAAGATCTCATTGTTATTATGTTTTAATTGTTAATATCGGCAACAGGAATCAGAACATTGGCCTTTGGTTCCATGCAATAGTAATGTAACGTCACAGCCTTCTCTGGTTTCATTCTATAACTTATTTTCATTCTGCACACCTCTCCACATCTCCACCAACAGGAAAACACAACTGCAAACATCTGCTTCTGGTTTAAATCAAAGCACATCAGAGCTGGCCAGTACATTTATGATAAAAGTGCTTCTGGGAGTTTTGAGAGGGACTTTTATATAGGCCTAAGTATTAAGAATGCTTTGTTTTTTTAGTTTATGCTCTTTTCTTTTTTTGCAATGCGTGATAAAAAAGTGAATGATTTTTATAAATTAGCTGAAAAGGACCGTGTATTTCTTTTATAGCTGATGATTATTACCAGTAACATGAACCTATTAAACTGAATGTTAACTTACTGTTGATTGGCAAACTGTTGTAAGGTTTGTGTGCTTCCTGTACAAACTATTTATCAGTCTTTTCTGGTGAATTTGAATGTGAATTTTTCCCCATTACTACAAATGATTAACGTCAAAGTCAGCTATAGCATAGGGAACATCTAGAAATTGTGTTAAACCCCCATTCAATCTCTATTAAATAGAAGAACAGTTCCTATGACAGGTTTTGAGAAGATAAACTGTAACTTCTGCAGTCTTATCGGCAGTGCTATGTGAACAGGCTTGTCCTCAACATTACAGAACATCTCAAATATGAACAGAGGTATCAATTGTAATTGGGAAGATTGCGTTCTGCTCGGCTGATGGATGGCCTAACTCTAACCTATGCTCATGTCAAGACAAGATGATGTCACTTAAAATACATGATTGCTTCTGCTGTTCGGTGATCAAATGACCGACGAGCTGTTTCAAAGAAATGTCAGATTGGCCCTTCCAGCAACATCTTGACAAACACTTAATTCTTCTGCTTAAAGTTTCCCAGTCAGGTCGGACTCAATCGATTGGAATAAGCCGTCTCTGTCGGCCTGAATCTCCCTCATTTCTCTGCCCTGTAATTAGTTGGGTCATGCCTTTAACTTCTCTTATTTGTCACAAAGCATGAGGATATTTGCCGCAAAATGACATTTCTGGAATGTCAAATGATCAGAAAGCGAGTATTCCTTACTTTCATGTAGACACTTGCCAGAGACCTATGTGTGTTGTTTCAAAGAGCTCTTACACAGCGTGGATCACAGTTATATCTTCATTAGGAGTGCTTGGCTCTGGCATGATCACACACCTTGTAATTTTTTATGAGGTAATGCTTTACTTGACATCAACATTTCAACCTTTTTTTTTTTTTACAATTGATCATCTAAATACACAGCAAATATAAAGAATGATGTACAAAAGAGCTCGTACACACATGCAAAAAGTGCTATCTTAATATATGAATAACCTTAACTATAACTTTATTTTTGAACTTTTATTTACAATTCATAGGTTCATAAAACTTTGACCCACCTAACAACAGAAAATTACAGCTTCTACCCGAGTACTCCTAACTGGCGATTGGCCATTGGGTTAGAAGCTTTGATTTGGTCAGTGAGAATATAGTCCTTCACAGCAGTAATTGCTTCTTCATTTAAAATACAAATATTACTAAATGATTCCCTTTGAACTGAAGGAGAGATTTTCCTTTACCTTGCTATGTTTTTCTTCTTGTGTAGACTACTCTAACTCTCTAAAATGGGAATGCAAGAGCGACACTCACATCTGAAGTCTTGGCTACACAGAAGACCAAGGGATTTTTACAGCTTAGACAAATTGCATGCAGAACACCACACATGTAATAAAAATAAAGTTTCACCAGTGTATTTTATATGATGTAGGAAGTAAGTGAAAAATAAAAGTGCAGGATTGGTCAACCCCAGTATTGGAAAGCTACAATATCCTCTCGGTTTTATTTTATTGAAACCATTAACTACTTAGATGCAATTATTAGTCAATATTACCATCTGTTCAAGGCATTCAGTGATTGATGATTTAGAGAGACCCATTAAAACCTGCAGGGTAGAACTCAGGTTTGGCCAGCACTGTGATCTAATTATTGTAGATAAGAAGTTGAATTAAAGACGGAACAGAAGAGTTAATATGCATTGTGTGGTGAATGAGGGCTTTAACAGCACACTAACACTACAACAGTATCCTTATTGCAACGCTATTGAATGACATTTGCTACAGTCTTTGATGAATATCCTGATCTCAGATATATTGTGACTCCCAGAAGTGTCTCTGTATTAGGCCTCACACTTCAGATAATGACAGAAGGTCCCATGAAATCATCCTGTACAAAATCAGACACACTGACCTGCGTATCTGGGCCTTCACTTGTGTGCCTTAGGTAGGGAATAACTTAACCCCTGGTATGTTTCAAGCAGTGTTAAAATACGCTTTTACAGGGTGTTCACTTATATCATTGTAATCATATATTAACTATAGAGTTTCGTAGATTCTTTGCTGCTGATATAATATAAAGGCCAACATAAAAGATTGTAACACTTAGATGATGTATGAGGCAAACACAAAACCGCTTTGCGTTCGGCGTTATGTAACTAAATCCTGCTTTAATCTCACCTTAGATTGTGCTCAGCGAATGTCACAGCTGCTGACGTTAACATCGAGGAGCCATTAGAAGTCGTCTCTGAGCTCCTTTGTAGCAGTTCCAAGCATCTTAATAGTGGGGCTGATTCATATCCACCATTGATAGCAGTGTTTTTGGAGTTGCTATGGTAATGTTAAAATTAAAGGTTAATTGCAGTCTTTTGAAACCTGGCTGCTTTTCCATATGCCTAGAGAACAGCACTGGAAATACAGCTACAAGATTTATTGTGTATCTGTACAATTAACTGTATTAACAAGTCAAAGTTAATATAACGTGTGAAGGAGCTGATGGCCAGCTAAGAAGAACATTGTAGTCCTTTTAATAAATACATTTTAAAAGCAGAATACCTCCCTGAAGCAAAGCATATATTGCAATTTGTTCCACTCAAATGTACTTTAACTGAGAAAATAACTTCTCTTGATGCCTGATTGGTCCCCATTCTCACAGAAAGTGTCTCAAATGCACTGTAATGGACATTTCTCACAGTCAGCATCGCATGACCACTGCCATTCGTTAAGCATAACAGCTAGGAGGTCTGTTATCACAGACAAGATACTTTATCACACTAAACTGTCAAAACAGCAATTATAAAATGGGTAAGAGATAAAAAAAGAAAAGAATGAAGATTGTAATCTGTAAGGTTTATCACAGTGATAAGAAAACACATTCAATTTGATGGTTAGAGTTGCTTTGCAGTTTTGTTGTCCTCTGACCCCTCACTAGATTTCATTCCAACTGCTATTTTGGCAAGTGGGCATCTTTCTAATTTAAAAAAATACAACAAATATGTGATAAGGTATTTTAGATAAGAATGATTAAAGAACTATCATTTTTTGTGAAACTGATGAAACATAGTAAATGAAAACAGTACATCTGTCATGTCTTTTTTGTTTTTTAATAATTTAAAGCAGAAGACACATACTATTTAATTCAGATTATTGCTTTTACTCATATAGGCCTATTATTTACTCCATAATGGCAGTGTGTGTTGACTGGTTGTTTTCATTTTAAATCGCATTGCATTTTGAAAATGATTGTAGCATTTTCCCAATCCTAGGTCACATATATACATGTAAAACAAATCAAAGCCAAGATCAGTTGAAACATACTTTACAGGCTACAGAAATAAAGTGAAGTCATAAAGGCAGCAGAAACACATTATAATAAGGTATGACACAATTTGTGAAAGGAAAGTCTTGTTTTATTGATACTTATAAATTATCCTACAAACAATAATTACCAGTTAAACCCAGGCTCTTAAAAACTTTCAATACCATCATATTGAGCTAACTGCCTGAAATAATGGCTTAAGGTCTAAAAATCTTAGCAAATCCCAATGAAAAAGTTGACATTTTAGTCATATAAAAAACACGGCCTGCTTGCTGTCGAGCAAGATAAAGCCTCAGATTAAAAGCACAAGCTGAATATGTCAAGAGCTGCAGATTAGTTTAAAAGAAGCAGGTAATAACTTTAACACATGACTTACCACTTTCCATTACAAAGGGAACTTCAAAGGAAATATGGTATTTATTGATGGCCTCATAACTCAACATCTTAAAAAAATTGTTGGATTTCATTAGACAAAGCAGAGAAAATCTGAACCAGATGAGACTCTGCCACAGCACTGTATGGAGCAGATCTTCTGGGTAAAGGTAGCACTAAGTTTCAGAAACAAAGGGCCTTTTCATTTAATTTGTCTGGCAATTTATTAAATCTTCTACCCTCCCACCCCCATTTTTCTGGAAAACAAACTTACCCAGTCCTAGAACAGTTTCATTTTTACTTACTCCATCACTCAAACACATTCTCTCTCATTTTTGCTTTCACAAAGAAATAGACACAGATATTGATGTGAGTGTGTATGTATGATGCGTGTAACAGTTTGCAGGCTGTATTAAGGTGACACATTCAAAAGATGAAAACCAGAAACACATCTCGTGCTGCTGGCCTCTTAACTCACAGGAAAGTCTTACTAAATATCTAGAGAGCTCAAATATTACTTGGCTAACACTTGCAATTGTGTATTATTCCACTAGGGTCCTCTTTCTGGTTATCTCTGCTCATGTTCTTGCTTGCTGTCTGTTAAAGATCATTTGTAAATAGTTTATAGAAAGCAGATTTTGTTGTTGTTGTTGTGTCTTTTTTTATGTACCAGGCCCTGAAATACAAATTCTTGGCTTCTTTATTGGATGTTTAGCTTCATTTCCACAGTGCTAAACCAGGTCCAAACACATTCCTGACTTCTCTTAACTTCCCCAAGGCTATTCTCTTCTTGTGTTTTTCTTGCTGTCATCATTAATCATGGAATTCCACTAGTTACATACACAAACTAAATATTGTGATTGTTTTACTAATACATACAGTACTGTGCAAAAGGTTTAGGCAGGTGTGAAAAAATGCTGTAAAGTAAGAATGTGTTCATAAATAGACATGGTAATAGATTATATTTATCAATTAAGTTAATGCAAAGTGAGTGAACAGAAAAAAAATCGAAATCAAATCCATATTTGGTGTGACCGCTCTTTGCCTTCAAAACAGCATCAATTCTTCTAGGTTCACTTGCACACAGTCAGGGATTTGTAGGCATATAGTCAGGTGTATAATTAAACAATTATACCAAACAGGTGATAATGATCATCAATTCAATATGTAGGTTGAAACACAATCATTAACTGAAACAGAAATAGCTGTGTAGTAGGAATAAAACTGGGTGAGGAACAGCCAACCTCAGCTAACAAGGTGAGGCTGCTGAAGACAGTTTACTGTCAAAAGTCCTACACCATGGCAAGACTGAGCATAACAACAAGACACAAGGTGGTTATACTGCATCAGCAAGGTCTCTCCCAGGCAGAAATTTCAAGGCAGACAGGGGTTTCCAGATGTGTTGTCCAAGCTCTTTTGAAGAAGCACAAAGAAACGGTCAATGTTGAGGACCGTAGATGCAGTGGTCAGCCAAGGAAACTTACTGCAGCAGATGAAAGACACATCATGCTTACTTCCCTTCACAATCGGAAGATGTCCAGCAGTGCCATCAGCTCAGAATTGGCAGAAAACAGTGGGACCCTGGTACACCCATCTACTGTCCGGAGAAGTCAGGTCAGAAGTGGCCTTCATGGAAGACTTGCGGCCAAAAAGCCATACCCCCGACGTGGAAACAAGGCCAAGCGACTCAACTATGCACAAAAATACAGGAACTGGGGTGCAGAAAAATGACAGCAGATGCTCTGGACTGATGAGTCAACATTTGAGTTCCTTCAAAAACTGTGTGCAAGTGTACCTAGAAGAATTGATGCTGTTCTGAAGGCAAAGGGTGGTCACACCCTTTATTGATTTGATGTAGATTTTTCTTCTGTTCACTCGCTTTGCATTTAGTTGATAAATATAATCTATTAACATGTCTATTTTTGAATGCATTCTTACTTTACAGCATTTTATCACACCTGCCAAAAACGTTTGCACTGTACTGTAATTATATATATATATATATATATATATACACTCACCTAAAGGATTATTAGGAACACCTGTTCAATTTCTCATTAATGCAATTATCTAACCAACCAATCACATGGCAGTTGCTTCAATGCATTTAGGGGTGTGGTCCTGGTCAAGACAATCTCCTGAACTCCAAACTGAATGTCTGAATGGGAAAGAAAGGTGATTTAAGCAATTTTGAGCGTGGCATGGTTGTTGGTGCCAGACGGGCCGCTCTGAGTATTTCACAATCTGCTCAGTTACTGGGATTTTCACGCACAACCATTTCTAGGGTTTACAAAGAATGGTGTGAAAAGGGAAAAACATCCAGTATGCGGCAGTCCTGTGGGCGAAAATGCCTTGTTGATGCTAGAGGTCAGAGGAGAATGGGCCGATTGATTCAAGCTGATAGAAGAGCAACTTTGACTGAAATAACCACTCGTTACAACCGAGGTATGCAGCAAAGCATTTGTGAAGCCACAACACGTACAACCTTGAGGCGGATGGGCTACAACAGCAGAAGACCCCACCGGGTACCACTCATCTCCACTACAAATAGGAAAAAGAGGCTACAATTTGCACAAGCTCACCAAAATTGGACAGTTGAAGACTGGAAAAATGTTGCCTGGTCTGATGAGTCTCGATTTCTGTTGAGACATTCAGATGGTAGAGTCAGAATTTGGCGTAAACAGAATGAGAACATGGATCCATCATGCCTTGTTACCACTGTGCAGGCTGGTGGTGGTGGTGTAATGGTGTGGGGGATGTTTTCTTGGCACACTTTAGGCCCCTTAGTGCCAACTGGGCATCGTTTAAATGCCACGGCCTACCTGAGCATTGTTTCTGACCATGTCCATCCCTTTATGACCACCATGTACCCATCCTCTGATGGCTACTTCCAGCAGGATAATGCACCATGTCACATGGTCGAATCATTTCAAATTGGTTTCTTGAACATGACAATGAGTTCACTGTACTAAACTGGCCCCCACAGTCACCAGATCTCAACCCAATAGAGCATCTTTGGGATGTGGTGGAACGGGAGCTTCGTGCCTTGGATGTGCATCCCACAAATCTCCATCAACTGCAAGATGGTATCCTATCAATATGGGCCAACATTTCTAAAGAATGCTTTCAGCACCTTGTTGAATCAATGCCACGTAGAATTAAGGCAGTTCTGAAGGCGAAAGGGGGTCAAACACAGTATTAGTATGGTGTTCCTAATAATCCTTTAGGTGAGTGTATATATATATATATATATATATATATATATATATATTAAATTATAATTAAATTTAAATTTAAATTATTTATATATATATATATAATTTAATTTGGGCACTATCCAATAGCCACATAAAAAAGGCTCTTCCAATAGTTTTAAAAACATAAAATAAATTAATCACAATTTAAAAATTGTGTACATTGTAGATAGCATTAACATTTTTTAAACATTTGTAATAACCATTTTGCACTACAAATTTATCAATAAAGTGAAGTGTTTCTCTATAGGCATTAAAATCATGCCATTATGTGCATCTACAATCATTGTTCTTACAGTGAAACAAAACAGACCTACCTCTACAGCAGTGTAATTAATGAACTGGCCTTTAAAAGCCAACAACAAAGCTACATGGTTAGCAAGCACAGATTCAGAAGATTGTGAGTTTGGAGGTAGTGTCTGTACCAAGGATTAAAAGTGTACTTTTTGGCAAGTGAAAATATATCTATAATAGAAGCAGATGTATAGTTTTGCCAATTGCATGGATGTGAGCTGGAGTTGGGTGAGCTTGAGGTGGCCAAGGTTGTGTTTGTTGCCACATTATCTGTGAGACAGTGTGTTATAAAGCATATATCTCGCCAGTGCATGTTTCTGAATATGGGTGCACATGGGTGCACATCTCTCCCATCAACAGGGGGCTAGTAGCAGCAGGCGGATTTGCTTGACAGTTGACTATTCCAATTCCAGAATTCCACATTCCAAATTGAACCAATCAACAACAACAGCAACAAACACAAAACTAGATGTGTTATTTCGCCCATATATGAACATGCAAATGCATATCAAAGTGGTCTCTTTAGAAATTCCCTACACTATTCCTACGGGAATAAAAAAGACTTAAAAGCATTAACAGTTGTCACTCAGCGCTGGACCCGAATATTATCTCTAAAAAGAGTTGAACCAGAGGAGAAGAAACACAACACCTTGTTTATAAATCCAATCCAAAATACACTGTGACACAGCTGCCCCCTTTTTCCACATCTTCTTTCCATAACAGAATCATGATTAAGATAACTGTACGTCCGTGTTGCATATCCACCATCCTGGCAGACATGAGACAGATCTATCCCATCGCGCGTTTCGCATGCCGGGGGATTTTCACAAAGCAAACAGTGTTTAGTGTGGGTATTTAGTGTGGAAACCCGCTGCTGCAGGAGATCGGGTTACAAAGAGGGCTTCCTAAAAACGACACCGTGGCCCCGGAGATCTGGTGCTTACATGTGATTCTGGTTGAAGGCCATGAAATAGATAGCTGCAGCGGTGAGTAATAATTTGGCAGCGCAACAAGAATGCCTCAGGAGAGATAACAAGATGTTCTCATGTAGTCAGTGTTGTCTCTGGGTTGCGTTCTCCCCTAGCACCAATGGGTGTGCATCGCATTCCTGCTACTCTGGAGAAGTATGCAAATGTATCACTGCATATTCCCAACCGTTGGCTTCCCTTGGGTCTCGGCTTAATTCCAGTGTCCACACTAACTGATGATCGATAGTATACTTTTTGTGGCCATTGAGCAATATTATTCATTCCTTTCATATCGCAAGAAAGTGGTATTTGAAACAGTAGGGATTCCTAATAGAAAGCCGTTATATTTTTCTTAAAAGGATTGGCTGCTGTATCTGCTTATTCATTGTTATCCTTTCCTAAACAAATACCCATCATTCAGTGTAAATATTTTCCTTCAAATCGACAACAGTGGTAAACATACAACTTATTAACTGTCT
This sequence comes from Amia ocellicauda, assembly GCF_036373705.1. Lineage (NCBI taxonomy): Eukaryota > Metazoa > Chordata > Actinopteri > Amiiformes > Amiidae > Amia > Amia ocellicauda. The sequence continues at coordinate 20,025,210 of NC_089857.1, forward strand.
CCTAAAAAATGATGTGGTAAACCTCTGGATTTCCTTTGAACAAGAAGACATTATTTCCACTGAATACTTCAATCTGAAACAACTGCCATATTTATTACAAGTTTTTGGTAAACATTGGGATAGAGTGAAACTCAATCCTTTCTGTGTCAAAATGTATAAACAGTCAAAAAGTCATTTTTGCATTCCTGGGGTCACCATATTAAGACAATTGATGTGGTTCAGATTACTTATACAAATATTAAGTTAAGGATTAAGTGTTATAAAATGTACTTTGCAGCAAAAACCAAGCGAACAGAGACCATTGTGCCACACAGGCCACAGACTCTTATTTTACAGAAGTGAACAACCGAGGAAAGTGAAGGCCTCTGAGTCTGCCTGGCTTAAACGCAGGCATCAGGTCAGACAGCTCCTCACAGCCTCATCCACTCTTCTCAGCACTGACTCTAATGGCCTGTTCTTGTTGCTAGTTTAAGACTAACTGTTGAACTTGAACTCTCCCCGTGTATCACAAACCGCTCTGCGAGGCTCAAAGGGGCCAAACTAAATAGCTCTCTGCTATTTTGACGGAAAACATCACACAGTGAGAGCAAAGATGAAAGTGGCAAGCAAGGAACACACATCGACTTGTTTCATGTTGCATATGTGAATGCTGCGTTCTCTTAATATTAGATATTTTTGCTTCTGAAAGTTAAGACTGCTTTATACGAGGGCAATGGAAGCCTCCATAACCTCTAGTCAAGTAACTAGAGCTATACATGTTACTGATGCGAAGTTAACAAAAACTAAAATAACTACCTTACTCATTGACAAAGATTTTTTATTATTATATTTCTTAGTAGACTTACAATATAGGCCTATCACATTATTTTTACATACAATTACTCAAAGATTGTCCCTCTATCACCTTGCCAGACGAGTGGCTTCTTTCGCCCCACTAAGTGACTATCAGGTATTGCCAAGCAATTACATTGAGTGTGGTTCGATGTGGGATGTGGGACAGTTCAGTCGCTAACAATATTCCCTCCCTAACATCCTCTCAAAATCGATAAACTAAAAATCAGGAGCTCATTGAGGCTGATCCCTAAACTGATTAAGCCATTGATCCACTCTCAGGCGGACTTTTACTCCCTCAAAGATAACCGCAGCTCTGGTATATTTGTCACTGTGTGCATTGGCATTATTGTGTGGTAGGCATATTATTTTTCGGTATATGTACATATTCACAATCTCTCATCTGGTGTAGGTCTAACATGAAAGACACACACAGTCAGGAGTTGTGATTTATAAAACCTTGAATGCTTGTAATGCCTGTTTTCTTAAGAGAACGATATTTTGCAAGACTTTTCCCAAACTATAAACACATCTCTGCATAGCAACTGTGACGGTGCTACCATAGTACACTGCGGCGAAGATAGCCAGTCGAATTACAATCAAGGTGTTGTATTTATTAGATGAGTATAAAATAGCATTCGTTTTATAAAATAATGCTTTGTAAACACAAACGTAGAAAACCAGACACAGGGGGGAGAAGACAGTGACAGATTCCAAGCTTTTCATTAATTTTCTATTCTATTTCTGTTTACTTCCATTATTAAAAAACAAACACATATATCTTAATTTATTTTACTAACCACGAGTTCTATTTTATACCCTTTAATAAACACAAATCATCGATTGTAATCCGCCAGGCTCCTCTCCCCCGCAATGCCGCTCACCCGGATATCTTAGCAGCGCCCCCGGGTACATCTGTGACTCACACCACCCCTTGGCAGATGCCTGGGCCACATGTACAGCATTATGCACAACAGTTAGCTCATGACAAATGGCTCTGAAAACAGGGTAACCCTGGCGCATAACGTCTGTGCCATATGTAATGCAAATCGTGTTTTTTTCCTCAAAGTGTATTTTGGCACTCCTGCTAATTCACTGAATCCAGTCTTGTTATTTTTATGAGCCTGGCATGTTTAAAATGGTCATATTAGGCAGACGTGTTTGAGAAACAAACAATAAAGAGAGCAATTCTCCAGTATGTAATAGCAAGAGAAATATGTCATGTTGAAGACGCTACAGAGGCATGCTGACTTGGACAGGCAACAATTTGGGAATGTGTTTTGGACACAGGCTTGACTGACTGTTATTCATGGCAGTGCAATCAGTGAATCCATCCACAGTGTGTTTCAGTGACTTATCAATCAAAACTCACACAGGGAAATGCAGTTCAGGGGTAGGCATTATTTTATTTCTATAAACTGACTTCAACAAATGGAGACCCAGGTTTCAGATGCTTTTAAATTGAGCAATGGTACTGGTACATGATTTTTTTTTTGTTAACTACAGATGCCCTATTATTGAATTCTGCTCACTATTCCCAAATCCCTTCAGCAGAGGAAATGCTAAAGGTAATTTTTTGGGGTCTGGTGTATGCTTAGAAACCAGTTTGATGTTCAGAAGCTGAAACATGTGGAGATGATTATGAACATACTGCCTGATAGTGCGTTTGTCACGTGACCAGCAGGTAAAAGACCTCTATACAGAAATTCTCAATGCATGCTAGAGGCAAAATTCTTTTCAGGTTGCCATATCAAATGTAATCTTCTTTCACTGAATGTATGCTAAAGGTCACTTTCAGACCGCTTTCATTCAAATATTATTTATCAAACTTTATATTTTTTAACAACAAAGTACATATCCTTAAGATGAACTGAAATGTTAATACCTTGATGTCTGTTTTATAAATAAAAATGAAAACATTTGTTTAAATCATTTTTGTTTTTACAGCTTTTAAAATTGACAACATTGGTAAAAAATATATATGTGGTAAGACTGGGTTGTCTTTGAACAATAATACATTATTCCCACTGAATACTTCACACTTAAATCCATTGCTACATACATTTGGGAAATAAAATAGGCCTTTTCTTTGGCCACATTTCCTTCGCTATATCAAAAAAGGCCAAAACAACACTGACAGTTAATCTCCTCTGACGCAGCATTACAATACATTATGTAATTATTTTCTGAAGCAGTTTTGCTATCTTGTGAATTTAATTTACTTAATTTGCCCATTGGAGTAATTTTCACTTCACATTTACTTAATTAGTTTAATGTTTTGTATCTATATCTGACAGCATAATTGTACTATAGTCCTTCAGTGTTCAAATTAAAAAGCTTGTGTCACTTCTCCAGATCTCTGTGGATTTTTTCAGTTTATCTCTGTTTCGCTTCAATCTGGTCCATGAGCAAAAAATATACTATACTATATATACTATACTAAAATAATGATAATAAAACCAAAACTGATCACAATACAAATATTTTTGGAACTATTCACACCAACACTGACACATGCATGGACATGAGAAGAACTGCATATAACTTATACATTTTTGTTATTGTTTGTGATGATTGTAGCAAAGGCATTTTAGCTCTCCTTCCTGCAATGAGGAAAAAACAACAGGAAATATTAATTTTCCGACAACTAAACTAAACTTTGCATGCCTTTCTTGAACTTTGACCTATTAAATAAGGGGTTAGAAACAATTATAACTGGTCTGCAAATAACCCTCATTTGGAAATCCCAAATGCTGAGGTGATTAACCTGATTTTTCAACCATTAGAACACAAAGTATATCTGAGCTTGGGTTTACTTTACAATCTAAATAAAGTTGCATAATTACATCAAATGTGATTTCAGATGAATATTCAATGGTAGCTTTGTGTTATATCTTTGTTAATGTTCTTAATCTGCAAAATACTGGGAATGGTTTAGTCTTTATATGAGGTTATTTTCGAATTTGTGTTTTCGTTTTGTTGTAGAAAATAAAGAGTTTAAAGCAGGGTTGTCAAAATCTGTTTAGTGTGGAGCCCAAATCTAGGAAACTCAATTAACAGCTACTTTAACTGTGCAAACCATCTTCAAATTGTCTCGCTAAGAAAATGATTAGCCTAGTTTAAATTAATACATTAATGTTCATAATGAACAAACCTGGAGTTTAAATGAGCCCAGTACAGTCTGAGCTTTGTTGTCATTTTTCAATTTGTCGAGTTTCTTCCAAATGCTTTTTTCCCCAATTAAATAATTAAATAACATACATAAATGAAACAAAACACACACACTTGCCAAGGAGGAGAAGAACAGTCTCCACTGGGAAAATGTTAAAATCTCATGACACACACTCTCAAAAAAAAAAACTGGCAGGGAGAATTTGAAACCAGATGGTCATTATCTACTCATGAGCAAACTGATGAGCCAAGAACTACAAAATATCTGGAGGGCATACCTGCCAATCAGCGCAGGAGGTGATTCCAGTTATTAGAGGATGGGCCAACTGCTTCTTTTCCCAACCCTCGGGGCCTCTTACTCCTGTGAGGAACAACTGTGACTCCACGACGTGCAAAGCAGGAAAGGAGAAAAGAAAATGTTTATATTTTCTTTAGTGCTTCATTGCCTTGAACAAATTCTGCCATTAAGCCAATACTTACGGCCCCATTGTCGTTTAATGAAGAGAAGATGAAAAAACGATGTCAGCTTTAAAAAAATGCCTTCCTTGTTTCCACATTAACACGAGGCATGTTTTCTGTTTGTCTTTTCTCAGAGTATTTTTTCATTTCAATTAAGAAAACATTTTCGGTCTGTTTCAAGATTGCTTTAAAATATACCTAGCTGGCAAATAGTTGAGCAAAAAAATAAAGCCAAGGAAAATATTAGCAGGGCTTGATTTAATATGTATGAATGAGTATAATTCATTTTTTCTGGGAAACATTTTCATGTTATTTATCACTATTTGAGTGCCATTTAGGTTTATGACGTTTTCAAAAGAATAAGTGTTAGTGCACCAAAGTGGAGTAATAAAACTCTTTGGCCTTTGGTTTTAACTTTATTTAGTAACAATACCATTAACTTCAACAGCCTTTAAATATCTTGTTTTCCTGCACTTATTTATAATTGCGTCTGTAGCCATTTACTGTTCTGTTTGATGTCTATTCAGTGTGTGTGTTTTTCGGTTTTGTGTTGTTGTTTTTCAAAGGGTTATTCTGTCCTTAAACACGGTCTGACCTCTCCAACAGAAAAGGTTCAGTTTTGTCTTCTGTAAGGGAAGAATGCTTTCTCCCTCTGTGAAGCCTACAGAATTTAAAACCACAGCTTTTGCTTTCTGGCAATCCTAGCAATTTTTCTTTCTGTTTCTTGTTTGTTTACTGTGGTTTGCTAGCCATAAAAATAATAACAGCAAAGCATTCACTGGGACAGACTAGCAGCTCTCTCCCCAGTATCATAATTGCTTCATTTCAAAAATCTCCAAGCAAAGCCCTAAACTAAAGTTAGCAGAACAGAAGTTGACTTCACACCCATCACAAGCCAGGACTGAAATTAATTGCTATATAAAGAGCCTAGCAACCTTCTGCTGTGTAGAATAACATGTCAACAGACTGTCACTTCTTATTTTTCAGAGGAACCTAATGAAAAGGATAGATTGTAGAAAATGATACAGCGGGAGAAGAATGTTTATGACATCATATTACAGTTTGTAAGGCATAATGAAAAACATACCTCACGTCTAAGCTCTTGTGTCTGGAATTTGGATGTGAGGTAAAATATACATATATGTGTGTGTGTGTGTGTGTATCTTGCATTCAGTAGATGTATTTATTGGAAAGGTGATGTTTATTGAAAGACGTACACATGTTCTACTAAAACTAAAAAAAAAAATGTGGAAACTCTTTAGTAAATCCTAATTAACAGACTTTGTAAACTCCATTTGTATTGTATTATTCCTGCCGTTGTCTATAAAACTCCAGAATCCGTCCAATATTATCTGAAGCTCTCCTCACAAATGACTTTGCCTGCAGTCTGAAATCCTTGTGTATAAGCCAAGACTCTGTTTGAGAATAATACCTTCCTTTGGAATGTGTAGGGGAAATTGAATGTAGACTCACACATAAAATTTTAATAATCATAAAAACACAAATTCCAAGCTGGCTGGAGTTTTTGTTAACCTTTTCTTGGTATATTGAAATTAATTATGGTTATGATTAGAAACTGCTGCCCAAGTGCTGTTGATGGTTAAGGATGTTACCCAGGGTTACAGTCTAGAATTGTTTAAGCAAAGTCTAGATAGTAATTTTGATAACTGACTTGAACATTGATCGGACATGCTTCTCATAGCCAAACATAAGAAACACATGATGTAGTGCACTAATATAGACATAAATGGTTTCAAAGACCCCATTTTGTCACCAAAACCCAACAGCAGAAACCATTATTAATGTTATTGTGGGACAAGTAATTAGGCCTCCCAATGAATTCAAATATGATGTCATTATGTATAGAATTAATTGATTATTGGATTCAACTACATATACTGTACACACAGATAAAATAAAACTACATAGACTGATTTAGTGTTATATATGAGAAGGCAGCATTGTCAGAAAATCAAAATCAAGTGATTTAGCAAGGAGAAGAAAAAAATGTCAGAAGACTATTGGAACCTACTTAAATCACCTATTATTCACTGAGGACATCCTTATATTATATTTGTACCAAACCCAGGAGATTGGCAATTATGAGTTCAAGGACTACCTAAAACTACCATCAAAGCCAGCCTGAAAATGGATGTAAAGCAAACTAAAGTGATGTTTAAAAAATACACTCTTCCCAATGTGATTGAAGTTAATGGCATCAGGCTAGCAGAGGTCAACAATTACGTGTATTTGGGTCAGTTCATATCAGCAACTGAAGACCAGATGTCAGAATAAACCAAAGAGAGTGAATGAGCTGGAGTGCGATTGGTAAACTGGCTTTGTGGTCTTCAACCAGTGTTGCCTTGATAAACATAAGCAAAAATCTTGACACTGAGCACAAAAACAATGTCCAAGAACTTCTGATATGGAAAAAACTGTGCTCAGAATGACAGGAACAGAGATAAAAGATAATGAACCAACTGCAACACGTACAAGAATATGTGATGTCATTGTAAGCGATGCCATAGAAAAAAGGAGGGACCATCAATGCACCAAGAGAATACTGAACTGGAAGAGAAGACCATTTCAATTTAAAACAAGGAGAAGAGCTCCTAGGAGATGAAATCATGAATCTGGATGTGGAGAGCTGAAACCAGAGACTCAAGGATAGTTTATCCAGCACTGAATTTACAACGATTGAAGATGATTGACCAGAACAGATTAAACTTTAAAACTAACCACATGTTAGCATAACACAGTCAAGGCATCCCTTCCCCAACACTCTCGATGTTTTAAACCTAAGTATGTATCACTCTATACACCAGTCACTTAAAAATGGTGAATGTCAAGAACAAAAAACATCATATTTTAATCTTTCTATGTCTAAAACTCCAGAATGTTACTCTTTATTTCACTTCTTTCCAAGTCACAACATCAAGAGATCCTTATCTCTTCCACAAAGCAATGGCTTTATCTTCAGGTGCTGACCAAGAATGTGTTTTTGCTGTGTCAGTGTACGTGTCAGTTGCAACCAAAGGATAAAGAACTGTAGCTGGGGCGTGATTTCCAATCATTGTTGATTAGCATCAGGTTCGTTTAGAAACAAACACTGTGGCTCATTGGAGTTGTGAAGTATGGTAGATAAGGACAGCTGTGATTTTCATCAGAGGGAACAAACTGCAACTCAAAGACACATAAACAGCTTGTAGTTTAGGTTTTTTCTTCCCAAGCTGTAAAATGTATTTATGAGAGGGGAATAAGAAGAAAATATCTTCCCTTATTAGTTGTCATATTGAAACATATTCTTGACACTCAGAAATGTACACTACCGGTCAAAAGTTTTAGAACACCCCCATTTTTCAATTTTTGTATTGAAATTTAAGCAGTTCAAGTCCAGTGAATAAAATGAAATGGTACAAAGGTGAGTGGTAAACTGCTAGATGTTAAAAAAAAACTTTAGGTTACTAAAAACTGAAAAATAATGTACATTTCAGAGTTATATACTTTGTTACTACACCCTCTTAAGCATTATTTGGCAGTGTTACGCACAGCTCCTGTTCATAGAAGTTACACTGTATTCGTACAATGTGCACATCGTTTGAAAGCTTATTCTCTTGGCTACCAGAGCTTTTCATTCTCAAACACATCCCATTTATAGTTATCGTGTCGCCCGCCATCATTCAGAGCCTGGGGGGTAAACGAGCAGTCTGCTCAGAAGGCTTTGTTCAGAACAACCTAACAATTAATCCAATATATATTATTTGATGTTCTATCAAACACAGAGAAGTTCAGACAGAATTATGTAAAATCGTTGTGTATTAGTACACTGTAAACAGAGTTTTCCATCTTGACATTTTGAGCTCTCTACAGGTGTGTGTTGCTTCTACCAAAACATGGATGGTTTTGTTTTGATGAGTAGACTGTCTGGTTCCAGAATATGTCATAATTGTCAATTGTCATATTATGCCAAGTATCCCCCCACTCCCCATTTCAGAATGCGGAGTGGGGGTGTAAATGCGAGGGGTATAAAAAACACATTTTTCACATTAGAGAATGCTTCACATCTTTAGAAAGCTGAGAGTCTCAGCTTTCATGGGATATCAAACACTTGGCAAACAACACAACAGTGAAGAGTACACTTGGGGTTAAAGAGAAGGACACAGATTTGGTGCTCTTTTAAGGGTGCCAGAGGGGTTACATTTTGTTAAACAAAACTATTCCATGATTTATTTTTTATCTCCAATTGTTTATTTGTTCTATGATTTACTTTCAGAGTACATTGAAACATTAAACTGCATACATTTCAATAAAAACTGGAACAATTGAGGTGTTTTTGCTTTTGACTGGTAGTGTAGCTTAAAGGACAAGTAAAATGGGGGTATTTTGAATTAAATTAAAGGCATACCAACTGGTACTATTCAGATTACAGTTATATTGTTTCTGTTTACGAACAGAAGAGAACTACTGATCTGGAGAAAATATACCATAAAACAATTTGAGCAGTTCCAAGTCCTGTATGTTGTAATATCGATATTATCGTGATGGAGAAGCTTTGACATAAACATAATGCATCATCTGGTCTCCTTTAAAGATCATAATATTACAATTTTATTTTATATCTGCTATTTGTCTTCATTTCCCTATAAGAAGTGTTTTTCTGAAAACCAGGAAAAGTAGTTCCCTAAATTAGTTGTGCAGGTCGGATACCTAATACACTAGACTGGTATTTACTATTCAGACAATCTCTAGGACTCAAAGGACTATTTTGGAGCTGGTTGTTATTAAAGTATAATGGACTTCGCAATCACTATCTCTGCAAAGAGTCCCATAACCCCGCAATCTGTTTTCTCCATATGCAAACTCTTCCCTTCAGCTTGTGAGATCATCCGGAATCTGCTCAGCTCCTTTTGGCTTCGAATGTGCTTCTCATGCAAAATGTGTTCAGTACCATCAGTTCTCCTGACTTGTTTACTCCTGAAACGTAAATCTAATTGATAAGAAAATTGTTTCTGGTGAATCAAGTGCACAACGCAGCTTACATGAATCTCAGGCAAACCACAAACAGCTGTGACAGAAATACTTGTGAAAATATGACTCCTCACTGTACCGCAGGTTTACTGTAACTGCTGAAAAAAGAAGAAGTTCCACACATCATCGGTCCAGTCTTTGAAGTTTATCAAAGCTCTGTTGAAAATGCCTCTGGCAAATGACCAGTCATTTTCCAGACCATGTAATGCAACGCAGATCCTTCCACATCATGCATTCCACGCTGTGTTTTCTTTATAGTTTTTATGTATGTATCTTGCATGCCAGGAGCCTTCCTGAGTTACTGGAAAACGAAAAACTTAACTTAAGTTCAAAAACATGGAGTAAATTTTCTGACAGTGCTACAAATAACAAATATAAATAGTTTTTACTTTTATATGTTTGTATTATAAAGTCTATGAATTCCAATATACATATGTTCTTATCTGCTTGTTCCAACTGTATTGTGTTTTGTAAAAAAACTTTGAACCTGGGAAAGGGCATTTTCAATAAATAAATAATAATTATTATTATTATTGGAATTGTATTGTTTCCATTACAAAATGAAAGAACGCTGGATGTTAATAATATATATTTTAATCTTATTGTTATTTAAATGGGTTTTGAATCAGGCGTAAATAAAAAAATGCTTCTGTATATGAATGCTTAATGTACTGAAAGGAAAAAAATAAATATATACCATAACTAACATGGAATATATAACTTATTGAAAGAAATTGACCTGTTGCCAGTGAAATATGGAAATTCAATAAAGGTCAGGAATTTAAAATGTCTTGAAGTTGTTCAACTCTTTATTAAATTGTTTATTTCAATCTAAAAATGCGCTTGACATATTTCAATACTGTATTAATATGTGCATTATATATTTTTTCAGTTTAACATGTAACAACTTTCCAATACTTTCACGTAACATGTAAATTCAAATCTGAATTTAATAAACCAACCCTTTAAAATTAACCCTAAGACCAGGGCACACAGACCCTGCTGACAAATTAATATACATGAGAGTATCTTTATCATATCCTATATTTTCCACATGGTAAAGCCTTTTCCAATATATTTAAATTACACAATATCACAGTGAGATCAGAATCAGGGGGAGAGAGTGACAATGTTACTTGAATTAAGTGTTACTTTGTTACAGATGTTACTGCTTGTGTGGGGGGGACGCTGGTTCTCATTTACCCTCTGCATTGGAAAGTTTAAAATGTCATTATTCTTTATATCAAAGAGAAATAAAAACTGAACTTTGCAAATGCTGGTCGAGATTTTCTTTTTTTTTTTTTTTTAAGGATAAATTAATAATGAAATATAGCAGATGTTGACCGGGAAGCATCCAATCCCACAACCGGATAGAGTGCCGTCTGGCATAATAGGGTTGTATGCATTGCACGACTATGTACTCCATGACTGTCCTCCTCCAGTCTGTTTGTCTGAGTCTCCCACGGAGTTAAAATGTCCTGAAGGATGCTGGGCTGGATTATTTGGTCGGCCGTTAGCCAGGTCAATCAGCTGGTTGCCCACGGTTGGCCCACTGTCTCTGGCTCTCTCTCTGGTCAGGGTACAGAAGAATGAATGTATGTTAACCAGCATCTCTGTGTACCGGTGTAACTTGCGCAATCTCACTACAAAAATCAGCCATGTTTTTTTTTTTTTTTAACAAACAGGTTTCCTAGAAGAAGTAAAAAAAAAAAAAAAACATGATCTGGCTAAAACCATTTGAATGTGTGTATAGTGTAAAAAAATAAATAGTAGCAACTGTGGTTTTTAAACCAAGCTTTTTTTTCCTTTAATTGGAAGCTTGTCATCTAACCCACTATTCCACAAAAGCAAACAGCACTGTGAGAACAGCTTTGTGTTGAAGGAGGTTTGTTTCATTGGTTGCAAGGCTAGTGCAAAATGCCAATGTCAAACCAATGGATATGTTTTATATACATACACACACATACATATATATGATTAAAGTTTAATATTATGGTTGAATAAATGTACACATTCAACTTGTCATATTGACATTGATAAACCAATTATTTTAATAAGTTGTTTTCAATAAATACCCCCTAAGTTTACATACAGGCTGACAATAACTCTTAAATTTGATCATAACCAGCTGCTGAGACATTTCCATCACAATTACAATTGAGGATGCCTAGTCACTTCTCTTTATTTTCATTTCCAAGATGGTATTACAAAACTGCAATGCTTTCAAAGGACAGGAATGGTTGCTGCTGTTTGCAAATGTATTTGAGATATAATGTGTGAAACATCAGGGTAAAATCTGACTTGTCTTCCCTTCTTTCCCCTCCTAAATATATGTATACTTTCATAAACCACACAGGTTATTTATACACAGAATTGTGATTTAACGTCCCTCTGCCTGAGAGTGAACACTGCAGGCCTGACATCCTGATACCATCTTGTCTGGGCAGCTTTATCTGTGTCATGTATCATTTCATGTTTTGGAGTTTATACAACACTGAATTGATTTGTAGGTCTGACAGATCAGATACATAATGTGTATAAATCTCCCTGCTTATGCAACAGCTTCTGAATTCCAGAAACTGGAAAATGGGGCCCCTACTATGCAGTACACAATTTGTCTGCATTCCTTCAAAGTTAATAAAGCCACTGTTATTTTTCCTTTTTATTTTCATCTTTAGTGAAACAGATGACAGTTCTTTATGCATCAGTTTTGAAAGGCTGGCAGGTTTTGGCTTTCCTGTGCTGTCCACTAAGAAACATAGAACAAACATATATTTAAATACATCTTGATAAGATGGTAATTATTGCACTAGTAAGGAGAGGTTTAAATCCATCCTCTCCCACCCAAGACTTTAAACTGTTAACTGCTAAATGTGCAGACTTGAAGTGAGTGAGATGGTATGAGAATAAGTTAATCTTTATGACTGGGTTTGGTTGCTGAAGAACCTAACAGGGGGAAGTCTTCAAGCCCCCGAATGTTAAAAATAATAAACCAGGTGAAAGGAATAATTGGGGCTGTGGGAAGGTTAGCCACACAGAGCCTGAATAGTTTTCTGTGGTGATTTACTCAGGGGACCTCTACTCTATCAGTATGTGTTTCTAAGATGGGATATTAAAGTATGTTTTTATAATTAGAAACATATGGAAAATACGCCCATCTAAGGTCACATAGTGTAACCATTTTTAATTAAATTTAGAATAGTTGTATTTACTTTCTCTACATTCTGGTTTCTAAATATCAAATTATTCCGTGGAGCCAGGATATTTAGACTAGGCCTGGACCAAATCAAAACTTTGACCGATCCGCAAATTAGACATTTGTAATTTATCGCATATTTCTACATTGCAGAAAGTGGCTTCTATCAATAAATTCATAGGATAGGATACTGGTTTGTACTTTGGGATTCATGGGTAGGTGAAATTTTTCTCTAGCCCAAAATTCACCTTTTTTCTTTTAACTTTTTTTAACTTTTATCCTTTTTTTATATACAAATGTTTCATTAAAATTAAATATATTTTCATGTGTTAATCTGAAACTGCTCATTATTTAAAAAATAATAATGCTGGTTCATATTGTGAGATGAAGATGAATATTATAGAGAAAGCTGAGAAAATATATTTTCCATTATAACTAAAATATTACTTAAAGTGTTTTCTTCAATACTGATGGGACAGCTTGGGACAAATAAAATAACCTTGACTACATTAATCTGTCAAATTAAGCATTTCTTTTCCAATAGTATTGGTGCATTTCGGTGCTCATAAAGAACACATTTTCAGATTGAAATATAACTTTATGTATATCCAACTTCAATCTACATAATGATGCAACCTGGAAACTCAACAAGTCAGTCACAGTATGATTACCAAAAGCTGTGGAGCCATTTTGTTTAGCATTCAAAAGTGTCAGAAACATTAACATATCAAAACTCTTTCATTACCCCAAGCATTGGACTGAATCTTGTTGAGATTCTCCCACAACCGTGACATTATCACCTTTGAAGGCGTTACAAGAAGATAAGAGAGCCTAACTGTGTCAACATCCAAGCACCCTGAGCCATCACAGTCAATGGTGAGGAAAGAGCAATATATGAAAAGCCAAAGCGATCTATTGATGATTCCAAATGCTGTATTACTGCAGGTTTGCTGTGTAGTAGAGGTGACTGATTCTGTCCATCCTCAGGGTTTGTGCTGTATGTGGCAAATAAATTATAGATTAGTCATATCTTTCAGCAATGAGCATTTAAAAATAATTAAAGCAATAGTACTTTACACTGTTATTATGCAGGTAACTCAATACCATATTAGAAAGAACAGAAATATATTGCTGGGCTAATAAAAGTAAATGTGTCAGAAGTCAGTCTTAAAACAATAAAGAGGCCATAGGCTGTAGATCTGTTCTCATGTTTATTCTTAAACTGCAAATCATGGCTGGGATTAAATCAAACCTTTGACCCACCCGCTAATAGAAAACTACAGAACTGTACTCAGCTGCGGCTTAATTTCTAGTAAGATGTGACTTTCTTCTAATCATAAATGTAACCGCTATGATGAACAAGTTTGTAGTTTGCTATTAGTGGGTGGGTCAAAGTTTTGATTTAATCTGTCCCCATGTCCTATTTGGATAATATCCAATATTACTTTTAAAGATACTATGCCGCCTTGTGCCAAATGATTTACGTCTTGGGTTCACCTGCTGTGAAAGAATGGCAACTCACATAAAGGTGATATAAAGGGAAGACATCTGGCTTTGACAAGGACTACCACCTAATATGAGGCAAGCCCCACCAAGCCTACAGGAGCATTAAGATGAAATGTAGCCCATTATAAAACTTTGCTTTTGCTTTTGAATTAAATTAATAAATCTTAATGTTCATTTCCATCTGTGTTTTATGATTTTGAAGTATTTTGAAGATCATAATTTTGTAGTAAGAACTTCACAAATAATTTAAATATATCATTACATTCATTACATTACATTCATAAAAATATGAATATTTTAAATGTCAAGATTAAAAGATTTAATGCACACAAAAAATCACTTTCCTCTGATTTAAACATTCAATAACTTAATAGATGTTTTAAAATGTGGTTGTTATTTCAAAGGTGCTAATGCATAATTTGATTATGTCATGTTTTTTACACAAGCAGTGACATGTTTATAGTTGTATGTGTGAGAAAACCACAACTTATTATCAAATCTTATTATCAGGGATCGCAATAAAAACAAAAATCTAAGCAGTTTCACGTAAATAGCATATTGTTTAGTTTAATAGTCAAAAATCTCACACTATAATCACTGAGCAGAGCCGCAAGGTAACAAATGGTGCATGCATGTGTTTAGTTTTAAACAGCGTATATCTGTAAATCCCACACCACCTTTCATCACAATGGAAACAGATGTGAAGGCATTACTGCATGCAAATTCTGACACCTATTAAAGTAGCGACATACACTATAGATGGTCTCTCTTCAACTTCACACAAACACACTCACACACATATCCTAATACATACACAAATGCCATGCGGGTTGCTTGGGGCTTCACTGCCTAAAACAGTACACCCACTATATAAAACATGTCATGTACTGTTTTTGTTCTTGTAGTTTGTTCTCATTCAACAACTTTGTTCATTTAGTACTTTGTTGCAAAGTCTCAAGAGGAAAAACAAAGCACCCCTCCTCCCTTCCACACACACATCTCAATTGGCCTGTACAATGTATAGGTGCTAAATAGTTGGAACAAATGGTAACATCCAAAAATAAATAAAACAAATAAGATGAGGAGGGGGGAACAAAAGCTAACACTGAAGAAAAAAGCCAAGAAAAACATGTTTTTAGCACCTCTACCCTTTGACCTATTCATTTCAGTGTTATTTGGTTAAGAACATTAGACCTCAAGAAAGCTTAGAGATGTCAAAAGGCCATTAAATCCATTTAAAGCCCTTTTTTTCTTTCAACCAAGAAGCAGTGCGAGCCTCTGCCAGTATCCATGCTAATCTTATAGGATTTCAGACTATTAGTAAGGGCAACAGGACCAGATAGACCATTATCAGATGTTTAACTCACTTTCACTGCATTTGATTATGCATACTGCTAATGCAGTGCAGAACATTTTGGCCTCCCTTTTCACATATTCTGCTGTGAATTTGTCTGTGGTTTTCATCTGAGGCTTCATAGCAGAGATCTAAAACTATTTAACTACATTTTCTTTTTTAAATTAAAATGATCAAATAATAGGAAAAAACCTGGTCTGAAACATACTTAATTGTGCAGCCCATTAGTTGCTGCAAAGTACTGATGGTAGTCTTTCTTGATGAGCCAGCTTCTTCTGTAGGAAAAAAATAAGTCTGGATATAAGAAAATATACTATTTAAGAGAAATGGCAGGAAGGGTTATTGCATCTGACTTGTTTCCTTTATCGAGCAAAGGTCTCCTTAGTAACAGATTTCAAAATCTTACCAGAGGCAAAACCAGCTGTGGTTAGCGGAAGAATGTTATCATGTATCATGTGAGATTACTAGTACAAACTATTAATGACAGCAATCATAATTAAAAATATGTTATGCCATTATTATATTTGAAATACATAGTTCTGCAGGATTAATACAGTGAAACATACATGGCATCCACCACCAGCTGCAAAATGCACATCACAAATATCTTCTGCAGCACCATTAGGTTAAACCCAAACCAAAAGCACAAATAAATTAATACAACACATTCATTAAGATTGGCACATAGATATAAATATCACCCAGTTGTTCTTCTCCTTTAGAATATCTTTATTATGTTGTTTGCCACACAGCAGTCAGGTCCAAACTGTTTATATAACATTTGGTATTACACAGCCTTAACTAGAAGCTGGCACAAGCTTTCTACACACCGGCTAAGGAATCTGTACAAATACCTTGTATATTGTGTCTATAAAAAGTAGGCTTAAGTACTTTCTAATAAAAACAGAAATACTCTTACACCTTGCCTCAAATGAAACAGAACATCTGTCACCTTAAAAATAGCCCTGCACGTGCCAGACAAAAGGCCTATCACAACAAGACTTGTATTAAAAGGACATCCCTTTAAAAGAAGTGATGCTGACACAATACCCTTGTCTTACAGGGCTCTGTAATTTCACCTAAGACAAACAGCAGAGGTTAGTATACAGTTCCTATAAGGAATAAGCCCTCTTGCAATTGAGAGCTCTTTTATCAAATACCTTTCTAATTCAGTGACTCTTCAGCCTCCTTCTGTTGCGTATCATAACAAGAGTCGCCCTGAAAGAGAAAGAATAACACTGCGGTCCTCTGGAGAGAAAGAGAGTTAATCAGCTGTTAGTCAGGTTGTGCCTAACCAAACACGGCATATGTCCGTCAACAGGTGGGAGGCACGTGAGAACTCGGCGTGGATGGAACAGAGGAAGCAATTAGGGTGTAGAAGAGATTTTCTCATCTCTAAAGGCACTGGCTGCTTTTTTTTTCTTCTTTTTCTAATCACCACTCTCATAACATTTGTTTTGGAAAAAGTTACCGGTATAGCAGGAGTCTGAGATCAGTTAATTAAGAGCAGCCTGTAACCGAAACGTTCCCAACAAGCCGAGTGATGTCATAGGTTTATCCAGTCTCAAAGAAACCTTCCCACTGTGTACATACAGTGTGTGCAGCCTTGTAAACAACTCGATTATGACACGCTGTGCACAAGAGACCACAAAACACCAATGATCAGATGGTTTATATTTATCTACTCATCTTAATAAAAGGCATAAGTAAAAGGTCACTGTAATCATTCAACAGGAAAATAAAAAAGAATGTCTTGGTAAAATACACTATGATCATAAAGAGAAAGCAATATTATATATTTGCGACCTCGATTTTGGATCAAGATGGCAAGAGGAAAGGATCTAAGTGATTGTGAAAGAGGGGTCATTATTGGGGCACGAATGGCAGGAGCTTCAGTCACAAAGACGCTCAACTGGCTCGTGTTCTGGACAAGTGGGCGAGTGCATGTGTGGGACACCAAGAGAACTGTACAGGGCTGACTGCTGGACCCCTACAGTGAGGGGGTTCAGAGGCTCTGTTATGCTGTGGGGGGCATTTTCCTGGCATGGTTTGGGTCCACTTGTCCCCTTAGAGGGAAGGGTCACTGCAAAGCATTACAAAGTTCTTCTGAGTGATCACCTTTATCCTATTCTGAAACATTTCTATTCTGATGGGAGTGGTCTCTCCAGGATGACAATGCCCCATCCATAGGGCACGAGGGCTCACTGAATGGTTTGATGAGTATGAAAATTATGTGATTCATATGCTATGGCCTTCGCACTCACCAGATCTCAACCCAATTGAACTCCTATGGGAGATTTTGGACCGACGTGTTAGACAGCGCTCTCCACCACCATCATCAAAACACCAAATGAGGGAATATCTTTGGAAGAATGGTGTTCATCCCTCCAGTAGAGTCCAGAGACTCGTAGAATCTGTGCCAAGAGCATTGAAGCTGTTCCGGTGGCTTGTGGTGGCCCAACACCTTACTGAGACACTTTGTGTTGGTTTTTCCTTTAATTTGTCACCCATCTGTATATATTTGCTTTCTCTTTGTGATCATGGCTTTGAGAGAACATTTTTTTTGCAGGGCTTGGGGTCTGGGGTCAGCCCAAAGCGGAGCAGCCCTGGCACAGTCAGGTTGATGCCGGAAAGGGAATGGTGACATTACAGACCCCTATAGGAAAATGAACAAGGAAAATGTGACAAGTAGGCCCAGTCTGGACAAAGCTGTCTGCCTGTCTGTCCCAGTGGCATCTTTCCAAAAAAATTGTTGAGGAAGATGGTGAACATGTATTGTTTCTGTATTTGGGCATATTTAAGCATGTAGTAATTGAAACATCAAGTGTTACTATTTCAAGTACTTTATGATGTGACAATGTTTTCAATGCAAAGTTTGGTAGATTATTGTAGAAGTTAGTAACAGTTCATGGAAATAAGCCTGTAAATTCTATTGCCAACTGTAGGATTAGTGATGCTGTGGAAAAGTGGTGTCTGGTGTCTATGAAGAAGGGCCTGGCTAGATCTATTCTACACACACATGGGCCTAGATGCCTGTGCAGAAGAAACACACACTCACACAGTTGGCTTGGCGGCATTCAAGTCTGCAGTCTTCCTACACTTAGATGGAGAGGAAAAAAGGCCTCTTCAAGTATTGGGTATACATACTGAGCTTGGCTTGTCAAAATTAGTTCCTGCAGTAGGAATCTATCAGATGAGAAGGTTTTTACTGGCCCATGAAACCACCCATGTCTGCAGCACAATCACAACCAAAGAAAGCTGAATGACAAGGTTGAGTCTTGTGGTTTTTCCCACAGCAGAAATGAGGGAGCACTGTTTGCACAGCACATTGAAATGGTAAATACAGGCCCATGATTGCAGAATTGGCATTAGATTACTGTATAATTAGTTTGTTTGTTTGAAGTAGCTTTTTCTTTTCTTCTTTCTGTTCCCTTGGGGTTAAGATAAATGTTTTATTGCACTTCTAAATCAATTAGACTCTCATAACCTGAATATGTGTAGTTTAATTTATATCCTTGAAGAAACCATATGCCCCTTAAATAAACTCTTGTCAACAGACTACGTAGGGTAGATGAACTAAAAACTTTGATGTTGGTCTTAACCTTGTATAAGCCTTTTGTATCAAAGGGAATATTTTGTCTTTCTGAAGACAAGATGGTGACAATATGAATTCACAAATAAAATCCAGGCTAAAAAGCTTAGTCATGTACTGAATCTATGAACTCTTCATATACATTTTCTCTTCAATGACTCACTAGATCTACATGACATGTTTTTAAGGTCAATTAAGTCAAGACAAATGTCTGTTTGTTCAGAGAAAGAATAAATATTCCAGAAGCTCTCAGGTATTTTGAAACAAATCTTTCTCTGAAGACTGTTATTAGATACATTAGATTATTATATGTATAAAAATCTTGTTAGTGTCTTTGAGTTGATTGGTTGATGTAGTATTCATCGTGTTATGTGGGTTTCCTCAATGTTTTGATTTCTCAGAGTCCTGATGACATTAACCTTCCAGTGAAATTGTGTCCAGAACTTTGGTTGAGCAAACCTTTTCAAACCGAGATTTGTCCTACATTTTGACCGGAACAGTAATAGAAAGCGTTTGCTGTTTTCCAAACGTCCTGCAGCACGTCCAGCGGACCCGTCTTTCTCACTGCTAAGGTCTCGCACATGTCTAATAGCAAATACAGATTGTGTTTTGCTTTCAGGGAATGTTCCATTTAAATCACATCAGCACTGTTTGGGTGCAATTCAAGTGACTTTTACTGAGATGTAAAAATCAGTTTTAAAGATGTAAGGAGAAAATATCCATTACGTTTAAAGAAAACTATAATTTATTTGCTCCTATTCTGTAGGTCCCATAAAAAAACTTTAATCAAAGTACTTACATAATGTCTTCTATTTTCCACCTTTGACAGCACATTTAATTCCAGGATGTAATGAGATATTATGGGAGCAGATGTCTCAGTAATTATGATACTAGTACTTTACACTGAAGTAATTCTAAAGGCTGTAGGTCATGTTTTAGTTTATGAATGCCTGAAACACAGAGCTGAAACAGAGCTGCTGAGTCTGGCAGAATGCTGAACAAGAAAACCCCCAAGGCCTGAGAAAATAGGCTTCATTTGGGTGCATGAAGTGGGGAGTTCAATGTGTCTAGAGTGTCAGCATTGCAAAATACTAGAAGATACTTGTTCTGCTTTATGCTTTTCTTGCAAAATTCTCTCCAAACTGTAGCAGGAAATGTCAATGCTGCATTGATGAAGAAAGGAGCTGGCATGCAGACTTTTTTCATTAGAGAAGAACAGAGCGAGCTGCAGAGATACATAGCTCTCCCAGTGCATTTCCGCCAAGGTTTAGTCTTCGTCCCATTTTTATATCTCACTTGTTTACAACATTCAACTCAGAATCGTCTTTCTTTACCATATAAGGTTTATAACACGTGTATCTCTTTGGAATAACTGGTTCAGTTTGTTTGATTTGCCAGATCAGACACCATAAACAATAAAAAACATATATAGATGGATAGATAGATAGATAGATAGATAGATAGATAGATAGATAGATAGATAGATAGATAGATAGATAGATAGATTCAGGCCTGTAAAACAAGTGGGCAATCTTTATTTTGTAAGCACAGCAGGTCTCAGTAATACTGTGATTAACCCTTCATAAGATTAATATTTTTTTTAATAAAATAACATTTTAAATATAAAGAATAATTTAACAAATTGCATCATTTTATAGTATTATTACCATGCAAACATTATTTGTAAAACATATAAAGCATACTGTAGAGGTTATATAAACATTTTTGTGATACAGTTCCCAGGCAGCTGTCTGCTGGAACATTTGGTGTTTTCCACAGCCTTGAATTATTGTCCTATCGCTATCTTTGCTCAGCTCAAAAGAAAAATGGTCAACTGAATTGTATGACCTTATAAGCACGTTTGCTTGTTTACTGCATATACACTGGAAAGACTACTACTGGCCTTACTTGAACTCCTTCAAAACTTTATAGTATGATTGTTTCCCCCTTTCCCTTCTTCTGCAAATCAAACAATATTACCAGTAACAGAAGAGGTGAGATGGAAAAATCATTTTAAATCTATGTTTTGTATTATTAATTTGTATATGTGTTATAGCTAAAGAACTAAATGTAGTTATTTATTTAACATTTTTCAATGCATTGCACTGGTGAAGTAGTTCAAATATATTTTTACACAAGCACAAATAGTTCAAACAGAATTGGAGGATCACAGTTTGTTACATAATAGCATGTTAAACTGTAAAGCTTTTTCTTGCAACATGATACGCCTTAATAAATGGCTCCAGTAATTACTTTTAATACAGAAGCAGAGCCACCTGGCTGAAGATTGCAACTGTCTGGAAGAAACAAAGTACTGGATGTCATGAAGCCTTGATTAAAATTCTTCCCCAGGACTAATTTTCCAGTTCTCTCATCGGCTGTGTTGAGGGAAGCTGGTTACAGCCAGAATAATTGCATCGGATTCCTCTCCTGTCCTTCATCGGGACCTGTAATGAAGAGTGAGTGAGGTAGGCCCTCTCTCCGGCCGGCACAATGGAATCTGGCCGGGACTGAAAGCCGACACCGAGCCCGGCCGTGAGGACTGTGGGTGAAGGTTGCATCCATGGCAACAGGTTCCTTTTTTTCTCAGATGCACTTTAAAGAGCAGGGTTAAAAGTTCTGTGAAAGCAACAGCTGTTGTTTCCTTTTAAAAAAAATACAGGCCCATTCACAAAGCTGATACCCCTTTTCAGGGCTGATTATAAAATCATGTTGAACAGCTTCACCAGTAAACTGCAGTGGAAACTATTGTTAAAGAAAGAAATAAACAAATATATAAAATGTGTGTGTAGTGATTAGTCAATATGTTTAAATACATTTGAGACAGGGATTAATTTAACGACGAGTGTAGGTTAAATGGAGAAGGAACAATACAATTCAGCATATGTTTTCATAGTTGTTGACAAAATGCAATTTCTGAAGCATGCACTAGTTGCATTTAATATACAAACAAATGCAGAGACTAACTTAAGAACATTCAACTTAAATAATCTTTTTAACATTTGTATCTCTTTAGAAAAACAAGATTTTTGTTTGTCTAGCAGGACCAAACAGCAATAACAACACAAACAGATAGATTCAGAATAGCAGAAGAAATGGGCAACCTTGAGGCTTGGAGATGTACAATTTAGATTGAGTGGAAATTGTTGCTTTTATTAGGTTTTATATTTCAATTACATTTCCACAGAAATTAGCCAGACTGAGTGGTGAGAGCAAAAGTCACAACATCTTTATTCAGATTTAATAAAGAAAAGAGACTCTAGACCAAATCTAATCTTTGACTCACCCGCACACAACAATAAAACGAGATAGGGTACAGATTTGTACTTTGCGATTTGTGGGTAGGTCAAAGTTTTGATTTACTCTAGCCCCACGTCATAACATTTCCTTTACCAAAAGGTATGTTTAACTCTGTTGGTTAGTTTAAAATGGGGCTACATTAACTTCACAACAGAGTAGCTAGGTACCTCTGACATCTGACCTTCGGTTCATTTTCTTGATACACTGCAGCTGTTTTTACTCCACACATCCCTCCTCTAACAGAGCTTCTAGTCCACAGCTTGTGAATATGGGGATATAGATGTAGAGTTTTTTATGCTGTATATGTTTTCAAACTCCTTCATTCAAACGTTTTCCTCTGAATATATCGTGTTGGGAATATTGCTTTAAATTGTTTCTTGTGTAACTATCAATCACCCTGGATAAAGGCATCTGCATATAGATAAACAAACAAACAAACTCAATTTAACTGTATAGACTGAGCTTGTTATGAGTATATTATAAAAAAAAAAATTAATCACATTATAAGGATAAAATAACATTGTTAATAAGTATTCGAGAGTCTACACTGATCTTTTTAAAAACTAGAGCAGAAAGAAACCACACAATATCAATTCTAAAGCTTGAAGTTGAATCAATGTATAGTACTTGGTGTAAACTTAAATTTCTCTTTCGTAAGAACTGGCAGTCCAGCCTGTCCACTTTCACTTTCTCAATCCTCTCTGGTTTCCAGCTCCCTCTGCTTTCTGCACCTCTTTCTGTCCTTTCTTTGTAATGTCATCCCCACCTTCTGACCCTCTCACAGTCAGAGACCTGGCTTTGCCTCTTGATTTATAGCGTGTGCAGGAAGAGGTCAATCCTGCTTTTATGGTTTGCTTAAAAAATAAAATACTGCTTTCTAGGCGAGAAATGCTTTAAAATAAGTGTTGATTAAACATTTGAAGGCTGATACCAGCTTCTTAACAACTTTATGGGTCCAGCAAAATTAGTTACTTTCAGAGCTTCTGCAGTCATGGGGAACACAGTTTTTACAGAATAATTGCATCCCCAATAAATGAAACAAGTCTGCCACTGTTAACTGAACTGCTTCATTCACAGATTTCTGTTGTAGTTCAAATGTGACACTTACTTTCTTATGCCTTAGTTTAACTTACCCTTGGGTTTTAAAATAAAAACCTACACAAATTGACAGCTGTATTAGTTTATGCATTTCATTTAGTTGGTTTTAATACAGATACTAGTTATTGATCAATGTTTCATAAACAGAAGGTTAATAAAGGGCTAAAATCTTGGTGGACAAAATGTGTTCTTATAATGAAATGAACAGATTTTTAAGAATGCACAGCACAGTCCAAAAGGTCTTTATTTATTTGCAGTTAATTATCATAAACACTAGAGGAAACCATACCTACTTTTGGAAACCATAAATATGGCTGAGAATAAGGTTTAAAATTCACAATCATTTCAAGTGGCTAAAATAAAGCATTGAGTTTAAATAACAAACCATTTTTGTTTGTATAATGCATTACTGAATCATACAACTATGAAATTAGACTTTTATTACAAATGTTGAATTGAATATATACAAATGAAATGTAAAAAAGTACTATTTTTGACTTAGCAAACGTATAGGCCTACAATATATTTCAATATTTTATCAATCTAATTTTATTATTTTATATAGTCAATTAAATAAATACTCTCAGGTAAAATTACCAAGCTTTGACTTTTACAGCTAACTGACTGCACTAAAAATGAATGCCTTCTCTAAAGTTACTGCTCCTGACTGGTTAATAAACTCTAACCCAGCACTGATAAACTTTTATACACACACACCTCCTAATGTTTTGACTATTGGATGTCGAGGCTGCCTGTCTTGGTTTAAAATAATAAACAAACACATTTCCAACTGAACGTTGTGCCCCCACAAAGGTATGATTTATTGAGACTCCCCAGTATTCCTAGTAATAAAACCTCACTGAGAAAAAAATAAGTAGCTCCTTTTTTTGTTTTGTTCCCCTACACACTACTTGTATCACTCTGCTTCATATTCATTAATTACTCTGAAGGTCCATTTTTGTTTAGTTTACAAAGCCACTTAAACTCACGCACCAATTTAACATATTTATGACCCCCTTCTTCTTTCTTTTCCCAGAGACTGTACGGTAATTGTTCTCCGGGCCCGGCTATTGCAGAATGCCTTCAGTGATGAAAAGAGACAACATAAAGGAGGAAATGAATGTGTGAAGGATGAATACCTTCAAGAAAACAACTGGGTGCAATTTGGCCCATGGCCCTGGGGGTCACTTTAATAGAGTCGAGCCTCAGCCCCCATTGAGTGCATGGGAGACTATTAACTCTTAACAACTCCCATGCTTAAGTTCACTATTGATTTGGTTAAAGGTTTTGTTGTAGCTCCTCTTATTGCAGGCCTTTGGTTTTTAGCTCATGATACCACATTGTTAGAAACTAGGAGCAGAGTGAACAAAAAAAAGCAAGACCTTTTTGTTTTAGTCATTACTTGTTTTAAATTCTTGGCTATGACTAAGGCTCACTCAGAGCCACAAGCACAATAAAGAATCAGTTCTGATCTTGACTCCTGCAAGTACAACTTCATATGCATAAAACAATATACAAAAATAATAATAATACATACTGTTTTTTTTTTTTCAATATATATAAATAAAGGGGACTATACAGTTGTGATAACCATTGAGAATAAATTGTATCGGATTCTTCCACAAAAATGAGCAAAATGGTGTAACAAGATACATCAAATCAAAGCCGTGACAAATGGGGTCCCGGACAGGAGCTAAAACTGAAAACCTCGCATCCACAAATACTAAAACATACAAGTTATTTAATACCCCTGTCAGTCTGCCTGGGTTAAATTTAATTCCTCCATGAATGAGCTTCTAACGTAGCCATATGAATCCAGAGAGTAAGAATCATAAACATTTTATATTTGAACTAGCTGAATACATTGTGTGTTGGTTTACAATTTTAAAAAATACCACGGCCCTTGATCACTGCAGATCGAATGCATTTTCAATTACCTTTGCATTTATGTAGACTTAATTTCTCTGAGCATGCTCAAAAAGTCTACTTAAAAAGAATAAAAATAATAATAGAAATGGAAAACTAAAGGCATAGGTCAGCTTCTTCACTGATTGCCATGCTAAGTATTTGGTTCATTAACCCTTCATAACATTAACACATAAGCAGGTACTTTGCATTGAGCTCTTGCATTCCCACATTTGCTCCCATGGAAAAAAAAAAGCCATGAAATTTTAATTAGAAGGTGATAGATAATACAAAGTTAGGGCAACCATAACATTTCATCGAAGAATGTCTATTTCCAGTCTAGATTAATTTGTTTTTCTAGTGGCAGCCATCTTTCTATAACTTCTCACTTGCAAACATTAATTTTGTGAATGTGCAATATACAGTCACCTGTTTAAATCTCACAGGCTATAAAATCCACACAAACAACATATATATATATATATATATATATATATATATATATATATATATATATATATATATATATATATGCATATTTTAAGTTGATCTCAATCTTTTTGTTGCTGTTATGACTAAGCCATCCTCAGGCACTTTCATTTCAATCATGTTGTGTATGTGAAGAAGTGTGAGAGTTGTTTCCTCTTTACAGCCTAGTCAATCTTGTTGACTGTAAAGTCTACACCCTTTCTGTGGTCTCTCTCCTGAAAGCTCAACCCGACTGACAGCCAAACAGATGGAAAGATGGATTAGAGGCAAAGATGTATGGACAGCCTGATACATACTTCCACAGATACATCCATATATACATATATCCAACAAGGGTTATTAATTTAAAGTGAGTGGACTCTGTTTCTTTAAGACAAGCCCATAAATTGTGCGGATCACCTCCTCTTTTGAAAAGGCTCTCCACGGTCTACATTTCCCTTCTGGGTCAGTAAAGGCATTGAAGTTTTAATGGCATGCCATGGCAGATTACACGACACAGCTGTCCTGGGACCGTGAAAATTAAGTTATGCCCCGTGTCAGCAAGTTTTGTGTTTCCCTCCTTCTCTCTGTCTCCCTCTCCCCCTCCCGTTATTCTTTCTGCTCCCCTTTCTCTTTCTCAGCCCAGTGAAGCTGCTGAGAAGTGCGCATCCAGGGAGCCAGAGGGAAAGCTGGGATCGCGCATTCACTGTTGGTAAATAGAGCTGATGGCCGGCGTGGAATGAAAATGGAAGCATTGTTTCCCATGGAGGAGAGAGGTCTTAGCCCTCGTCCACATTCAGTCACTTCACACTCTATCATCAGCTCTCTCTCAAGACACCAGACAACAATCAACTTCCAACCCCCCCACTTCTCCTCTCTGCAAACCCCTCAACACCACTCAATTCTTTGTGGTATCACAGTCGTACCTCTTTGCATTCTTATTTATTTACTCACTTTCTCAGGGGTTTGTCTGTGGTTGTCTTGTTCCTCCCAAGGTCTCTGGGAAGTGGATTGACTTGCTTCCTGTGAATGTTAGCTTAGACAAAGCCATATCCCCAAAATGACATTAGCGCTCACGAATTGGCTGTCGCACAACAACAAACATTTCTAGCATCTAGTTTTAGCCTTTTACTGCTCAACGCAAGGAAAGCGCACAGAATTGGGTCACAGGAAATGTTAAAGTCATAAAGTTTATCATAGCAAATTAAAACAAAGCCGACATACACAAAGCCATTTATTTTCTACTGGCAGCAGAAACTCAGATCAGGAGGGTTTGGTTATGTATCCCTACAGACATTATAATCCTTGGCGCAATATTTTAATTTTGATATATTACAAAGACTTGGTAATGTATCCATTAATGGTATGTTCCATATAATTATCAGCCAAGACCTCCGTAACATTTTAAGACTATTAGAAGTGTAGTTCTCCCCTGACTTTTAAACTTGGCTGTAATTGAAAATATGTGGAAAGTACGGACAAAGATTTGTGCTTCAAATATCTCTTTAAATATGAGTATTAAAGTACCCTAATAAAAGACAGACAATTATTAAATATTGCAATAATAAATGCAGCAGTCTGACTCTGGTGATTCATACAGGCATGGGAGTATGGCTCCTAAGTACATGCACATATGTAGTATGTAAACACACTGTGCATACATACATTTGATTTAATGTAATGTGATCTGACAAGAATGGGTAACTGACTTCACAATTGTTATTCATTACAACCTCTACTTTCCTTCTTCCCTGCACACTCAGACTATTTCAGAGCCATCACTCGGGGCACTGGTTATGTGGTGTTTGTGAACTCTTTTCTATGAGGTCTGTCACATGAATTATATGGCCATTCTCTTAGAAAGGAGATGCCCATACACTGAACTTGACAAAAAAATATATACTCACAGAGATCTCCCCCCTTCTCATCTTTGCTTTTGTGTATTGAGATGGGTTTGGAATGTGCGATTCTTAATTACTTTGCACTTAATTCATATATATCATTATAACTGATAAGAAAAAAAGCAGATTACATTTTTGAAAAACTCCCGAAGATAAAACAGCAGAAAAAGACAGCATTGTAAATATGACAATGGTAAACATAGTGAGCCGCAATGAGGCCTGCAATGGCAAAACATAAAAATGAAACCAAGCTGATTCAGTTTTTCTGAAGACATTAATCCACAGAAGATAATGAATATGAAATTAATTGGGTTTTCCCTCATGCTAACAAAACTGTAATGTTAATTTCTGGGTGGTTTAAGTGGTTGAGTGCTTTTATTCTGTGTCAGGAAAAGACACACTCTTCTTAAAGTTTTATATTTGCGGAGGGAAATCTGTAATTAAGCAGTCATAACTATGTAATTCATCAAAAATAAAATAAATCCAAGGGTCTCCAGCTCTGGTTTTGGTGAGATTCAGAATCTATTAGTTTTCTTTCCAACAGAGTTCTGTTACTTTTTCAAACCAATTATTGGCTTAATTAGTCAAGAGCCAGAGTCTCACAGATTGAAGTCTTTGTGCACATCTGAAGCACTGAGTTCTTCCGTGACCAGGCTTGGAAATCACTGTACTAAATGAGCAGGGCGCCCATGTAGAAACAAATGTATAACTATACAAAACTGGTTGGGATACACAAAAGGTTTAACACTGCTTTCACTTTTTAGGCGATAAAATCAAAACTTTGACAAACCCATCAATTGTATATAATTCCCACTATTTGACAGTGGGCTTCCACTGGGCAGAAGGGAAAAGCAATGGGGTTGTTTTCTGGGGTGTGGTGGAGGGTCCCTACAGGATGGTTTGTTATGGAATACCCTCTCCCTCCAATTAATTACTTTTCAGTATGAACTCGATTCTGACTCCTGTAGCTTTTGCCAGTCTTACAATGCGCTTGGCAATGTTGACATGATTCAGCGAGAGAGCTATTAATTTGCACCTCTTGAAGACAGCTTTCTCCATGACAGGGAATGCTTGCACATCTCACAAAAGGTTTGAATGACAAATCGCTGGCAGGTTTGCACCCTGAGTGATGATGGGCAGCTTAAAGCATGTGTCTGCCACCCTAGTGTACCTCTCTAGAAACAACTCTCTATTGGTGCTGGCCTTCTGAGGACCTGAGTTCAGTGTACAGCAGTCTTGATGTAACACGAAAGGAGATCTGTATCGATTCAGCTCTTATTTAAGCAAATCATAGAGCGTATTGTAGAATAAAGATAGTTGTATACCCTGTTCAGAGTGCCAACACCCAGCCAATTAGAACCCTCATACCTGTAGTCCTTAATGTTATCATCTTGTTCTCTTATAAATTAAATAACACTGCAACAGACATTTCATCTTTGAAATGAGGAAGTTATCAAAAACTGCCAGATGGACAGTAAAAATATGAAATCCGTGGACAGTGTTAATAAGAAAAAAGGCACAATGAGACCTGACCTCAAGCTGTTGTGTCCCTTTGAACAGTTTGTATTTCGCATTCAAAACAAACTGAAGGGAATTTGTGTTGGAATATGCAAAAGGGAAGGGAAATGATTTCCCTTGTAATTAGTTATCGTTCATTCCATTGTATTACTAATGATGGAATCAACAGTCACTACACCGCCAGAGTAAATTCTCCGCTTGAAAGCCCAGAAAATAAATACAGCACAGAAGCATGTACAACACATTCCTGGATAAGGGGAAGAGGCATGATGCTTTCATAGTATTCATCTTTAGTCACAATTGCACAGTATGTTTCTTTCTTTTTTTGTGGGTCTACAACATTTTTTGATTTTGAGGATGGATGTGTAAAACATCATATGCCATATACATCACCCCAAGCACATTGTTGTAGAAACAATTTTTCTGCATTGAATCAATATAGCACCAGGATTGGGCCATAAGGTTTCTAAATAGTTTAAATAGTAGGTAAGGGGTTTCTTTGAGAAAACTTTAATCCTGTAGTTTTCTCTCAGGACCCAGCAAGCAGGACCCCAGCTGGTATAACTGGATTAAGAACCTTTTTCTCATTTCAAAGGGTTGTGATCTCAACAAGGGTTTGATGTGATGAAATCAAAGTGGCAGCTTGGATCTGAAAAACTATTTGGATTTGGATTTGGGTGTCTGAAGGCTTAGACCTATAGGGAATGTAGGGAAATAATTTGATTACTGCAATTCAGTTAACATCACCTATGAAAATAATGCCATGGAAAAAGGTATAGATGAAAACAAATTAGATGCAGCTAGTACATTTAATGTTAATGGAAACCACAATGGACATCGTGCTTAACTACAAGTGTTGTGCCTTTTAATCAGAATAGTAGTGTGATTAATACCTGTGTGTGATAGCGTATTGTTAAATGCATGTTTGTTTATTTAAGTGATCTCTGTCAATCATTTAATACTCATTTATTGTGACAAAAACATGCACTGGTTTAACTTCTAGTACTCCACAACTCTAGAAAAGTATGGTTTAATGAAAAAATACATTAAAGCAAAGCTTAAAAAAAACAGACTTAGTTAAATTTCAAGGATTATTTCAAAATCCTTTCAAATGAGCTTTACATTTAAAATACTTATCCAATAGTCACAGTCATTCCAACTGTCTAACCATTTATCCATAAGATAGCATATAATAACTCAAAGGCCCTTATCCAAAACAAACTCTGAAAGGATCTTATATGAAATCATTACCCTCTGCAAATCCATAAAATTCGCCTCAAACTCCTTATCAATAGAGGGTCTTAGCAAGAGAGCAGAAGTCGCTGAATTATGATGTGCTTGTTTTAATGAAATTCTACTCCTGCTGAGTTGTTCCCTGCAGATTTTCCATATTTCAGCATGGGAAACGTTTGGTGCTTTCCTGTCAGTGCCAGGAGTTAATTGAAAACATTTCAGGGGAAAGTCGGGTTGGGGGCCAACACTTCCATTCCTTCATTATCCTGAACAATAATAAAGCAGCAATACAATTATTAATGGGCAAAAAGGCCTGCACTTTCTTAAAGTGACAGTACCCTTTTGTGTCGTCTAACAAAGAACTATAAATGCATTCGTTACATTACTCAGCTCCATTACACACTGCCGAGAAAGATAGATTTTAGCTGCACATCTTATATTATTATTATTGTTACTGTTATTATGATTATTAAGCTTTAATAATATGACATAGTATAATGTGGTGTGTATGTAGCTGATATATGTTGCCATTTATATTTAAATACATAACTCTGTTGATAGTTCCATACAGCAAATCACAATTAGAAAATTAAACAAAAGAATGATGAAAACAATGTGGAAAATATATAAGCTAGGCCTACCACAAATGTAATACAAGACTAATATATGATTCACAAGATAACTTATAAAGCTTTTTCCTCCA
Organism: Amia ocellicauda; assembly: GCF_036373705.1. Classification (NCBI taxonomy): domain Eukaryota; kingdom Metazoa; phylum Chordata; class Actinopteri; order Amiiformes; family Amiidae; genus Amia; species Amia ocellicauda. The sequence goes on from NC_089857.1 coordinate 20,056,473, forward strand.
AGACAAAACTTGTGAGGAAAAGGAAAACAACATTAATCTTTGCTTATACTGATGCTGTCTCTTAACAAATGTGCACCTTGACGCTTTACTCTTACTTTAATGGAGAGTATAAAGTGTATTTTCTGTAGTGCTTCCACAACTTTCTGACATGAAGACATACAAATGGATGAATAAATCAACTTTAAGTTTTAAACAGACAGATTTACAATGAACTTATTATGGAGATCAATATAAAGCTAATTTTAAAGCGAGCCACTTTTTTTGTTTTTTCCTTTAACATCAAAATGCATAATTTTAGTGTATCATCCTTGGATCATGGATTGTAAAATATGACAACTACAATACACAAAAGTGATTTACTAGTATTACTATTTCCAGTCCTACCTGTAAAAGCTATTAAAAGCATATCTTGTGAAACAATAACATGTTCATAACAATCTGCAACTTTTATTGAGTTGTTTGTTTAATAAAGCACTTTGATTTACCTTTACTTAACAGCAGCATCTGTAATATTTGCTTTATATCATTACTGTACAATTACTGAGTGTTTTGTTGTTGAAATCTTCCAAAGTAAAGCACATTTTTGGTCATGTTCAAGTTGAGTTAATACCCATTTGTCTCTGCCAATCATTGCAGCACATCTTGTAGGAGCAAAGAAAAAAAAATGCTGTTGGATTGCAATGTTGTCAAGATTCTCTAATTGTAGTGTGCATTAAGCCAACTTATACTGTGTTCCTTATTATTAAATACATCATTGCACACCTGACTACAAAATGTTTTTTGGTTAATAAGAGCACAGTATTGACCTCCTTGTGGTGTAAGTGACACTGGCAGAGAAGAAAGACTTGAGTAAGTGTAAACTCAATGAATAAAACATCTAGTGAGTTCACATATAGAAACGCATCCGAGCTCTGAAGTGAGATTGAACGTGAATATCTCAAACAGTCGTACAACTGTGCTTGTGGGCACTTTGTGCACTAAGCAGATAACAATAAAGGTGTCCTCAAAATGGTCTCTTAAGGAGTGAATTACAGAAATCGTTTTTTGTACTTTTGCATAATTAGTTCCCTATTTGTTAATGGTACGAGTATTATGATTTTTGTCCGCACCTATATATATATATATATATATATACACACACACACACACACACACATACATGTACGAGTAAATTTGTTCTTAAAAACTTGAGATTTTTGTATCACACATTCCTTTAATATGTCTTTTGTTAGTCACTGTGCATTCCCATATATATAATCTAAATCTCAAGATCCTGTAAGATCATTGCAACCTGTTTAAGAAAACCCTGCACCTGGGGGGTGATGGGGTATATTTCATAATGCAAAAGCACAATAACACGTTTCACATTTAAGAAAAATAAACATAACCTGCAACACATCTTTTAGACAGACAGACAGACAGATAGATAGATAGATAGATAGATAGATAGATAGATAGATAGATAGATAGATAGATAGATAGATAGATAGGTGGATATTGCATGTGCTATACACTTTAGATAAAGATAAATTATTCCTTTAAGAAAACAATGGTTGGTCTTGCTGCATTACAGCAGACCACATGCTACAAGTAAATACTGAGAAGCAGCCGCTCTTTCCCACATCCTTCCCCGCAGTTACTCTTAGAGGAGGTGTCAGCTAGCCTGAAAGAGTGAAGTGCCTCCACACTGTTTGGCTGAACTATTATGTGCTTAACATTTCCATGACAAAAGTGCCACTCGACTTCTCCCGATTAATTCAACTCGAGGGCCCTTGTCCCTTCTCTAATAAAACATTACTGTGATCATTGATTTGGAGTCCTTAATGACAGGACGGGGAGAATACCCCATATTTTAAAGGCTGATTGATAGAAACCCAGATAAGAGCATTTAAACGCAATAAAACATGTGTCGATGAAAACGACATTAATCTTTGCTTCTACTGATGCTGTCTCTTGACAAATGTGCACCTTGACTCTTTGCTCTTACTTTAAGACCATGGAGAGTATAAAGTGCTTTTTTTTCTGTAGTGCTTCCACAACTTTCTGACAAGAAGACATAATAATGGATGAACAAATCAACTGAAAGTTTTAAAATGACAGATTTGCAGTGCATTTATTAAGCTATTGTCTTAAAAAGAAAAAAAAGTCTACATACATTGTAGTGTATCATCCTTGGATTATGGATAATAAAATATGATGTCTACAATACACAGACACATTTACTAGTACTACTTCATTCCTCATCTGTAACAGCTATTAAAAGCATATCTTGTGAAACAATAACATTTTCATAATAATCTGTATATTATTCCTGTTGTTTGTTTATAAAGCACTTTGATTTACCTTTACTTTCGCCCAGCAGCATCTGTAACATTTGCATTATTTCGTTACTGTATACAGTTTTCATTTGTGTTGTTGTGGAGAGAATCAGATAACAGCATGTAAAAGCAATAAAACGTGTCGAAGTATACTCGTACAAGTATTTGAGCAAGGATTCACCAAAATCCGTGCTTGCTAACGAAATGGTCAGAAATTATATTGAAAAGCTGGGAAAGTGTCAATTTCAGGCATTGTTTGTGTGTGAAAGACCTTCCATTGCAACTACAATTTTTTTTTTCACTTTTCAGACTCCACGCAACAGTTATAATATCAAGTGGAAATGACCATCTGTATATAATAAGGCCATGCATCTTGTGAAACTGCACTTTTAAAATGTTAGTATTTGCGTATTATTTCAGTTTGCATTGTCTGAGCAGCGCAAGCACTTTAATGTCCTTTTTAAACTATAAGCAGCAGTGATGGCCATTGTGCTGCAGCGGTCAGCCAAGCTTGAAGCCCCAGCTCGGCTCTATTTACTGTATGGTCACTGTCAGGTCAATGAACTGCCCGTTGTTCAGTCGCTTTGTACCTCAGTCCTTTTAACTTTTGTCCCCTGACGTGATTTCAAAGACAAATAAACTGCCGTGAAGCAAAAGAGCCAAGGCAAATTGCATCGATCGGCTTAGATTAGAACAAAATAGAGAGAGAGAGAGAGAGAGAGAGAGAGAGAGAGAGAGAGAGAGAGAGAGAGAGCACTATTTGAAAGTGCAATATGAAGTGCAAATACAAAAAGCTCACTTTAAAGCGGAAACAGTACACGTTTTCAAAATAAGTATTTAATACATATATTTTAGTTTGGAGCATTGTGTGTGTGATACAATGTATTAATTTTAAGACCCACTTCCAATGGATGCTGGTGTTTTAATGTGAGGCTGACACTTGCAGTAAACTGGGTGCTTAGTGTTAGTGTTTATTCCCACCAATAGTACTTTTCTGGGCTGATTTATTCCAGACAGATGCTTTTGACAAGAGCTTGTAAAATCAAGTCTTGAGTTTATTGTCGTAGTTAATTATCAGTCCAGCTGCCGGCGTTGAGTCTTCCCCAGTGCTTTTTTTCTTTCTTTTACATCTTGCTGGTTAAAAAAAAAAAAAAAACGTCGGTGTTAAACGGAGACAAAAGGGTGACTTTTTAAAAGTATGTTAATCGATTTACAACGCGCAAATAACCACACTCTTTCATTTTGATGGAAACGGATGGCACTGGTTACAATGCAACAACGTAAACAACCACGCAATTAAAATGGACATGTGAATGTTTCATTAAAATACTTGCACACATGTTATGCGCATTTCTTAAGCCTTCTCATCAGCATATACCCAGCTAATAAGTCCTCTCCAGCACTGCAGATAAGATTGCTAAATTCAACTGAGGCAGGGAAGAAAATCCTGTTGAGCCACTTCTGATCCAAACATTTGATTTTGCCTTTTGTTATCCGCTTCTCTAGCACACAAACCCTAGCAAGGTTTATTTGTGATGGTCGCTCAAGTCTCCTCTCTTGACCGCAAACGGGTTTTTTTTAAAGAAGTTTTTTAAATAAACACAAAGCATACAAGATAAATAAACTGGTAAGTGGCGAGCTTGGCGCGTTTCAAGCCGAAATCCCTGGAGGAATAAGCTCACTCTTTTGTGTTAATGTTGAAAAGATTTCCAAATGCCGGAGTTTATTCCTACTGCAAACATTTCTATTTACAAGGTCAAGTGTATGGGCCCTGCAAGCTCCTGAAGAGCGTCATTATTTATCCAGAGGCCTAGTAGCAGCTCTCACTTAGAAGGGAAAGGAAAAAAAGACTCCAAAAAGTAGCAAAAGAAACGGGTTGTGACTGCCAAGAAACAATCGTCCAACATATTTTCCATAATGCAACAAAGAATACCACTATCTACCATGGCTCCACTATACACTGACAACTTTATATGTCTTCTCCCTACAATTTTGCTGAGGTCTTTCAGTTTAAAAGTGAAATAAAATAAAAAGAACTTGCTGAATCAAATTGTTCTTATACTCCAACATACAGATTCCAGAGTGAGAAGTGGTCTTAGTTATAAATCCAGTCTTTTTTGTATTATTGTTTTTGTGTAAATAACAGATTGTGTGCTGTGTAGTAATTGCATGAGTGGACACATGCTTTGTTCATTTGAATGCACATGTAAACAAGAAAATAAGACAGTCGGTGATTCTTTTCAACTATAAGTCTCTTTTTATGCCTTCTATAAAAATACAACATTGAGGCAGTCATACAGTGGATTTAGACATTTCTACACAGTGAATAATTCCTCTGAACATAACACAGTTTAAAGATGATCTCTGAAAAACAAAATCTATATAATACACTGTACAGTGAAGTTTTAAGCCATAGAACAAATAACTAATTTTCCCTTTAAAATACAATTGGAACTTTCACCCTTTTCATTTGGACTTAACAACACATTAACTATGAAGTGATGTGAACACTTTTGTGAATAAATTATTTTCAGATGCATACATTTTTATAACATTTTATATACAAGTCTACTGGTAATTAATTCCAGTATTAAATACAGTTAATGGAGATGTTATACCAGAGGAAAACACTCTGATACCACATAAGGCAATATTATAAAAAAATAGTTTACATATGTTTTAAACACTGTAGTTCTTTCCATGGATTGGCAGTGCACAGCTTTTGTTGTTGTTGTTGTTGTTGTTGTGCTTACAACTTGCATTGTTAAGTCTTTAAGAAACAAAATCACACTTTCTTAAGCTTAATGTTATCTGTGCTGAGTTTTCACCGTATATTTAAGAAACCTAAATGCAGTCAGTCTACAAAGTAGAAGCATTTTGATATATAACATAGCAGACTGCTCAGTTTAAGGCAGTAGTATTAGAATAGGTATTTGATGGTATTTTCTTTCTTTTTTCTTTTTTAGATTTAGGCCATTAATGCAACAATAAATACTGAAAAATGAAATGTATTACTACTGACCAGATTTCTTTCAAAATTTGAAAAAGTTGCATAGTAAAATCACAGCGTACAAACATGACAACCCTTCAGGACTGAAATCCAAAGTAGACGTTTAAAACAGTCGCTACCGTCATGCAAAGATGAAATCATCCTCTTTGGAGTCAAAAACATTCAACTGTAACTGCATGCCTGGGTGACAATTTTCCCATGGGCGTTTGGACGACACTAGTCTTGGTAGATGATTAGCTTGAGGATTACAGAAGAGGCAATAGGAGCAAAATGGATGCCATCACAGTCCAAGCCTCTTTCGCTCTTAAAAGATCCCCGGCACTTTCCACTGTGGGGACATCTCTCTCCTCCATGTCGCCTTCATCCAGCTCTTCGTCCGAGTCCATTGTCCAGCCGCTACCGGTGTTATCATCGGCCCCAAAGCACAGAGTTTGCATATTGATTTTTACAGACTCGCAGATGGGTCTCTCAATGCCATCACAGACGCATGTATCCAAAAGCGCTGCCTTGGGCATATGCAACATATCTCGGATCACATTCCGGCACGATTCTGTGCATCGAATCCCACTGAAAAGTTTCCCACAGTGGATTAAATAATTGTGCATCGCCAGGCTGCACTGGGGGTCTCTATCGCACTGGCGCCGGGCCTCTGTGCAGCCCATCACCCCACTAGTCCTGGGCAAGCAGGGCTCTATTGCACGCTTGGTGCTTCTGCAGAGCTCGTCCGCTGCACAGTCGCAGTCCTCCAGAGCAGGTCCATTCTTGGTCTGGTTGAGCTGGATGAGTGAAGAGATGCAGTGACTGGGACATCGGTGTCTGGCCCCCCGCATTACGGGGGCACAAGCATGCGTGTACTGGCTGTACGCATAGTTGCACTCTACCTCTCCCTGGCACTGCATGATGGCCTGCCAGCATATCATCCGGCGACCGTGGGTAGGAGAAGCTAATGCACAGGAACTAAAAAGCATAAATAGGCAACCCAAAGGCCACATGAACCTACTGGAGATATGGGTCAAACTGGCCAAACTTGCCATGGTGGTGGCTGCAAAGATAGAGCAAAAATCGAGTCTAATGTGTGCATAAGGATCTTATATTTCCAAATAATCTGTCTCAAGAAATAGAAAGGGGAAAAAAAAAAAAAAAAAAAAAAAGCATCCCCTCTGTATTTGTGCAGGAGTCCAGGTGCTGTAGAAGAAGTCCGGTACCCTGCTGTATGTCGGCTGCAACAGTACAGCACGTTTCGTGTACTTTGTTACAAATGGTTGAATGGTGCACCGCAGCTTCTCCTGCAGTTCCCGTGGTTTTGCTGGCAAACTCGAGTCTCTGTCAAAGTCCCCATGTATAAGACAATGAAACAGATTCAAAACACTTTGCTCGCAGTCCTCCGCGATGGGGCAACTTTGCGCAGGAAAATCTCATCCCCCTCTGGCAGTTTTCTCCCAGTCCGGCGAGTATGGGTCCACCAAACCCAGCTACCCCCTTCTTGGTGCTTCCCTTACCAGTAACATGGCACACTGAAGGCTTCTCGTCCCCGTTGATGTGTTATGTATGTGGAACAGCCCCGCAGAAAGCTCTAATGATCCGTCATTATGCATGCATGGGGAAGCACACAGACATTAGAAAGCTACGCGTCTTGTCTTACTCGCCTTCTGGTTTCTCTCTCTTTCTTGCTCATGTTTCTTTCTTCGCTCAACCCCTCTGAAGTTTAGCGGCCTTTCATTGGCTCTCCCTGTTGTTGTTGGACTTCCTTACGTCACCCGATGGCGGGGGGGTTGGAGGAGGAGTGAAATTCGGGAGAGAGAAAGAAAAAAGTGGAGGAAAAAAAAAAAAAAAAAGATTGATGGGGGGACCGGCCACTAAAACGACTTTGCGACAGGGGAATGATGCCTGCAAAAGTATCATCGAATAGGTAGTTAAAATGCATCTTCTGCAGTGACACGAAAACAGACAAAAACAACAAAATCAAAGCAAAGCCTGGTGACAGATTATGAATAAGAACACATACTATTCTTATAATTTGATTACATTGCCGCATTTTAAATAAGATTGTATAGGAGTTTTGTTTTCAAGTTTTTGTTTTCTCAATGCAGTTCATTGTAATTGTATTGGTTTTTTTTGCAATTATAGTAAAAAAGGACAGATATCACAGCTAGGGGCGCACGATGCCGGTATATCCAGCACAGGAATTTGCAGGGCAGAATACACACTTAATATCAGTAACCCTCGTTTAAAATGAGATTGATTCATATTATAATTAATAATATATTTAAAAAGAAAACATAAACTAAGCAATTTGTGATGTGGGGGAATTCCTCATGAGTGATGTATGATACCTTTACATTACTCTGCATTGCAATTCTCACATAAATGCTTCTACCTAACATTACTGTAATTGTGATTCCTGTGTGAAATGCACCTGTCCCCTCCAATGCAGCACACTGTTGCTCAGGGGAATCTGAACAGCAGGACTCCTTCCATGCACATCGACAGAAAGTAGTCTGTTCTTCTCTTCACAGATCGAAATGTCACCCTCACATGGGTTCCCGTGCGTAGCCGAGTACACAAACATGTTGCTGGAGTCCATCTCTGGCACCTGGAAGAGCAGATGTCCTGGTTGCTTTGTGCATTATCAGGACAGCTGCAGGAAGAAGGCTTTAGTTTTCTCACTCAGTGTATTTTGAAAATGTAAAGTATTTCCGGCAGGTCCTTCAGTTTTGATCAAATATGTCCATTTGAAATGTTTCTCTCAACCTGAAAATAAAGAATATTGACAACTCTCCTGTAGATAGACAGCAGAATGTACTGGATATTAATGTGTGTATAATATTCAGGTAGTTCTAATTGATGGAGGGTTATCAATGTAGTTTGCAATACCTGATTTTACCTTAGCAGAAACTTATTTCAGTCTTCACAGCAGGACAAAGATATGTAACAAACCTAGAAGGTGTTTTACCTGTCCATAAACATGCATTGTGCCAAAGTAAATTAATATTAAGGAATTAGGCCAGAATTCAAACCAGATCTATATATATATATATATTAAACCATTTACACTTTACATAGCACCATGCCATTTAAGGTTTAAATCATATGATATTTCTGAATATAATCTCAAACAGAGCTAAGTGTTTTGTTTTAGGATTTTGTCTCCCAATTAGATTAGAAAGGTATTTCATGTGACAAGAGTGAAACACAATACAAGATCACCAAGTGCCTTTTTAAATGTTTTCCCTATTAGTTCTAACTCTGGTCTCTTTTGGGTCATGTACACTTCTGTGCCGTTATGGCTGCAGGCCGGCACATATGTAAAACGATATTGTACAAGTTCACACATGAACTCCCTCTCTGATTTGAAAATGGGCTGAAGATACAGTGGAGAGAAGGGGGAGAGGGCACAAAGGGCTTGTGTTCCCAACAGCTTTCTGGAATTTACCTTTAGGCCAGCCATTGAGCCTGCACAGAAAACAATGCACTCAATGTCAGTCATGGATGGGCAAAGATTACATTATTGCTGGCTTCCTGACATTGCAGTCAACTTAAATGATGGATGCTGGGAAACACTATCCTTCTGCAAGGAGTCAGGTGGCAGACTCAGCAGAATGAGAACAGATTGAGATATATTGGAGAAATGTTTATATATGTGTGTTTGTCCATACAGGTCAAAGCGTAATGATTCAATTGAGGTACACTATAAGCATGGAATAAAGATTGTTATTATTATTTTTAATATATAAACACAGTAAGGAACAGTTGTGTATTTCAGTTTATTTAACCCCTCTTTCAGTCATTCATTTCAAACGTGTCACTCAATGAAGCTTTCTGTTGGTTGTTCTTTGAGCATCAACCTAATTGAAAGATGAAATCAAATTTTGGATTAGGAATAAATGCTTGCCAAGTGAGCCAAAGGTTAGATTTAATGTGGGCCTGTGCCCCCTGTATAAAATGTAAAAAAAAAACTAAAAATAATACCGAAGAACACAGATTGTCTGACTATGTGAAACAATACTTTTTTTTTGGTCAGTCAAGTTAGTCAGTGCAGAAGCTTTGTGATTTCCTGGAATTAAAAAACAAACAAACCACTAATATATATGAGAAAAAACAATGAGGCAAATTGTCTTAAAAAAACAGCAATACACTTTTTTTTTTCCTAGTTTCCAAACGGAAATTGTGTTTCAGTAAAGTCAAAAGCAAAACAGTGACAGTAATCCTGCTTTAATCAAACAGCATTGAGCAGACAATGAAGGTCATTATATTAATAGCAGCATGAAGAGGCTATTTGTTGTTGAATTTTTTTTAATTCTTTTTTTTTTAAATTAATTTGCTTTCCAAAGATGTAAACACATCGCACTCAATGTATGGATACACTGGATTGAAAACAAACAACAAACAAAAACGGTCATTCTGTTAGCAGTCTGATTCGATATACTGTGAACTCTCACTAAATAGACACAAAGCACTTCAACAAAACTGTGGAAATATGCTTTAAACCAAACCATCAACATTATACTTCATTAATGCATTGTTTATGTCGCAATTGACAGTTTGTTAAATCACTACAATTAACAGCAATACACACACACACACACACACATATGCATACACACACATAGTTAAAGTGAGAAATACATTTATAAAAACACGTGATTTTTTTATTTAATTAATATACGGTACATACATTTATTGAAAACAAAGATGCAAAAAATGTATTTTAAAGTTTGTTATTCCAAATGTATTAATGCATCTTTAGAATATATGCATGAACATGTCTACATTATATTACTTGGCATACTTATATACATAAACAAAAACAAAAAACAAAAAAAACGTGATTCATGATTAGTTGAAAAATCATGCACATGAATACAAAAATGCTACATTGTTATGTTTTAACCACTGTAAATAACTTCAGATACCCAAAGTAACACTTACAACCATACGTGTTAAAATGGGAACTTAAATAGCCTAAAGTATTTTCATTGGCACCGAAAACAGGCATACAGTTTTTGTAGCAGCAGGAACCAGATGTGCTGTACAAGACTGCTGCGTGTCATTGCTTTGATGGTGCAATTAAATGTTTAATCATTCTGAAACAATGCAATTATGGGACGAATACAATTAAGTCACTGATATTAAAAATGCCACCTGCTGATCTACAAAAAAATAGAAAAAAGTGTTTTGTGACCCGTAATTAGTTTAACTTGTTGATGTCATTATGTTCCTTTAGTTGGAAACAAATGGTGTTTACATTTACATTCTGAGTAGAATGACTTACATTTATATTTCTTTCATCAGGTGAATATTGTGTAATGTGACTTGATCTTAGATTCACATATTGCAAGTTTTGATTTTTGCTTTGTTTGCGTTGCATCATAGCAATGTTAACCACCAGTCATATTGATGGGTATGAGTTAGAGCTCCAGATATTCATATTGAAGGAACTGAATCTCCCACTTAATGAGAACACCATCCTCTGATTGGGAAGAAAAAACGCAAGTGAGAAAGTCATAAAGTGGTTTTGTATCTCTGGGGACGTGAGGAATGGCCCACACAATCTTCTTCACAAAGTAAATATACCCCAAATACAGGAAATGAGCAAACAGGAACCATCCATTTATATTACTTCCACTATGGGAATTTCGGAAAATAGATAAAAGATAATGGTGAAAAAAATAAACTAATTGAAATGGAAATACAGATTTGGATGGATTTCCTTCCTTGGACTTGGAAATAATTTCCTTTCCCCGTTTACCTTCCCATGAGCCCTTCCGTGTACATCGCATGCCTGCCATAATCATGTAGAGCGATAACATTTTGCTAAATTTTGCGTTTGCAATTTACACTGTAAGGATGCCTTGATTCACCTTTTCATTTCATTGTATTAATGTCTCTGATTTGTGTTAAATTAACCCAGTTTCTGTGCATACTCTGCATTTGAGTTCCAGCTGTAACTGCAATGTTGTAAACAGAAGACCTTTAGACATCTTCTCCATACTAAGGCATCCAGTAAGTCTCCAGTAAGTTTGTAATTGCCTGCTTCTCCCACAAACGGTCACAGGCACAAAAACAATGGGACAGAAAGGTCTAATCTTATGTTCCCATCTTGGGTTTGGAAATGCATTTAAAAGTTGAGAAATGTATATTTTCCTCTGCGGAAGAAGTCCAACTCATAATAGGCAGCAGATTAGCCTTAGGCCAGATAATGAAGCCATTTAGAAATTCTTTTGCCAAGTTTTTGTCTGACTGTACAATTCAAAATGCCTTGGGTAATATTCTCTGGGAGCCATCGTGACTGGACATTAATATCTGTAATCTCTAATTACTGTTTTTATGTTTCTTTATTTTTTAAGTTTTGTTTTATGTATTATATATATTTATGTATTCTTAAAAGGAGCATAGTGAACTATTGACTATACCAATGTATTGTTACCATTTGTAGCAGTTTCTAGACTCTACCTTGAGAGTTAAATATGTGAAACTTTTACAAAATACCAGAACAAAAATTAATAAACCAGTTTAACCAATCATTTTAAATTTAATTCTTATTTTTGCAAGTAAAAGAAAGAGGGTAATTAAAATACTTCTCTCCAGGCCTTAAACATTTACAGACTAAATTGTTCATTGTTCTGACCTTATACAGTACATAAGGAATAGGAAAGTTCCCATTCTTTGGTAAAGTATTTATTTTAAGAATTGCAGAACTGAATGACATTATGCAGAAGAAAAGGAAGGGCCTGGAACAATAACAAATGGCACTGATGCACAAGTTCTAAATCAAACTAATGCTTTCACATTAAGAACAAAAAAAAAGATTTACAGTGCTTCAAGGAATTGTCAAAAAAATTGTATAATATTGTTTAGATTCAGTGCAGACTTTCACAATTAGTAATTTGAGTAAACTAGCTTGGTAAAAGAAGGCATTGTATTTGTAACAGTGGGGATGTCACACAAAAGAAGAAGATTCATAAGTGATTCATAAGTTCCAACATCAGGCTAAACATTCTTTGAGCTTTTCCCAGAGCAAGTCATTAATGTGGTTTTCACAGTTTTGTGACCTGCAGTTTGTACTATCAAAATCTCATGCCTGCCTGTCTTTGTCAAGAGACAGCTGCAACTGGTCTTACTTATAGTGTCAAACAGCCCAGCTGTTGAAAGTACTGTGATAGAGATATAACGCTTCCTAATCAAGTTCATAATCTCATAAATGTGCAGGATTTAGTCAACTGCACATATGGTTATCAGCAAGAGGGAAAAGGTGGGCAGTTTCTGTTAGAGTTATGATGTGATGCCTGTACTGGATTACAAGTGAACATATGCCTTTTTTAATGTTGCTTTTTGTTAAATAGATTCCACCAGTTTAGACGAAAACACTCAGCTTGCCTGCTCATTATTTCTAACACAAAAGGTCTTTACTGAAAGTAGATTTTAGGCTTCTAGTCCTTTAATCCTTTATAATCATTCCAGTTTTGCGAGACTGAAATAAGACAGCTCAACAGATACACAATCTATCTGCACATGAAAGTAGCAGGTTGTTTTGAGCACTTACAGATTCAAAAAAACTAAGAATATTTGTCATCACGTGTTTTTTTTTTTTTAATGCGTTTAAATAGGTGTTACCAGTCTTATCTGAGCCAGTAGAAATGCTACTGCAACACTGGGAGTCTAAATTTTCTGGGTAAACTAACTTTTATCCTAAACCTAGTCAATCTTTGCAGCAGAATAAGATTCAAGATAGGGTTAGTATTTGTTTTGGGCTAGGTTTAGAACTTGGGTAACCTGGTTCAATTACTTAGTATACTAAGGCATCCAACCGTGTAAGATATGTATGTCTACTGGGTAATTGAGAATGTGATTGACGTGTTGGGCATAACTTTAAATTGTGGAGTTGGTGTCCTGGTTAAATGAAGGTGCCACCAAATACAGGTTTGTAGTTTGCTATTACAGCTGTGTCAAAGTTTTGATTTAATCCTGGCCAAGGTAGAAAACTGAAGATGTTTCCATTCATTATAGAAACTGTAGTTTTCTGGGGTAAAATATGTCAGTAATAGTCAGTTCACATGACTGACAGCATCCAGGAAGGATTAGATCAGTCTGTTTGAACCCCTGGATGTGTTTATTCACTAGATAGTGGGACACCAGCTGTTATAACACATGCAGCTCTGCTTCAGGGTGCAGAATAAATGGCTATTTATGCAGACCTAAGGGCCTTTCATACCATTGTGGATGGGCAAATACCATAAGCACATATGGGCATGCCAATAAAGCCATAACCTCTTGCAGATCTATGACCTAAATCCCCTTACACGCAGCAGGAAACAACAAAAAAAGAAAAACAATATATTTTAGTGGCCAAAGACATGAAAACAAACATATACATTCAGTGTGGTGCATTATGGGAATTCAATCTAACCCATTAGCCTGTTGTGAAGTTGCACCATATTTGAAAATGTTTGTTACTGCAATTAAAAAAAAAAAAAAAAAACAGCAGTGGATGATTATAATTCTATTCAAACATTTACTCTTAATGTAAGATAATCATGAAATGGTACTCCTGAGTACATATTTTAAGGTAGCATCTGCAGAGATAATTTGGGATGACAGATATACACATCACTAGATAAACAAGGAACCCTTTGTCATCTTAAAGCAGTCCTTGACCAATATTTCTGTGAAGTGGAATTGTGTCGAAATGTGAACTTTTCATTTGGAAGAAGCAAACCTTTAGGAAGTAGTTTAATGTTAATATAGTCCACTGGCACAGGTTTCCAGTTTAACCGTTTCTTTTTCTTTCGGGCAATTAATTCTAATGATTTATTTTTGCAGAGTGAGTTAAAATAATTGGAAGCTGGACAAAATATACACATCTGTCAGGGCCACTAATGTGCATAACCTAAGGGATGCTTAAAACGGAACGAGCGCGGACATTTGCATATTGGAAAATCTGTCTCAGTTTATTTCCCCTTGACTATCCCGGTCATCATATCACACTTATGTCATTTGGATTCAAAAGCTGTTCAGAATAATACATGGCAGTTTTATGACGGAAAAGTAGGAAACAAGGAAATATTTCATACAATAGCACCTAGAGTATTTGATTTAGTCAGCCTAGTCTACCTAAACTATCTGGCAGACATCCAGAACTCAGAATCCAATTAGTGAGATTAGGTCCAAAGAACGTACAAATATAGCAAATCGGCCAAATCGCTCCAAATTGTTCTCTCTCACATTCCAGAACCACGGCCCTCTGTTTCTTTCTTTGTTTGTTTTTTCCATAAAAAAAAAAGAAAAAAGCTATAGAGATGTCAAAGTACGAAAGGAGAAACGTAAACCCCTTAGCACCTCCCTCGCATTTGGCACATTCCACAAAACTCGGTGGCATTATGAGGCCACTTCATATAAGCATAAACTGTGTATTTAAAAACCTGTCATAGTGTGACTAAACACTCGTTTGAAGAGGTTGTTGGAGTAACCAAATGACACAAGGGTTTCTTTTCTAAATAAACACATGTGGGTAGGTTGTTAAAACTTTCTTTTCTCTCCCTTTCTTTTTTTCTGCTCCAAAAACCCAGGCCTGTTTCCGCAGCTGCTGCTCAGTACAAGCCGCCCTCTATGCTCACTGGAGGAATGAGATGATATCTGTTGCATACTAAGGCCCCATAATTACATGTCATTCCTGACTCCTGAAAAATGAACACAGATATCCTCCCACGGTCGTTGCCGAACACATGCAGAGGAAATAGCTGTGCTCAGAGCTGACTGGCACCAAATTCTCTCCAGATGATGGCAGAGTGAAGAAAACCTTACTATGGTCATGTGTGAAGGGGTGGGGAGGTGGGGTATGTATAGTATTACTCACAAGTGATCCAATTGCATGTTCACCTGCTCTTCTTCACAGGGAAAGAAGTTAAATAATTGATTATAATTTCATTTTGGTAAAACAGTACACCCCAAAATAAGGGGAATTCTCAGTTTGAACATTTTCTTATTTAATTTTTCTGCATATATGGTAAAAACATTAGCCTTCAGTGTGATAATCTGCATCAGGATCAGAAATATAGTTGGGCTTTTATAATAATTTATTTATTTTCCAATTAAATAAATAAGTGTTACAATCTATCTATATGCAAAGTTGTTTATTTAAATCATTTCATGCCATTTTATTTCTCAAAGTACAATTTTTAGTCTCATTATGTATGCTTATGTTAATTTCCTTGCATCCAAATATTAATCATGATTAATTTCAAAACTGGTCTGGGTACAGCGAAGTCAGGACAATACATTATATTACATATTTGCACTGAACAGTTAAGCATATTGGCATTGCTCAGTTAAATCACTCTTTCCTCCCACACCTACACATTCTGTTGTGTATAGAAGTCCAAAAATGTAGTCATGACTTTTCCTTTTCGGGGTTAGTGTTTTAAAGCAATTTCAAATAATATTTATTGTTCACTTAGTTACACCTTTTATATATTTTGACCTGGCCCAGATTTATGAGGCCTTGTGTGTGGGGAAATTATAAAAGACTCAATACAATAACAATAGCATTAACTAATACTATTACATTCTGTAAGTTAGTATGTTAATACATGCAAATGGTAATATTATCACAGTATATTGTTAAAAGTATGAAGACAATGTGTAATGCAAACAAGAGCTGCACACAATGAAATTAACAGGGCGTAGTTCCAGCTTTGGTCTTCAAGACTGCAGAAATGCTTTTGACAGATTTTCTAGTGCTGCAGCAAGTTCATTCAAGAGGCGTTCCTCAAAAATCAAGCAAGGAATAATGGTATATGCTATGTCCATTGATAATACAAACTACAGAACTGTTAAATCTCATTGATAATGTACATACAGTGGGTTAAATTTGTCTTGTTTTTTTAGTTATGTTTAGTTTTTAGTTATAATGTAACATTCTGTGAAGTGAAATCGGTATTAGAATCTGTTATAGAATATTCTGTGCCCAGTGGCTATTTTCATTAAAAATGAACTGAATCACAGCAATTAAACAAATAATTGGTCTAATTAGAAAAGTAACAAAGTCAGCTAAGTGCTTGACAACCTTCGCTGAAGATTGCTATGAGGTACCCAGGGGGAAGCAGCAATATCTACCCATTCTCAAATTGATAATTTTAGTGTTTGTGTCACATCATTTCAGGTTTAATGCAGCTGATAAATTCATTCAAATCCAAAACCTTGTTGTTGGAGGCAAAGTATGATTAGCTGGATTCTAACATCTTTCCAGATTTACGGAGATTTAAATGTATTTTCAGGCCCCTATAATTTTCAAGAAAACTAGTCCCAATGTTTCTGGCTCTGTAGAACGGATGCTGCTTTTTGTCTTCCTCACAGCTGCAGTGAAAGCCAGTAACCAATCTAAGATTGCATGTGGTTATGGTCTCCATAAGTAAGGGCAATCTTAACCAAAAGTATAATATTTACATTTACATTTAGATATTCTAAAATCCCATTCCGAGTCTTACAAGCCATGATTAATGAAAAATTACTTTTGAGTTTTTGGAAAGCTGTTTCTGGCCTTATATCAATTAACAACATTAATTTCTGAAAAGTGTATACACCATTTAAATTAACCTTCATTTTATTTCTCTCTCTCTTAGGAGTATGGTCTAAAAAGGGACAGACATGGTTTGACACGAACCAGCTGGGTTGACATGGACAGCATTATTGAATACTGAAGTGCTCTTCAATCCAACAGTATGTCAACTACTATTAGGTAAACGATTGGAAACATCAATACTTAAAAGGCAATAGTTAAAATGAACATCTGCATTATTTTACCACAATTTACTAATTACAGGGATCTCATGTGTTACTCCTTTCCATTCCTGCTGGCAAAGGAAGTTTGAAGAATGAGGTGAATGATAGCAGTGATGTATGTGTCCTGAAATAAACAAAGTGGGGAGAATTCAAGTGGCACTCTGGGTTTGTATTGGTTTATGGATTCAAACTATGCCATAACTATATTCACCTGCCTGTGTTGCTGGCCCTTTTACCTGTCCAGTACATTACACATCCCAAATCAAGCTCCACTGATAGAAACTGGATTATGTGGTTCACAAAGAAAAGGTGCTGTACCTTGGGGAGGATTCAGGAATCTTGACCACTGTCAGATGTAGAATTCTTTTAAAAATAAGTTTGCTTATTGCAAAGATATATTTTGTTAGTGGCACTTCAAAGAGGATGTTTTATTTGCATTGAAGGCTAACTGAACAATTATAATAGAATATAGTATGATATTTATCCCATCTGGCACCAATGGAACTTTTGTTTGTTTTCCAACATCTTTGATATCTTTTATGGTTTATTTAACCATTCCACTGACCGAAGCCATTTATTTCCTACTGATAATAAAAAGGGCAGCTGTGGCACCTGTAAAATATTGCTGCATTCTCTCCTGCCCTTTATTGTCTGATGATAAAAGAAAAGGAAAATGGCTCAAGACAGCGTGTTGTGATTTTACAGTATCCAGGGGTAGAATATGAACTAATTATGAGCAGATGGTCAGAGAGTCATGCATATATTCTGAACTACATAAATCTTACAAAGTGAAATATAAAACTGGGTCTCCTGCATTTGTAATTCATTAGGGAATTAATTGTTTTTCAGACTGCTTATTATTGCAAGATGTTCTTTTTCTTGTGTGCGTGTGCGTGCACGGGGGGGAGGAGGGGTCAGGTTTGAAAACTGAACAACTCCCCTGAAATCCACCCAAAACTTGAGAACACACTTTTAACCACGTAAGTTAAAACTTGCTCATGAATGTTAAACATAGAGGCCTCCATGCTGGTATTTTGCAATGATACACCCTGGTGGTGTCTAATTTCAGACAACAATGCCAAGGTCATAATTCCAGCCAGTGGAAGGGGCCCCAGATGTCTTCTGGATGAATTAATCACAGTCTGCCTAAAGGTCACTCCCAGGTAATCCATCAGGAAGTTATTGTAAATCACAGACTTCATTCAAGAGCAAGAGACATACTTTTCCCTCTGCTCCTGGTTCATTCTAAGGTTACAAAACAGCAGTCAGAGTGTGTTCTATGTGATTGTTGTTTTGATATTTCTGAAAATGTTATGTTTTACAGCATGTGATTGATCAGATTTAAGTGATCTGTATGAAGCAGACGAACATGTCTCAAAACACAGAAAAATGGTAACTTATTGAGCAACACAGCAACCTTCCTTCTCTCACTACTATGTGACATTTCAGTCAGGATTAAAGCTGTAATTCAGTTTCTCCTGGCAAGCAAGATTAATTGTAATTGAAAGTTGTATCCCCAGCTGTCACTTTCCTTAGTGAGTCTGATATCTGTTTACGCTGATGAAAGGAGTGTGCGTGTCAGTCAGTCACAAAAGAATGGACTAATTAAAAATGGTTATACTGATAATTAATTATCATGCAGAAATTCAAGATTTTTCAGTGCCAGGTCATATTTCAGCTAAGAAAAAAACACTGTACACTGTAACAAATAATGTTATCCAAAACATTTCCACCTGTCAATATACAGTATATTGAGAATTTTGAATGCTCTAAACGATCACATGTAATTTATAATTGTAATAAAATCTGTTAAAAACAACTATACACACACAAATCTGTATATATGAACATTAAGCTTTTATATCTGCCCCTTGTTTAAATTTAGTTTCTTTTTCACTCTGTGCTTCACTCAAAGAAGTGAGATTTTAACCTTTCAAGTGTGACATCATCAAGTAATAATTTTCTTCTATGAATGTCAACAAAATAAATCTGTGGGCAATTTGTTGCTATGTTTCATTGCGACCAAGGTTAATTCAGTGAAGAAATATTGGGGTGGAAAAAAAGACTACATTAAGAAATAAGATTACACTAGTGTAAAAAAAGTGTAAATAACATGTTTAGTCTTCTCATTTTGGCATATCAGTGCTACTTTAAATATACCCCCCCCCTTTGCCAATATTAATATGATTTTACAATATGATTGTGTTCATTTATAACTCATAAAACAATTTTAATTAAGCAATCTGACTAATTAATATGAGTCCTATGAGTCCTAAGACAGGAAAGTACAGAGAACACAGTTCTACATTTAATTACTATTATCCAAAATGATTAAACCTTTTTGATGAATTGTTCTTAATCTGTATCAACAGACATGTTTCGTTTCACATTTTTGTTTCTTCATCTGTTCTAAACAATTTACACAGCAAGTCTTGATGCAATTGTGAGAAATTTAGCAGGCAATAGAACAACCCTTTACAGTTTATTATTATCCTGGAAAATTCACAAGAATCTGGAACAAGAGAAAGAGGAAGAGAGAGAAAGAAAGGAAGAGAGAGAGAGAGAGAGAGAGAGAAAGGAAAGAGAGAAGGAGGAAGAGAGAGAGAAAGAAAGGAAGAGAGAGAGAGAGAGAGAGAGAGAGAGAGAGAGAGAAAGGAAAGAGAGAAGGAGGAAGAGAGAGAGAAAGAAAGGAAGAGAGAGAGAGAGAGAGAGAGAGAGAGAGAGAAAGGAAAGAGAGAAGGAGGAAGAGAGAGAGAAAGAAAGAGGGAGAGAGATTAAGAAAGAAATGGAGAGAGGGAAATGGCTCACACAAGAAAAACAACTAATTGATCTCTTAATTTTTCAACAAATACATTCTGAAGTTATAGAATAAATACAATTTCATGTAACTTCATTCAACAATCACATCTGAACTCAATATAATCCAGTAGTGAACTAGGCAGAGATTGTTTCTTTATAACAGCTGCATTTTCTTTCAACGTTTTGTACCATGGCAATGTTCACTGGAACCCATGGGAGCTCAACTTTAAAGTCAGTCATTGGGTAGGACTTGGCTGCTGACAAAAGTTAAATAAAATGTATTGGTAAAGATAATTTATTTAGTACAAGAAAAACAACGTACATCAAAGATGCTTCCACAAAATTATAGGTAGCTGCATGATTTAAATACTTTTAATCATTTGTCCACCAATTATTTACTGATGATGTCTTTCATGTCTTTCCAAAGGTAATGGAACCTTGACAAGTGTTTCTTCTCTGCTCTTTTTCTGTTTTGCTTCCAGTGCTAATGGAAAAAACAGCACATGACTTGCAGGCTCACGTGGGAAAATTATTATTCTACTACCTTTACTCATTAAGAAGGAATTATGAATGCTACTCACCACTTAAAAACATTTGCAAAGCTGATTTCACCACTTCTCTGTTCTTCATTTGGAAACATACAACCACAAACACCAGATTAGCAGCCTGCTTCAGGTTAAACATGCAGGTGTCCAAATAACTGGATTATCCACTCAACGCACCATGTCCCTATATTAAATAGAAATAAAACTATAGTCGTTTTGTGTTTGTTCTGGGAAAGGTTTTTCCTTAATGATAATTAATTTGATACTTTTTCACTAGCTTCATTTCATGAGGGCAGACCATTTTTTATCCCATAGATATGCTGCAACAGGTAACATTACTGCACTTGTTATACTTAGGCCTACAGGTAATATAGAGCACTTCTGGGATGACATGGAAGTCGCAGAGACCACATTCTCTCACAGCACCGGAGATCTGCAGCATGAAGAAGGGTACAGTGTTCATTTGGCCATCTATGAAGATGTTTGCAGCATTAATTAAGGTCAAGAGTGGGCTGATACACAAAGTTGCTTTTGATATCAACTTTTCTTTTACCTATACATTCTGTATAGATTCATAAATGCTGCTTACAAAGTCATTATACAAGTCAGAGGGTCAGTTCTTGTGTATCCTGCATTCTTGCGTTTACTAAATACTACATTTTATTACAACATTTACAGGAATAGGGAGGCTTTCATTGCTCTCCAAATTACATACATTTGAATTTTACCACGATTGATAACTTCTTCTGTCGGGACAATGACATTTACTTGCCTTACAGCACTGACGTTATGATAACTCATTAGCTTGACAGGGAGTGTGGCTATGGCTCATTATAAGTGAAAGCAAACATTAAAAACGAGTGAGTGATGATGAATTTCACCTGCTGACTGGCTGAAACTTCCTGGGAGCCATCATGTGAAAACCAAATCGTGTTGTTAACAGCTCATGAATATTATGTAGTAGTATTATGCAGCAGGGTAGTTTTAGGTATGACAGCAATAAAAAGTTATCATTAACAATAAAAAAAGATATGCACGTGTTTCAGATGGGTAACTCCCATTAGGTCCAGGTGAATCTTGTTTTAAAATCTAAAAGGTTTGTCTTTGTGTGAGTGTGTCATGGTTTAAACAGAAGATCCTACCATGATGCGTGTAACAACCTTCGATTTCTCCTGAGTGGAAACCACAAAATACATAAAATCACTAACAGCGAATGAAACAAAAAAAGATGGATTCAAAATCAAAGGGTCTCTGCATAAATAACTAAATCCACATGTGTGTGTTCTACACATAACTCAATAATGATGAAGCAAGAACATATATCTTCACACTAATGTGGACATATGAATTATGTGTAACACTTGGAAAATGGTTTATAAAGCAGTTAGGAACTATTAATAATTCAATTTATATATTATCAATAAACCTTTATAATATAGGATTCATCGTTTATCCAAAAAAATTAACAAAACAGTATTTTGTGGACTGCCAAAACATTTTTAGCATTATAAATTATGAATCACAGCTTATAAAGCTTTAATGATCATTTCTAAATGGTATTATTAATAGTTCCTAATTGTTTTATGAACTATTTCCCAATCATTTATTAATACCGTACTATAAAGTGTTACAGAATAATGTGCTGATATGTACGCAACCATAATCTTTGCTACATTCCGATTCATGTTTTAGAACGTTATACTTTTACTTCTTGGAGAGTAGATTATTATTTTTTGTGACTCAGATTTATAGTACAAAGAAGCTAGTCTGAAATACTTTCTCAAGCACGGTTGTAAAACACTGCATCTGTGTGTGGGTATCTAGTTCTTCAGAACAAGCAGTAGGCCACAATGAAACTGGATACAGCATCTATAGGGTGGTCAGATTTTCAGTTGTTCTTCAGACCCTGGACAATTTGAGCCAGTGGACCATGTGAAACAGTGTTTAGATATCTGTCCCAAGTGGTGTCCATGTGTGAAAAGACAAACTACTCCTGTAGCATATGCAACACATTTTCATTCATTTTGAAAAATATCATCAGGGTATTTTCGCAAATGTCAACATCAATTTTTTCAGTCCTTTGCCCATATTATTTTTTTCTGAGATGAGCATCAACAGATCTTTTTTTTTTTTCAGGTTTAGCCCAAAAAGAGTGTGTTTTTGTTCCTTTGCAGACATTGTTCATTTCTTGGCATTCCCCTTGACAGCTGAGATTTGTTTCTTCGTGGTGCTTTTATATGGAAAACATCCAAAAAGGCCGGTTCTTTGAGTCATGGAGTCCTACACTGAAATTCAACCAGGCACTTGGCAGAAATGCTTTTTAGTTACTGGGGCAAATGGAAGAAATAGATTTTTTAGTGATTTATTATTGTACTGTGTTTTGCAACAAGATTAAAGAATCATATTTTCTTACGTCAGTTTCAGTAAAATAATACAAGCTGCAACAAATACCAACATACTCTCTGTACTTGATGTAGTTTTTAGGCTTGTTGTGAACATTGTTTTCTTATACACATTCCAGTTTTACTGCTACCTATGGCTTGTGGTTAGTATCTGCTAAAAAGCTCAAATTCTCTGAAGAGATTCCCTGATAGCATGTAGCTTTCCCAAGCAGGCCCGTGTGAATGTCATTACCAGCCACACCAAACGGGCTCAGCCCTCAACAAAAACATTTGGGTTGTTTTGCTACATGCTAAGTACTCTGCGTGCATCTTGCGTCTCAACGAATTTTGTTTTGAAATTGCTGACAGTTGAAAGACAAAAAGTGCTGAAGACTGAATCTCTGTGCCTCAATTCAGTTGACTAATTAGGTTGATGTCACGGCTCAGGGAAAGGCAGTTTATTGGCTGCAGTTGATGAATTTTGGCTGCTTGTCTTGACTTACATGAACAGCATAGTCCCTCATGATGTCTATCTGGATACCAGTGCAGGAAATGTAACCGGTAAGAAGAAAAATTATTTGCAGATGCTGTTTTCAGTTTAGTGATATTTGATGAATCATCCTATGAAAGGCTTTTCACAACAGATTCAATTGAAGTGGATTATTTAGCAAGCATAGCAAGTCAGTTTAGTGAAAGTGACAGGTTTTTCATTTAAATTATAAAAAGACAATACATGCATTTTTAGGCAGCATTTGCTTAATAACAGGTTTTAGATAATGGGGAAAAAACTTAGTGTACTCAATGTATTTAGAGATCATGCTTACCAACATTGAATCATTTCTAATTCATACAGTTGTTCAAGCCCTAGTCTTGGTCTTTCAGCCCGACTTCTAGGAGTTGTTTCCCTGGGTGAAACTGGATAAGATCAATCACCCCAGGTGTTTCCAGATCTTCATTTGCAAATGCCTTTTGGCTGCTCTTTGAAAAACAGCTAAGCAGGTGTGTCTTCTACCACTGGATGGAGTTTTTATGATCCAAACTGTTTAATTTCAAGTTGTTGGATCCTGAATGTGGGTTTCCAAAACAGGAATGCGTTTGGGATCTGCCGAGGCTTGTCAAGGTCCTTATACTCCATTTGGCTTATTTATATTTATAGTGCTGACCAGAATGCCTTGCCACTAACCTATTGCACCATTCTTGTACAACCAAGAAATACACTTTATGACAGTATTGCTTATATCTACCAAACAAGCAAAGTACTTATCATCTGTCTCCTTTTAAAAATTCTACATGACATTTTGTTAAGTCTAGGGTGTTGAATCAAAATCAAGTCTCCCCCTCCCTGATTGTGGAACCCAGCCATTAAATAAAAACAAATCCCCTCAATAAATCTTAGCAGGAAGTTAGAGGAAGGGCTATGGTTACTGTTGATGTGTAAATATATATATATACACATTTCTGATGGAAAACATAGCTAAAATGTTTTTTCTAAGAAAACGAACGAGGAGTCAGGTAAGAGATTTGTTTTTAAAGTACGGTTTAAGTACTCTAAGATAATGTCCTATTGTAGATAAACTGCACAAGTCCAGCCCCCGGAAGCTGAATATTTAGTCTGCTGGATCGGCTGTGACTTCAGTGTTTGAAGTGAATGAGGGTACATCAGGACATAGAGGCCACATTCGCAAACAGACAGTGGGAATAGTGAGCCGCGCAGGGCCTGGAATCCCAGTCAGTCTGCGATAACACCGAAACAATCTCAGCCTTCTTCTGCTGCACTTTGTCAGACATACTTCTGTCACGGTCTCCCTGGAATGGAGATAAATGGGAATACCAGCAACGATCTGCAGTAGTTTATCTGTCAACATTAAACTATCTGAACTCCGAGTGCAGATGACTGGATAATGTCACACTGAAGAGTTCAGCTCTCTTTCCTCTGTCTCCCTGATCCTGCAGCAGATGGAGAGGTTCCCCCCAGCCAATTGTAAAAGCATGGCTTCTCTTCTCTTGGCAGCCTCTGAAAAGGTTATTTTTGTTTGAGGGAAAGAGACAATGCTTGTGCCGAGAAATAACAACAAGCTCCTGGCCAATGCAAAGTAATCTGTTGTAATTTCTCATGTCAAAACTTGAAATCTGAGTTGAGATAGTGCCCTTTATTTCAGCGATCAGACACTATCTTTAGGAAGAAACGAAACAATATGGATAGAAAGCTTGTTGTGCTCACAAAGACCGACAAAATATGGAAACTGTCTGATCTCCATATGGGTCTGCAGTTTTGTTTATTTGTTAACCATTATTAAACTTAATATCCATTGAAGAACAATAGAGGAACAATACAATGAAATAATTATGAATTATATTTACCTAATAATCTCCAAGGCCACGTCATCCCAAAAAATATCTGCACTTTAAGAACCCCTGACTTACTCATGTTTCACAAATTAACACGTGCACAGTGATTATAGCACAGTTTCAATATTTACTTTAGCAGCAAGAGCACTTCATAGGAACAGAGCGATTGAAAGGAAGGCCAAGATCCCTGCTGTTTTATTTATTTGCAGAAAAGAGTAAGATCTGCTTTACGTTCTGCAAAGATGACTGTTTGTGTTGCTAATTTCTGTTCATGGAGTGAGTTAATTAGCAAGAACTTGCATAAACAACAGTAAATATACTTAATAGTATGGGCTGCTTAGAACTACAAAAGGGTAAGGCATATTTTAATATACTAATATGTTTATGCAAAGTTAATTCAAATGCCAGGCAATTTTACCACAACGTTAAAAAAACTCAAATTGCTTCATTGTTAAGGAAAACCTTTGTGAGCACCAGACAGCCTCAAAATGAACTTGTGTCTTTGCAGGCATCTTTACAGACAATCTGAAACACCTGACAGCTGTTTAAGCTTATATACAGAAATGCTACATAAAGAGAATGGTGCCCCTTGTGGCCAAATGCCTTGCAAACATTTGGCATGACCCTGTGTATATTAAGATTTCATTTATCTCATGTATGAGTTACAAGCATTTAATTTCCCAGCCTTAATCAGTCTCAGTTAGTTCTAAAACATTTCTTGAACTTTCTGACTGAGAATTGACAAGGACCAATAGCTTCTTTGGCGGTAACTGAAATACATCTATTATTCTTCTCTGATAGTCATATTATAGTAACAGATTTCAATCACGATTGCAAACAAACACAATCAGCATATAATCTCTATCACTACTAATTGTGAACAGAAGTGTTGCTTTAATAACTTCCAGTAATTGCATCTGAACCCATCATAGAATGATGACCAAATTCTGTAATAGTCTGCAATACATTTTAAGGTTTGCAGATTCTCACACTGTGGAATTAGGCACTATACATTTAATAAAGACATGGTTTACACACACACACACACACACACACACACACACTGTGACAATTACTGACTTTCATTACAGAACTTTCTAAATCAGGTTTGTGAAGAGGATGTCCTGACCATGACACAGGCAAGATACATGCATGTCCATACAGGACAGTGGCAGCTGTATTGCATGATGGATAGAGCATGCCATCTTTAGGATTCCTGACCGACTCCGGTGCACTCAGCATTTATGTCAACACTCCCAATGACAATCTAATTTTGTCAGGATACACAGAGACATTATGAGGCCTTCACTTCAAATTCCATCTGGAACGCTCAGGCCGGGAGTCTTCACAGCAGCACACTGAATGCCTGGCCTTTGAGAAATGTCATCCCTCACAGAGCCATGTTCTTCAGGGAATACAACTATACTGCTAAAAAGGATATGTAACACAAATGACAATTCCAGAACCTCAAGTTAAGAAGGGTAATGCAAAAAACATCAACCTAATTACATTTGCACACATTCACATCTCATTGGCTAGTATCGGTATCAAGGAAAAAACACACCAGTTAATTTACACAACTTGACAACAGCACTGTCTTCCTGTGGGGAGATGTGTTTTTTCAGACGTCAGGCAATCCAGGGGTTCTCTTATCTGCCCTGATATAGTATCTCAGAGAACATAGGAAGATCTCTACCTGTAATGGATTGTTTCAACATTGTTTTCTCTGGCATATTAACTCCAGATGTTCTGCTGTTGCCTGTTAAGAGCCCCAATGGTCTGTTTAATAACAAAAAAAAAGTGTTATGCTTTTCAGAAGGCAATGACCTCTTGTGCCTATAGTGAAATGGTTGGACTATACAGTGCTTACAATCTTATCAGAGTCATAAAAACATAATTCAATTGCAGTCACACTACCTTGGAGTGTCATTAGATGAAAAACCAATAAGGCGGTCCTGCCCAAGTCCTAGGATATGCAATGCAATGCAATGCTTCCGGAAAAGTGATTTTTCCATATATACAATTTTTGCTAGTCTCAGTGAATGTCTTAGTGTGCTATTAGGAAGACTTTTGCTTTCGAATTTCCCCATGTAATGGTATGAAATATTTGACATTCTGGCTGGCCAACAAATAAACAAACAAGAGAAAAATTAATAAAGAATGCACCTCCTAGGCCTATCCATGGCCCCATTATTGATTAAATTGCCTCATTCCACTTGGATTGCCAGGATTAAGCTGGTCTAGAATCCTAGCTATGCTTTTGCCAAACGAAGGAGCTTTCAGAGAGCAGGACATTTGGCCTAGTGCCCTTGCAGTGGGCACAAGTCAGTTGGGTAACGCTCAGTGCTATGTAGACCAGTGACTCTCTTTGCTTTCTTGGTCACAGACAACAGTGCCTAAGGAGAGACCTCATGGCGCATTGCAAGTCTTCTCCTCTGCTCCACAACATTAGACTGCATTCCACATGAGCTGCAAATATTACACTAACTTAAAAAAAAGGGTTAGATGTCAGCACACATATAGATCGATGTGGCCATGATGTCCCACTTCTCTGCAGAGAGTGAATTATGTTTTCAGGGCTGGGGTATTATCTCTATTCATCATGCCCGGAGACTGACAAAAGGGCTGATCAGCTGTGAGAGGCTTATTGTTCGGGCACAATAAGGCTCTTCTGTTTTCTATTTTCCATGCTCAGTTAGATAAGTAAAATATTAAACAACTTGATGAAAGGTCCACATCTTAAAAGACTGCTCAAGCTCCGAAAGCCCTTGTTATCTTTTGGTTATTCCTTTTAGAAGAAATAAAAGATTCAAGACAGCTGGCGATGCACAGGAAGACGTCCTTCATTGTAGATAAACAAGGCAGGCTCTTGAAGGACAGAGGCCCCTGGATGTGCCGTGAGGTGCACCATGAAGGGATGACCATGAATCAGCACAGGGGAAGACCAAGCACACAGACACTATAAAGGAATACTATGGCAATGAAGATTAATGCATCAATCTACAGAATCAGAAGTAATTTCCCCTTTTCTTTTGGCCTCCAAATGTTTTTTCTTCTCAAAAAATGTGTTCCATGAAAAATTAGATACAACACTGACAGAACCAAAAGCAAGGCACCATATGTATACATATAAAAATCAGATCCGATGTGATATTCCCCCCCAGACATTTCCTTTAATAGATGTTGTCTCTTTAAATCACCTTGAGTCACCTGCCCATACCACTATTACCTGTTGTTTGGAAGCCTTTTTGATTTAACAGAATTGACCTACAATTAGTCAGCCGTGTGCTAGAGACTGAATTTTAATACCTCTTTGATAAAACAAACTATTTTTTCTCTTTCTTCTGTCTGTAGCCTTGTCCTGACAATAAAGAGTTTGGTGGAGCAGATAAAAACTGCAGTCAAGGACAAGTTTTACACACTAATTGGCTTGAACAGAAAACTGTATGGAATTGAATCAAAGTTTACTGTAAAAAAACAAAAACAAAACAAAACACCAATTATGATTTATTTTATAACCTTGCATTTTAGAATTAGTCATCATTAGTAAATGTGTCCATAGGAATCCAGATCACTGCTGGTTATGATTTGATGTTTCTCAACACTGTCTGGTCTTTGAGCCCAAACTGCAGTTTCAACAGCTTTCAATGCACCATGTAATTAAGGGAGCAATTCCAGTTGCCTGTTATGTAACTGAATGTTAAAGTATCTGCAACAGATACTTTAATTTGTCTGACTGAGTTTCCAATTTGAACATTTGATTACAATTTTCAGTTGTGATATACTTATTGTATATCAATATTCTATAGAATTTACTTATTATAATTATTACAAAAAAAAATCCTATTACTTTATTCTCTAAATCAAAATATAAAAGTTTGGGTATAATCGGAGATTGCGATTTGCTAATCAGCCAATGAAAAGCGTTCGTTTTACATCGGCCTTCATACACACCAAAATGGTGGCCTGGGAAATGTAAGTGCATCAGTACAATAGTAATAGTGCAATTGAACATTATAGCGCTTAAACAGCCTGGGGAAGACTATGAAATTAAATGCTTAACTGCTGAACAACTTATACAACTTCACTTAAATAAGCGTAAGTGTTTTAAATAGTCATACATTTTTCAACTGAAAATTAAAATGCAAGAATGCAGTGTTTGCAGGAAATGTATTCTAGCTGAATATGTAGTGTGGAAACAACACAAAACATATCCCTATTTCGGTCCAGCAAAATGTCTGGTATGACAGCATTTCAATAACACATTGCATAGTGTATTTGTAAAGGTTTTAAAGTTTCAGGGTTATTTTTGTAAAAACCCATGTGGGACGAATTAAAATTGAACTTTTGGCATTAATGCCACCCATGGTTTATTCTGTACTTGGAATAACTAAAGTTACTGTTTTTTCTTCAGAACAGCCAAATATCTTGTGAAGTTCAATTCTTTATAATGTTTTTTTGTTGACTGCAAAGTTTCTAAATTATATACTTGCAGACTTCCATTCCACAAAGCATTGTGAAACAAAATATAGATTCGATTAAAAAAAGTCAGTGAAACAAAGGATAAAAAAACCTATTCAAGGCGTGCACATTTCATGTCACTCAAAAATATGATTTCTAATAAATTTCAGTTTACACATACAAAACGTATAATGTGCTCATATATTTGTTTAAAGAAATAGTTGCAATACCCTACTTCAGGACCCTGTGTAGCCAACAGGAATAATAAAAGGGGGGTTAAGTTAAGTTTTAAAAAGCACGTTAAGATTGTTAAAATTGTCAAAAAACCTGGGAATCATCCATTGTTCTTTCCCGACATATTTTGAAATAGTATAGTTAGTATAGTTAGTTTGTAATAATATCTTCATTTTTATCTGAAGGCTGGTAAATGTTTTCCCCTCACAGAGCAGTCTACAAAGAGGCCAGCGAAGGGAGAAGGATGATTTTCGGCCTGTGTCATTTTGCAAAGTCTCCACTTTCTATCATTAACTGGAACGCAGCAGTCTGATGTCTGGTAGAAGCTGCTTTAGTCCAGGAACCCTCTAAGGATTGCATAGAGAACACGGACGGAATCGCAGAATTCAGGGTAAAAAACGGAAATCAGGCACTCAAATACATTACAAAAAAGTCAGTTTAAAGAACCTATATTATATAAATATAGTATAATACAGCTCTGGAAATAATTAAGAGACCACTCCTACTTCAGAAATCAATGTTAAGTGCTCTGTTAATTTTTACCACAGCTGTATGTATAATAAGAAACTTCAAGAAATTTGGAATGCATGAAAAACCTATTTTTAACAGCTTTCAGCCACCATACAGGACCTCAAAAAAAAAAAAATAGAAAAAAAAATAGAAAAGCATTTTCATCCTATACAGTCATATGTTTGTGTATCAAGTAAAGAACGGACACACAGCATCTGGCCAAATAACTCCTATTAAATCATATTTCATTATGTGAGTATTTTCATGTTATAAAGTTAAAAAACAAAATATGACACTCACAAGTTGAATACCACTACTACTAGATGAACATCATTCATTCATAATTTAAATAGAGGTGAGCAAAATTAATCAATAATTTGTTAGAAATACAAACTTTTTTTTGCACAGCTGCTTCTGAAGACACTGTATTCAAAACCGTATACTACACATACTACATAAAAACATGTCAGTAATGTAGAAATGTTGGTATTTAGTACATGTAGTATGGATAGTATGCGGTTTTGAATACAGCCACTGTTTGTCTCTCTTCTTTCCAGGCTTTTTGTTTTGTTGTTAAAATGTTCTGCTCATTTTGTAGACTGTAGGTTCAGACCTAGTTTTTAATCTGCGTTGCTTGGTAAAGCACATCGCGACTTCCACGGCATGTCAAAAGCTGTCAGGGTGAAGTGAGGCCCAACCACAGAATTATCTGATGATCAGAGGAAATCTTCTTACTTTTTAAAAAATGTAACTTTAATAAATCGCCTTATTTATGGGATCTTTTGTGTTCCACTTGTGATGTCACTGCCAAACTCCGAACTGATTGCCATTTCTTGGCAGCACAGCAAAAAAATGGTTTCAAATGCAATGGTCTTATATTTATTGTTATAGTCTTTTAGGGTTTTGGGCTTTAAATGGGCATTTAAAATCCTGTTCTGTGGGGGAATGAGGTCCATTTGCTCATATCTTAATGTTTCTCACAGCTATATGAATTAAAAATGGGTGCTTGAACGTTGAAAACATAGTACAAACTTATCAAACAGGTTAATCACCCCCCCACTCCTGTTTTTTTTTAATAATGGAAAAATACGAAAATCAGGAAATTTAATCTGAAATTTCAAAATAATAAAACGGATTTCATATAACCCTAGTATATGTATGAAGACATAAAATCTCAGTGTTGCCAATAGGCATGCTTGAAGTCACATTGTCTAGAGTAAAGTGCCACAAGTAACAATCATGTGATTGAGTACAGAAAACAAGAAAAGTTCAGTCAATCAAATAATGTTCAACACATTTAAAATGACAGCACTGGAGGAATGAGTGTGTGTTTTCAACCATATTAATGTTTTGCAGTCAAACTGTAGTGTGACTGACTTAAGCGTGTGTTGTTTTTTTAAATACACAAATACGTGTATGCATTGCTTGTGTGAAGCTGTTAATACAATCAAAATAATGTTATTGGTTTTGTCATTCTAGCATAAAGCAGCGTTTCAGCTTCCTGGAATACTGTAGCTCACCAGGTGTTTATTTACACATTTTATTAATAAATAAGATAAACAAGAGGAGATGTGTTAATCAGTCAAGTAAAATAAAATACTTATTGAATAATTAAAACCAAACCATGTTAACATTTTCTTTATTTAATTAGTCTCAGCTCAGAATAAAGCTCTGTAGTTCATAATCACAGGCTAGGAATCAATACCATACGTACAGCCAATATTTTCCCTTCTGCTGGACAGTTTCTGAAACCATTTGGAAGGACATTTTCATTTCCCCACCTCCATTTTCCCAGTTCCAGTGCAAATGCAACTTGATCCAAACAACAATACAAATTTTCAGTGTTCTAGCTTATCTCTCTCTCTCTCTCTCTCTCTCTCTCTCTCTCTCTCTCTCTCTCTCTCTCTCTCTCTCTCTATATATATATATATATATATATATATATATATATATATATATATATATATATATATATTTAAAGATAATAAAAAGAAATAGCTTTAGGCTCAGAATATCATTTACTCATACTACACATCCTCACTGGAAAAATTTAACAAAATCAATACCATTTATTGTATTTCATGCATTTAGAAAACAAAAGATTATTCATGCAAGCCAGCATAACAATGACAATGATTGATTTGAAGAAGCATTTGAAAGTTTTTCTATGGGTATATTTGCCACAGGCAGTGAAAGTTAAAAAGGTTCAATGACTAATGCAATAAATTAATACAAGCTTAAGTACTGTCAACTTATGTTGGTATATTTTAAAATGTTCATAAAATTCCTCCTGGCTTTAAACTATATTCCTAATGGAATCCTCTGCATTAGTTTGTGTCATGTTTTCTGTACAAAATATGGCTTTTTAATGACATAACAGCAGCAGCAAGAGTTGAAAGGTACACAGATACAAGGGGTTGATACCCCTCTGCTACCAAGCCTCAAAGATTAATAGTTTAATCTTTAGATTAATAACCTCCATTCACAAAACTAGGATTGTGACAAAAATTAGATTCACAAACATTAGATAAATCGCACCTTAATATCCTTTCAATTCTCCACAGGGTTATACAGT
The DNA here is from genome assembly GCF_036373705.1 of Amia ocellicauda. Taxonomy (NCBI): domain Eukaryota; kingdom Metazoa; phylum Chordata; class Actinopteri; order Amiiformes; family Amiidae; genus Amia; species Amia ocellicauda. Next base: position 20,089,433 of record NC_089857.1, read on the forward strand.
AGTTATCTGCAGATATTCTTGAAGCAATGCTTTTTTATAAGTCAATTATCCTTTAAAATGTATACAATCAACAATATGGTTTAAGCAGCAGGTAAATATTTATATATCTGTCTAGAATGTATTATTGTCCTTCTTGTTCATATTTATGCTTAAAGCCTTTTTAAAGTGAAATGTGTAAGTGAAGCCTTGAACTAGTCCTCTTCTTTTGAAGTTATTTACAGGCAGAACATCGGATTTGGACCAGTTCTTTTTCAAACCTGAAGGTTAAGATTTCATGGTAATAAAAACATCTGGTTTCAAGAGATAGAGTAAGATGTCATCTGCATAGAAGTTTAATGCTTTCTCAGCCCATTACTATAAAATGTCATTATTTTTGCAGATAACGGGCAACAGTGCGCTCCTGAGGATATCAATCTATTTGAGAATACAGTTGACAAATGCATATACATTTAGGTTTCTTTTTTGTAATCCAGTTAACAGAGGTGCTGGAAAAACCTAAATGATTTTAGATTGGAAGCAGAAAGTACTAGATCACAAACATTCTCAACATCTAGAGACAGATGTCTTGTGTTAAGGTGTGCGTTGTCTGGTATTCATATAGCCATCCTGTTCAGAATTTATTCCGTTTTGAAGTATCAATGATATCCTCATGGCAAGTGCTTCACAAATCATGTTTAAATCAACCTTTAATAACAAGAGTAGCTGATAACTAAAGCAAAAAGGGGGGAACAGTCTTTTTTAATACCAATGAAATGAAGGAAGTGTTCATGGGTTACAGAGTTTGGGTTGATTTCAGGAACACATCACTGAGGCCTCATTTTGAAATGTTTTTATTATTTAGCTATGGAGTTCATAGATGCTTAGCGAGTCTAGGTGTATTAGATCTATCCAGACAAGGATTAAGTGTTATATTAAAGACTTCAACTAGAATCAAAGAGTGTCTGGATTTAATGAATGAATCAGGATTTACATAAACCTAGTTGATCCACAAGTTTGCTGTTGTGATCGTTTGAGTTCTGATTAAACCATGAAATAGTATACATGGAGAGAAAATCAGTTTAAAGATGAGTGATCAGTTTAGATAATTGATTTCAGTGATTTGTGTGTAATACAATTAAGCCCAAGTTTGAGGCTTAATATATTTTCACAAACTGAAAACACAAAACCACCAAAATACCTATCAACCAATCTTGCCACTCCCGAGGGAAATGTTTGTTAACCATTCAAATATATACTTCATGTTCTTGCATTCACATTTAACTCTGTTACTCGGTTTAATTTGTTGATTAATTATTCATCCTGCTTTTAATGGAGAAAATGGCTGAATCAATCACTTCTATTGGTAGAGTAAAAACAAGGGCAATGCTGTGCCATACAACCCCACCATGGGCACTGTACCAATCCAGTACTACGTCCAGCCCTGGAGGAAATCCGAGAATATGGCTCTTTTTTGTTTCCAAGCTACCCAGTCCCTACCGATATATAGCTCATATGATTACGATCTTGAGAGCTTTAAGATTTCCACTTGGCCATAGAGATTATTTGAAGCAAAGTAGGTCAGTACAAGGGAAGATATACAGACATATTCACAAGTAGGGATTACATTTCTGTGCCATGCCTACAACTATAGTGGACAGTATAATTTTTCAGTATCAACGGAGAATGTTAGGACAGATGCAACAAAATGCAAGAGCTCCCCACAGACCGTGTTGACTGTCTAGATCTTGAATAGTGATGTATGTGGGCATAACCTTAAGATAGTGTGCAAAGGTTTCATTTAGGATATCCCCTGACTTAAAGAGAAAAGAAAAAAACGCAGTGCACCTTCCTGGAAAACACAGTCGTTGTAAACAGGAAATTCTCGGAAATGAACAGTGCTTTTGATGCCAGTGCTCTTACCTATAGAACCCATACCTTGACCTGCTCTTCCTATAGATCCCTATATCTTCTACAGCTGGGAGATGGATGTATTATATATGGATATAGATATAAATAAATATATAAATGGCAGTGGCGAGCGGTAACAGTTGCAACTGGACAAGCTAGCCTTCATCCACCCTCCAACGACGGGAGGCCTCGGCGGGCCAGAGCAGCCCAAGCATAATATAATAATATACAGGCCTACCTTATTTGTAAATGATTACTGAATGCTTTTTAACTTGGCAAAATCAATAATCTTAAATAATAGCTCAAAGTGTAACTGAGAAGTACAAGTTTTGACAATAAAATTAATATACAGTACATACATATCCAGATTTCCTAAGTGTTAATACCAGCATGAATATGTATATATAGCAACACCCATGAATGCTGGTATTGTTTGGTGTCTTGCCTCTCACATATCCTTCAGTTTATGATTTGCATTGTTCTCTATATTGCTGAGGGAATTTGAATTTGAAGTGAACTTCCTTTTTCCAAATAAGCATCTGTTTCTCATTAAAGCCTGATGTGCAGGAGGTTCAGTAGAACGAGAAATGGCGTATTTTTCTTAATATCAATTTAAGCCTTCGGTACACCAACCGAAGATGAAACTGCTATGATTCCCACTTTAACTTGTTTTCCTTCAGCCCTAAAGATTAACCAGCTCTTGGGACTTCTGTCATCACCACGTCTCACATCCTTCAGCCTTGCTTCTCACTGGGACAAAGGGGATCCCTAAAATCAAGACCTCAACGCAGTGAAAAATGACCCGGGTTCTGTCAGGAATCCAACATAATTTGGTTCCTTTCAAGGTCAGTCTAAAATGGGATCTATTTATGTGCATATATATCAAAACATACATTTTAACATTAGCATTCTTCTCTTGCCCACAAATTGTTTTCTTTGTATTTCACTGCATTCTCAAATACAATGCTGTGCTGTTGGTCCACAAGTTATTTTTAGAAAAACTATTAGTACTACTAACTTTCAAATAAATCAGGGGTTTGATTTTCAGCATGACAATGTCCCTAAGCACAGAGCCAAACTAAATTTAAATTGGAAGAAAGAAAGAAAGAAAGAAAGAAAGAAAGAAAGAAAGAAAGAAAGAAAGAAAGAAAGAAAGAAAAAATGAAAAGTAATTGTCGAAATTGTGCTACAGGCCTCCAGATTGAAATATTACAGTGGGATATTTTGATGAGAAAACTTTACAGTCTTTTTCAGCCTTGGAAGCAGGTTCAATGAGCATTAATACATTTTAAGTTATTTCTGATTCTTCTTTACTTAATGAGATTCCAATAAGATTTCCTGGTGACTGTATATCTCTAATTATTAGTTTAATAGGAGTGTGTTACAGTCAAGGAGATCATTTTAGCACTGCAAAAAACAAAGCAACAAACTAACAAAACAGATCAGGGTCCATAAGTATTTCCAGCTACAATTGCTTACTTTTTTGAAAGCAGTAAACTTCTTGTTGAAGAAAACAAATAACAAAATGACAGTCTGATTAAGCTATTGAAACTCTCTGAGCGAAACCAACGCACTTGGAACACCATTTGTTCATCACAGCTGCACAAAATGTGTAGTGCTACTCTGTACTGCACAAAAAAGCTCAAAACTAAATAATCTCTTATGAAATCAAAGCAGGTTTCAATGATGAAGTAGGGTTTTAATTAGTGGATCTCAATCTGAGGACTTTAGTTTTTGCCCAGATTTGCTCTTTGAGAGTAGCACATGTTTATATGAGTGCAATGAAGATGTGTTATAGAGGCAAATTTTTAGATGTGTCTAAGCTCTAAGACACAGCGTCTCATCATACTGTCAAAGAGGCCAAATGTCGATCTGAACTGTTGCTTTCACATCTACCTGATCTGACCCCATCAGACTTCTTTCTAACTCAAGGAACATCTGTGTTGGGCAATCTTGACACTAATGAAGACGTCACTAAGGGAACCATCAATTCTGCTGGCCTGCCTCCAGAAAGTTGAACAGCAATGCAAAAGAAACATCAATCTAGCAGGGGATTTGTAGAGAAAAAGAAACACTACAATAAGTGTATTTAATATTAAGACTCAATGACATACTCTTCTTGTCACATGTGTGAGAATGGGTAATACTTCATGTGCACAATTACTTCCAAATTAATACCAGACATAACCGTAACAATCCTCACACACTTCTAAGTTTGGATGTGGACATATATACATATTATATTTAAAATGAGTAGTGATCTAAGACAAGAAAGTACATTTATTTTCAAGTGGCATTATTCTCATATTGATTTGATCAACACTAAATAGCAGTTAAGTTATTCTGAAGCCCTTTTGATGTGGGATTTAAGGGTTAACACAAGTTGGCTTTGAACAGCAAGATAGTACTGCAGGCATCATTATTGCGCCACGTGACCTTTTCAACCTGTAACTTCAACCTACCGGCAGCTGTGAACCCGTATTGTATTGAGATTGCGGTGTTGTGCGTTCTTGCCGAGTCCCCACCCTGCCTCTATCCTGCATCCCTTTCAGACTGTGAAAGACTGCCATATTGAGCATGACTGAGTATACTGCTGGAGGATTCGCATACAAGGGACTTTCTTCAGACGCTCGTACGGATTTGAGAAGGAAAAGCATCCAGATCTGAGAAACCCGAGCCTCCTCAGCAGTGATAATGACACCTCCCTCAGGAAATACCTGTCTTGAGAAAAGAGGCACACACACACAAAAAAGGTATTCCTAAACAGAATGGGCATTGTTCAGACAGACAGGAGGATCGGGGCAGTATGACAAGAATAAATACTGGCACATCTTAAGGACAGAATCAAGCCAAAACCCAGGAGAGAATAAATGAGGGAAACTTAAAGCAATACTGACTGGAGAGGAGGATTCTGGTATTGAATCTAGTGATGCTTGAAAGCCTTTGTTTCACCATTAAGGAATCTTGATAAGAGCAATCGTATTGTCACATTAATATTCATAAAGCAGTATTGTTTGCCTGCCCTGATGGGTTTAATGTGTTTTGTTTAATGGTTGGGCTGTAAGGAGGCCTCCAAGACTAATGTGTCTACGGATGTGTTGAGTACTAGACACAGGGGAAGGATTGACTTTCCTGTTCATGTATATTTTATTGCAGTATACATGCGTTTTAATATAAGAAGACGGAGAATATAATTATGCAGTAAAAGAATGAAAAATCCCTAAATGTTCCCTCAGAAAGCTCTAGACTCCATTATTTATCACAGGCTGCTTCCTTATGTCATCAAGCAAAGACTAAAAGGCGTTTTAAAACATTTACACTTAGCTTTATTAAGCTGCATTTGCGCATAATTGACGAAACACTATCAAATCCAACACAAACAAGCATTTAATTTCAGCAGACTGCATGTATAATTAAGTAAGCTTAGTAGGCAGTATCTTATAACTGCAGTAGGTCATAATCAAAATGCAGAATAAAGATCAACAAGGAAAAAAATTTGAAGGTAGTGGTTCACACCAGCCTCTATAAAACTGGTTTACAGCAAAATGTGGACGATTGAAACGGCTCTTGAAAATGGCAGCAGTCAAGTCATTAAATCTCACATTATTAATCACATTTTATGCACTAGTATTTCGCAAATTAAGTTTCCTCAAGACTCAGAAAGGATGGATCAAGTTAGCTCTGAAACCGAAGGGGCTGTTAATGGTCTAACAGATAAACCACATTGAAATGAGCCAAAACCAGTTGCCTTGGCTTGTATTTTTCTCACACTATTTAATTCACTTGGGGACACACTCACAATGTTATCACCCTTCAGACAGGGCCTTCATATAAACACAGTTCTGCTGAGTGATACTCGAAAAGCCGTTGAACGTACTCAATTTGTTTCATGTCACATAAATTACTACTGTGCAGTTTCTCCACTAGTGTAAACTACCTCAAAGGGATTCATTCTGCAAATTCATTTTTTTATTATGTATTGTTCACTGAAGTGTGATGCAGCAGGTAATCTAATTATCAAATCACACTCATCTGGAAACTCCTAACAAACATGATATTCTGCTCTGATTATTATGAGATTGAAATGTATTATTAAAACAACTTATTACATGATTTTAATGTCATTCACTAAAGTGTGGTACATGCTCTGCATTCTGCTTCTGGGCTTGCGATTGATGTTGTTAGTGATGTGTCTGTTAAAGGCTGCGCATCAAAACAGCCATTACAGATAATGAGGCATTTTGATGTGGCTGCTCAAAAAAGGACCAAAAAACACAAGAACTCTGCTTCTAGATAATCCATTTGTAAATTATAGAAACCAAAGAGATAATGGAGAAAGGGTAGAACATATGCTTCCTAATGTGAAAGAATCACTTCAGTAATTTATGATGTTGAAATACTCTTCTTTTTCAGGCATTTACGTATAAGCCAAGGAGATGCTGCTAAGGCGGTGATTGGGGTGGAGAAGGGAGGTAAAGTAATGCATGCTGGGAAAGTGCGTTTGTTGACAGACACTTATGCCCGGGAAGGCAGAAGTCGGGCATGAGATTGGGGTAGTCCTCCTTCTGAACTTCAGTTTCAAATATAATTTTGTGTTACAACTATGCTTATGACATAGCAAGCTGCTATATATGACCTAAAGTTGTACACTGTAATGAGTGGTTAAATGTACGTTTTGTGTCGTAACCTCTTTAGGCGTTGTGTATATGTTGTCCCTTGCATGGTATTGTTAAAAAATAGTGCCTATAAAGTTACTAAAGACAAACAAACACAGATGGAGTGCATATGACCTTATGGAGTGCCGTGTTAAGACAACAACTAATGAACCAAATTCCTCAGGTCATCATCCTTCCGGCGTCGCAGTCTTTTCACAGCCACCGCTTGCAACATCTCATGATGGGTACCCAACTGAATTCAGACCACAGGCTTGAGCCCCCCTTGCCTTTATGGAAGAATAAAAATTAAAAAAATGAACAAGCAATAAGAAACAAAAGCACGGCAGCTGAATCGTTGACAGTAGGGTTGTGGACAACCTGCACGCTAGAAACTTGGCTCTGGATAACTTGATATATAGAGCAGAGATGGGTCGAAACACTATTTGCCTTTGTTCTGCTGAGAAAATGTCTTTATATCAGTATAAGAGACTATCACTACAGGAGAGCTGAAACCCGATCCCTCCACTGCTGCTGGTGACAGCTGGTGGAGAAAAGAGAACAGACACAGCTGCAGACCGAAGCACATGATGATGATGGTGGGTTCAGGGACCAGATGCTGGCTGCAATCTGTGCCATTTAATGCCCTAAAGACCCAAACTCAGGTGGTGAAGAAAACTGGAAAGTGAAGGCAAAACTTAAAAGAGAGATGCAAGGGATAGCTCTCGTAAATTCCCCCAAAAATAAAAAATAAAACACATTTCTTATTTTTATGCCATGTACAAGCTTTCAAAATGCTTCATCAAGTATCATGTTTTATCAGTAATAACTGCACACCACTCATAACTCAATCTCTATTTAAGACACATCTCCTAAATCTTCCAGTGTGTTTGGTAAATGGACAGTGCTGTCATTTTAATTTGAAACCAAAAAACAAGAGTGTAACTTCTGAACGGTCCCTACCAACTGTGGCAAGTCACAACACTTTGGCAAAATGGTTAATGTATTACTAGTTTCAGTTTGAAAAGTCACAAATCTCTCGCACAACTGTCATGTATAAGTATTTACTATAAGGCACCATTGAATGTCTATTGCCTATACAAGACACCCCTCTCATACCTTTGTGTTTGTTGTTATTTTTGTGGACCCTGACAGAGAGTTTGGTTTTAAGGAGTTTTGCAATTTTATTCACTCCATTTTATCACCGCAGATATTTTCAGTCAATCACTTGGGGGTTCTGGAGACGCCAAACAGAAAGGAATTCAGAAAAGGCCTTTCCGAGGAGTGTAACTCAAGCTGTTGCTGGATCAGGACTTTGGCTCACTTCCAGCAAAGGGCCTGTTCATTTATGCGGTGAAGGAATTGTTCAGGAAGACACTGGAGCCGTCATGTGACCCAGGTTTCTTGGCACCAATGTGAGAAATTATATACCGGCCACAACTGCTTGAATACAGCTGAAATTATATCCGGTTGCGAAAATTGATTTAATGTGTAGCAGGTGACAACAGTGTAATCTGTGTGTCTTGTTTTGCACTGTACAGGAAGTGTGTTTACTGCGTCACGCTGTTCAGGTTATTTCTTATTACACGCACCTCCTGTACCCTACAGTTGCAGTCCACATTGAAACAAGTGGCGTCCTTGTCCTGGGCAGCATATCCCATTTCTAATCCTCTGCCTCTTAGTCAGGTTGTCCCCATGTCTGAAAAGCAAGGCACTTGTATTGGGTAGCTTCTAAGGAACATGTACAGGATGTTCGAATATCAGATCACGCTTTAAGCAAGTAAACACAAAACCTCCCCTATTGTTGTAATTTCTATTATTGACTCCGTCTCATGAAATTAAATCTCAGCCTTTGCAGACCCCTGTTTCAGGCAGTTTGGAGCTTTTCAACAGCTTTTATGTTTTTTTCTTAATATAAAGTAAAGGCAAACATTTAAGTATCTTGGAAAAGGAACAAGATGTGGCAAATGTTCTAAATGAGTATTTCACAGAGGTTTTTACAAAAGAAAAAACAGATAACATGCCACAGGTTAACAACCAGTCCAGTCAAACCCTAAGAGAGATCAGGATAAATTAGGAGGAGGTACTAAAGGGACTAGCAGAATAAAAACAAACAAATCACCTGGGCCAGATGGGATATTTCCAACAATACTTAAAGAAATTAGGGAAATTATTTATAGGCCGCTAACTCAAATATTCCTAAAGACCTTTAGAACAGGGGATGTGCCCACTGACTGGAAGACAGCAAATGTCATACCAATCCACAAGAAAGGGGACAAAACTGAGCCAGGAAATTGCAGACCAATCAGTCTCACCTGCATCACCTGCAACTTGCAGCACTTGCAACTCACAAATGCCAAATGCTGTTTGTATATTTTCAAAAAATGAAATATATTTGGTCTTTAAAGTTCTCCCAGTAGCAGAAACCTGTCGTATACAAATGGTTACAAAATGCAGCTGACTAAAACGAAGGGCCCAGTTTGTATATGTTACCGTGCTGCGGAAAAACCACTTTGCCTCGCATGCAGCTCAGAGGAAAATAAATTGGTTTCTTATGGAGATGCCCCGTTGTTACCGGGGAAATAAATAAATTGTTAGCACCTGCATGCACTGACAAAAAAACAACACCAATCTGGTTAAATTATTCAGCTTTTATAGTGGAACAGGCTGAGTCTGGAATCTGTCATCTGGGATTGAGTCACGATCAAGAATGTCATTATCGACAGCAACTTGTTAGTTTACACAAGTATTCATTTAATAATTAGTGTATCTGGTAATGATTTTCAAACCATTATAAAACAATCTTTTGTAGAGAGAATGTAACTGTGACAAAAGGTTTGTCCAGGCATCAATTATATCAGCTTCTCCAATAATACACAACTTTAAATGAGTCTATTTTTCAAGACAGTGGATAAAAGAATATGCCTCTCACACTGCATATAATTAATTTGTTGTCTTTGACTGGATTTAAAGTGTTGTCACAGTACAGGTTTTTAATGTCTATTACATTACATTCTAAAGTGTCTTTAACAATTAAAGTAGGTGAAATGTTTAGTCTTGTTCTTCAGCTCTTTCATACTGTAGGTGCAGTGCTTTGTTGTGCGCTGTATTTTGACAGCTGAGAGAAAAGATCTTTCCAGTCTTTCCAGCTACAGAATAGTTTATGTGATACAATGTGTAGAATTTACAGTTTATGAAGTGACTATATCACCACAGGGGAGGTTTTATTAGCTCTTTTTTTAAATGACCAGGTCATTAAACATCAAGCAGCAGCAAGCTGATCCAGCCAGTGAACCCTCTGAAAGGAAAGCTGTGAACTAGAGCGACAAGCAGAATATTTTCATCCTCAGAGTGACTTTATTTGACAGCCTGGTGTGCAGACAAGACTGTTTCAAGAGACAAAAATCAGAGACTCTTAACTTTACTTGAAACAAAATATTCAGACTAGAGACACAACATTGGTGGTGGTCCAAAGCAAATATCTTACTTCTAATAGTTACAAAGCTACAGCTGTTCACGAAAAAAGTTCAGGAGCCTTTGTTTTTGTTTAACTATTTAATAAAGAGTACCTGTGTTATTTCTGTGCCTTGATTAGCATATCATTCTTCTAAGAACATGTTCTTGAAAGGGAAAACTCACCAAATGAAAAACATATTTTTGGTACGAGGGAATAAAAGAAAATCACCCCATGAGATTTGAGATTCGGTCATGGAAAATATGAGAACTGATCCCAGGCCTTTGATGATTTTAATGCAGATGTGACATTAGCAACTGGAACTTCTTAAAGCTGTCAGAAGTTGAAAAAGAGAGCATTTCCAAATTAAATATCGTTAACATTGTATCCTTCAATGGACAATGTAAACCTCGAAGGTACTTTCCCCCCTTGTGTGTTCTTTTTCCTCCATTCTTACCAAGACAAATAATGCAATCTGTGAGAAATTTTGATTTGAAGAATCTATGTAGGGAAACATGTAGACAATTTCATATTTCAATATTTGATATTTCTTAAAGACTCTGAGATAGAAAATTAAAGTAGACAAATACAATTATATAGGTTAAAGACAAAATATTTATGGTGGATTATCTGAGCTGTGGTTTATACCTAAAGTTATATTTTGTTTTTTGTATGTGTGCACTTGTGTGTGTGTTTCAGTCAGACATCATTCTTTCTGGCTTGTTAATTATGCAAATTGTGTCTCCGGGTAAAAAGGCTGCTTGCAGACTTGTCTTTTGAGCAAATGGGCTGTAAAATGAAGACGGCCAATGCCTCAAAAGCCCGCATTTTCATTAATTTAATTAAGATAATTTGATGTGAAAAAGAAGCTTTGGTGCAGGGACGTTGGGAAATAAATGGCTGCCACGGTCTCATATCATCTGCTTGCTCCTTAAGGTTACATTCCCATTTCACAGTTGCCAGAATGCCAGGAGGTTACATATTTTCTTTGACACAGCACAGCAGTGGCATAAAATAGGGGTTCTTTTACCGAATGGCTAAGCAGTTAGTCCATTTCCCTTTGGAATGGAAGGTCACAAGCCCCTTCCCCAAGCCAAAGCTGAATCAATTCAGATGTTCTCTAGGGCAGTCCAGTTTCCTGTGCAGGGGTGGGAGAAATCCTGCCGTTTTTTCAAAATGCTGTCATGGAGCCACATGTCCTGGCCTACGAGAGCACCTACAGGCGACCTAGGCAGGCTAGCTGGATTCTAACAAAAAGCAAGCATTTTCAAAAAAAAAAAAAAAAGGAAAATGGCCTAAATTTAAAACTTTATTTTTACCCCGTAAAAAAAGAAAGATCTTCTCTTTTGGAGAGGAAATGATAGCTGTCTAGACAGGATGTAAGTTAACATTAGAACATAGCTAAGGAAAAGAAATTGAGGTCTGCACCTGTGTCATGAAGGTGCTGCTCATGTTTTGTACCCTGATGCCAGGAAAAATTATCCAGAAATGCAGAGTTTCAAAACACACACAAAGCTGGCCATTGAAGTCCCTCGCATCTTTCTGATTGTCTTTGCATTATATAAATGATTATAATAAACAAAGTCCCCCTTGTTCTACTTGGTGTCTGCCTTTTGTTTTCTGCTCACAAACTTTTACAAGATGGTAAAATGTGGTCATTCGGAAACAATAATAAAGGGACTAAGCGAGTTATTATTGCATGCTTTTCAATTTTTTCTGTTATTGCAGCTCACCCAGGATATACACTGAAGAATACATTGTCTAAATATATTGCCATGCTATAAGCAGACAGTGTAAAACCTAGATTTTCTTTTAGATATAGAGTTGCATTCTTTCCAAAGTATGGATTGATTGTAATCAGTATAATGCAATATTGTGTCACATTTTGTAAATAGTTTACAACTTTCACTGCCACTCAGTGAGAAAGCCCGGCTTTTGAATAAACTGTTGATTTTTCGACGTAATTATGCCCTCAACAGGAACGATTGAAACATAAAATAAAAACAAAGTTACAGATTACAGCTGTCCTTCTTTATTATGCAGAATTACTAACATTGACTGTAGTGAATTTAACCCCTGACATCAATTTTGATTTATGGATTTCCATTTTTCCTGTGAGCAATTAAAGGCATTTGCATTTTCCTGCTTGAGGTAATCGGAACAGTCAGGAAAATTTTAAACCAAAACCATGCTGTGGATATGTTCAGATATGTCAGCATGTATTGAGCAACAGACTAGTTGAAAGAAAACACGGTCTAGGAACTGAAACTAGCTAATGAGTGTGGAGGATATTACTGACTGGCAAAGAAGGATGCTGGAGATTTTGCTCCAGGAAATACTTACTGGAATAAAAGAAGAAATCTCATTAAAAGTTGTCATGGAAGTGGAGTTTGATTACTTCCTATTTTTGTGATTGTGATTTGTTGTTTTGTTTAATAACTGTGTGAACCTTGTGCTTATTTGCCTTTGATATTTAACACGTGGGCAGGAAATTAGATGACATCTTCTCCCGACAAAAATATGGCTTAATGAATAAAGTCTCTTTATTGTTTAATTCTGCATGCGTTCTGTAACAAAGCAGCCAGAAAAAAGCAATCTTAACTTCCTCAGTGAAAAGTATCTCAGCAGTGTGCATAACTATATTGAATTCAGGAATTTGCACAACACTATAAATCTCTTTTTCAAGTAAAATGAGCTTTTCTGTTGTTTTTGGCATAGGGTTTAAGATTTAATAGTGAGAGTTTTCCAGAGAAATTAATAACATTACCAAGGTAAGTGTGATTTAAGAAGCTGCAATGAGGCTGCAATGCTTATTTTATATTTAATAAACAAGTTACATGTTTGACCTTTGATTTTAGCAGGTATATATGCACAGCAAATTCTTATTATATGTATATGGGCTAAATGAAGGCTTGGAAACCTACTTGCTTCAGCAGACAAGGTTGGCTGACATTTATGCTATGGGTGGATAATGTCAAATATTTATCAGATGTTTCTTTTCACAACCTAAATTCAGCCCTTATGTTCTTGTAATAGTATACTCTGTCTGAACATTATAAGAATCTGTGACTATTGTCACGGGTAAGGGGCTGATATCAAACAGTTTTGTAATTTGAGCTACAGCTTGATAATGCAAACTATTCTCCAAATAGCTTATTGGTGTCAAGTCATAGCAGAGTCGTCAATAGGTGTCTCTACTAAATGGAATCACAAATGCCATTGCAGAAGTCCTAATTAAATGCCTTGGGCAGAGGAGTCCACCCTAACAATGCGAATGGGTGGAAAAAAAGTAAAAGAAACAAAGATCTTTCTTGTCTTTCTTATGTTCAAGAGCTTTTCATTCATTTAATTTCCCTGGGACAATGAAGTGGGCCGAAAAGAGAAATAGTCTCGTCCCTTCCTGTGTTTCCATAAAAAGTCAAAAGGCTTTCTCTTCAACACCCATGGGATTAGTGGAAAAAATATGGCTTGCAATAATGCTATTTTCACCAACTGAGTAAGATACTCTACTGCTGTTGTGGAACTGCAAGTCAACTTTGACAACAGAATCCATAGAAAAAATTGTAAAACGGGGGTTACTAATAGAAAAATTAAAGGCCGTGTAAAGGAGCAAGAAAGTGCTTAGTAGGTTGTGATTCTATTTCTTAAGAAACACCCCAATCAGCATTTTTGTTAATAGGTCTGGATTATGTCAGGCAGTATCATTTAAGTAATTGTACAAATTCAATTACTTTTGAAGTTTAATCCATAGTTAGTAGGTTTTTTTTTTAGTTTTTTTTTTTTAAGAAACAACAAATTTGTTCATTTTATTAATTGATTGATTGATTGATTGATGGATTGATTGGCTATGGCTCCACTTAAACTCAAGCTGGGTCTTTCTGCCCACAGTGATTTAGTGGACTCTGTCTTTTTCTATTTCGGCAGTCAGGTGGCGGTGATGGTAAGGTGGACTAGGCATCCATTTTACAGCTACAGTCCGGCACGTAATTAATTGTCAAGATAAATTCTATCAAGATATAAATTGGTATGCTGGCAACCGTTATTACTATGACAAAAATTATTGCTGCTGCAGAATAATCTGTTTATTATAGCACATTAAGTGCCAAGGAATTCTTTTCAGCAGAGTGCTTTCTTGGTCCCAAATATAGGTACAATTCTGAGAGACGGAGCGAGGGGGAACGACGAGGGAAGGCTCTGGATTGTATTATGCGTTGCTCCAGCAGGGTGGTCTAAATTGCTTGCTTAAAAGCAGTACATTTTAAATCACTATTCCTCTCTCCAAATGAGTTGTGCTGTTTTCTGTTAAAAGGCTTCAGAGCTGTTAACCATTTATGGGATAAGATAACATTGCCGAAAGTCAGGCGGATTATAAATGTTCTTTCTGCACGCCGAGTAATATTCCCTGATGAAGTTGTCTAAAAATGCACAGGGCCTCCTGGGCAAACCACAGAGTGTGTTATGTACCAGCTGCTGCTCGGGGTGTTACCATGGGAAAACTTTAACAAATCAATAAAGAGAAGCATTGCATTTGAGAGCATATGTACAATTTTTCAGAAAGATGACAATTATCCCATTTTAGTTTAACACATTGTTCGTTAGATTGTATCTGAAAATCTGATGCAGGATGGTAATATATACTCGGACACATATATATATATATATATTAGATAGATAGATCAATTTTTTTGTATAGAGATAGAGATTTGTATTGATTTACTTCTTTAATTTTAACTTAAGCAAAACATACTGTTGATTGATCTATTTTATCTTAAATTAGGCACTACATATTATTGAGCTAGATGGGGGAGTCCAACAAACTGATAAATGGCACACAATTCAGTTAATCAATTGCTGGTATCATGCAACACAGTGATGTTTAGTGTGGTGAAAAGAGAATGTTCATAATTAACAGGGGTGGGGTCCAGCAGTCATCCGTGAAGCCAAATAATGTTGTCTGTGAGAAATTATTCATCTTCACAGTGTGGACAAAGCCCCTGTGATTGTCCTTGTTTTTGATGGAAACAAATAAGAGGCCGGCTGTCTTTGTTTCTGGTAATCAGCTGGGTTGGGAAGTTCCCACGATAACACTGCACCTTCCTGCCAATCATGAGTGATGAAGTGATATGAATGACCTATTATCCCTGCAAAAGGCAAGAAGAGTTGTTTGTCTCTTGCCAATGGTGAGTGCAGGAATTACAAAATGGAGCCATCACAGGCATGGGATTCCTGACAGTCTTTGCTTCCATATGCCATTGTCAAGTTCACTGGTTTAAAAAGCAGATATTGTGCATGTGGAAAAAAGAGAATCGGTCAGAGTACAGGCAAAGTGATTGAAAGGAGTTTTCAGTTTCATTACAAAGGCTCTACGATCCAGCTCAGGTTTCCTCTGCTAATGAATACTATAATGTGAACATGGATTCCTTGTTTGCCTATTATTCAGTATTTTAATTCATTATTTATTGTCAGCTTTTCTTTTGTAGGGTACATTAAACAAGGCACATTTTAAATTTTGTTCTTAAAATGCACAACAGTTTCTAAGGATGGCAAAAGAGCCACAGAATTTTTATTTGAAAGCCAATTTACATTCTGTTGTGATGTCTCCTGAGTTTTTTTCTTTTGTTCCTTGTGTGTATGTGTGTGTGTATGTGGTTGCGTGCGTGTGTTTTAAGCAGCTGAGAAAGATGTACAATTACAAAATGTTTCTTGTCAGCCACTGTTTGTTATACAGATGAGATTGAAATAAGAATTATATATGCTTGTATTTATTATGCAATTTAACAGCGGTTGTGTTGCTATAATGTAGAGTAAAAGCAGGTGTATATGCCTGCCGTGGCAATTAACCCCTTGTGTCATACCTTTGTCACCAAGCAAAAATTAATAAGTAATACTTCATATATATATATATATATATATATATATATATATATATACATCTACAACTTCTACAAGAGCTTATTAAGGTTTCAGATTTCAAAGGGCACTAATTGAAGTTCACTGAAACATGAAACTTCATTCTAAAAAGCCATTTCTCTGTCTAATGATTTCTTGGGCTCCATTTGTAGGTAGTCACAGTTCTTAATTATTTGTTGAGGTTCATAATTGTGACTAATTCTTACTAATGCACAAGGCTGGTAAGACAGCAGGAAAGAACAGAGTGCAAACCTGTGATTGATCATTGATGATTTTATGACCAATAATCTAATACAACTTAAAAATATTTTAAATAATTTTAAAATGTGTATGGAAGAGTGACTGTTAGATGAGACTGCCCATTAATCCACTGCAAGCACTTTTCCAACTATTACATTGGACCAAGTTCAAAGTAATCTCTTTGCAATTTTTAGGGATAACAGAATGCCAGCTGTAGTTTTTGGCTAGTCCCAAGAAAGAAGAATGCAATTCTTTCTATCAGCCTAAAAGCGAGGCACTGTGTGGAGATTAATTAGAAAGCTAACATTTTATTTTATGTCTGTGGTACATTGGCAAGATAGTTCCATCAATATTTTCAGTGAAACCTTGGGGAGAAAAAGAAAACCTCAGATCATGCAAAATACCAAATCTGATTGCAAAACAGTAAAGAATATGTTCCTAGTATTTAAACCCCCTTAAGCTTTTGTCATTGAAAGCCATTTGTTATGTACATACAGCTAGACTGGAATATCTACTGGGTCACTATAGGCAATTTGTTTTGAGTTCAAATACACCGAAAAGGGCTTTAAACCATTTGTTAATCGTCCAGTAAATTATTAATGCACTTTAATTCCCATGTTTTACAACTGATAGCCCTCTTTCCCAACAAACCCTTGAGATGTCTTTATCAAAAGTGGTATCATAGCTAGCCTCTCAATTTTAGTTATCATGTATCTTTGTCATATAAAACACATTATGAAAATGAGACGGTTAGGTAGGAGTTAGCGTATCTAATTTACCTTAGAATCTGAAAAATGTCCCATTTTTATAGTTTAAACTGCAACAAACAGGGATTTTAAAGCATTACATCCATGTGGATGCAGATGCAGTGTATTTAGTTAATCTTGCATTTTTAGAAATCGATATATTTGGTGAAAAATCTGAAAATGTGAATAGATGGCAAAGTTTGTACATTAGGCCTACTAGCAAATAGATTTTTGTATATTTTAATAATCACAAATTTTAAGTAGTAATTAGTACTAATTACGCCAGCATACCGATAATAACATTACATAAAATTACCAAATTTGTTTAATCACTGAGTGTGCACTTATAGGCTATGGCTGTGTGGACATACAATTCATTATTCGATATGTTTTAAATAGAAAAAATGAATGGGAAAAATCATACCACAAAACAGAATATATACTAGTGCTAAATAGATTTTTGTTAAATCAACCTTAGACGAAACAACTTTGGACCGAATTCATCCATTCCCAAGTAAACAAACATGGTTCATGTGCATAGAATATAACTTGGAAGTACTGACTGAATTTTTGGACTGGCCTCATGCATGTGCATGCTGCCATGGGAAAACAAATATATTTTGCTAGAAATTATAATTCATAAAGAAAAAAATGTTAGTATTCTAAAGAGTTTGGATTTGCGAACGTCAACGAATGTGGATTCAAACTTCATCACAACCCTAGCAATAAACAGTCAGGAACAATGTTTAGAGAATCATTTAACGCAATTTAAGTGATATCACATTGTCATATCTGTATGTGGGAGCTATCAGATTTGTTAAAAGAAATTGTATGCACCCCCTTAACAGCTGGATGAATCGTGTGTTTATATAAGGGCTATTTTTTAAAAGTGTGCGGCACTCCTTTATTCTTGTTTGTTTAAATGTATGTCTCAGACCACCAGCTCTTAACCATACAGAATCTAAAGGGGAAATATAAATACACTGGATCTATTTTGTTCAAAGTATAAATATTTCCAAAGCTGTTTGATTGTCCTACACTCTTTTTTAAGTGGTAACCTATTCTTCCAAAATGTATAAACTACATTCCTATAAATCAGATGTAAACAGTGCATTGTGCAGGAAAAAAACACCATCTGGTCCCCACCTTTTTAAACGGCATCTAAAGAAGCTGTTAAAAATGGAGATGAAAGCACACAGCTGCCTACAACAGCCACAGATAATGTAACAATATATATATATATATATATATATATATATATATATATATATATATATATACACCGATCAGCCATAACATTATGACCACCTGCCTAATATTGTGTAGGTCCCCCTTTTGCCGCCAAAACAGCCCTGACCCGTCGAGGCATGGACTCCACTAGACCTCTGAAGGTGTGCTGTGGTATCTGGCACCAAGACGTTAGCAGCAGATCCTTTAAGTCCTGTAAGTTGCGAGGTAGGGCCTCCATGGATCGGACTTGTTTGTCCAGCACATCCCACACATGCTCGATTGGATTGAGATCTGGGAAATTTGGAGGACAAGTCAACACCCTGAACTCGTGATTCATCAGACCAGGCCACCTTCTTCCATTGCTCTGTGGTCCAGTTCTGATGTTCACGTGCCCATTGTAGGCGCTTTCGGCAGTGGACAGGGGTCAGCATGGGCACCCTGACTGGTCTGCGGCTACGCAGCCCCATACGCAACAAACTGCGATGCACTGTGTGTTCTGACACCTTTCTATCAGAACCAGCATTAACTTTTTCAGCAATTTGAGCTACAGTAGCTCGTCTGTTGGATCGGACCACACGGGACAGCCTTCGCTCCCCACGTGCATCAATGAGCCTTGGCCGCTCATGACCCTGTCGCCGGTTCACCACTTTTCCTTCCTTGGACCACTTTTGATAGGTACTGACCACTGCAGACCGGGAACACCCCACAAGAGTGCAGTTTTGGAGATGCTCTGACCCAGTCGTCTAGCCATCACAATTTGGCCCTTGTCAAAGTCGCTCAGATCCTTACGCTTGCCCATTTTTCCTGCTTCTAACACATAAACTTTGAGGACAAAATGTTCACTTGCTGCCTAATATATCCCACCCACTGACAGGTGCCATGATAACGAGATTATCAATGTTATTCACTTCACCTGTCAGTGGTCATAATGTTATGGCTGATCGGTGTATATATATATATATATATATATATATATATATATATATATATATATATATATATATATATATATGTCTATGTTACAATTACATGATGACCCAACTAAAATATTAGATCTGACAAAAACCTTAAACTCAGGCCCAGTGCACACTGAGGTTTAAAGATAATACTGGTGGAGGGACAACTGACCTCTGCCTTTGATATCATAGTGTAAGAATGTGTGGGAAAATGTCTGCATGTGTGCATTTGTAGCTTAATAAAGATTAACGCTAAAGACATTTTTTTTTTTTCATAATTGTAAAAAATATCATATGTCTGGAGCTGCAGAATCGTGACCATGTGCAGTATTGCTTTCATGACGGCAACTCTTTCTGATTACGGTGAGATTTGGAAAGATTAGTGGTAGGTACTGTAAATGGGCCTAATTCAGAATAATCTTAGACAGAAGTAATAGGAGCATCTTGGCACAATATGAGAAGAATGTTCTCACTCGTGGATTTGCTTACTTATTCCTGTCATTTGAGACAGTAATGAGGGAGACTACGACTAGGGAAAGAATCTGCAATTCAGAGAAGAAGAAAAAAACACCCACATGCACTTAAATGAAAGAGAAGAGGGAAACAGAGAATTTAATGGTGATCTCTGTTGCATGTAGATTTTTGGATACTATCACCATTACTACTACTACTACTAATACTCTACCGCTCTCTACTGTCCACATTCTCATCCTCTCTCACCTCAGCCAAGAAGTCTTACTTCCAAACTCTCTTCGAATCCACTATCAACAACCCTTGCAAGCTCTTCTCCACCTTCTCCTCCCTCCTTGCCCCCCTCCCACTCCTCCTCCCTCATCTCTCACTGCTAATGATTTTGCCTCCTTCTTCTCCTCCAAGACTGCAGACATCCGCAGGCTCTTCAATACTCCACCCTCATCTCCCATCACACCGATACCTCCCACCGACCAAGCTTCCTTTTCTTCATTCTCACCTCTCTCAGATGCTGAAGTTCCTGCTCTCCTCCTACGTCACAAACCCACAACATGCGACCTGGACCCTCTCCCTTGCTCTTCCAAGCAACCGCTCCTGATCTTCTCCCCTTCATCTCCTCCCTCCTCAACTCCTCATTCCTCTCTGGCTGTTTCCCCTCTGCATTTAAACAAGCTGCTGTCATCCCACTGCTCAAGAAACCAACCCTTGATGCCACCTCTCCTCAGAACTATCGCCCTGTCTCCCTACTTCCCTTCCTCTCCAAGACTCTCGAGCAGGCAGTCCACCGTCAGCTCTCGGACTTTCTGTCCCAACACTCACTCCTTGATCCTCTGCAATCTGGCTTCCGCACAGCTCACTCCACTGAGACGGCTCTCCTGGCTGTCACTGACTCCCTCAGTCGCGCTCGGGCGGCCTCCCTCTCCACAGTCCTCATCCTCCTTGACCTCTCTGC
The DNA here is from genome assembly GCF_036373705.1 of Amia ocellicauda. NCBI lineage: Eukaryota > Metazoa > Chordata > Actinopteri > Amiiformes > Amiidae > Amia > Amia ocellicauda. The sequence goes on from NC_089857.1 coordinate 20,109,931, forward strand.
AGCATTTGACACCGTCGATCACTCCATCATCCTCTCCTGCCTTGCTGACCTTGGGATCTCTGGGACTGCTCTCACCTGGTTCTCCTCCTACCTCAGTGACCGGTCCTACCAAGTGACATGGCGAGGCTCCTCATCCACCCCCCAACCTCTCCTCACAGGCGTTCCCCAAGGCTCTGTCCTGGGCCCGCTCCTGTTCTCACTCTACACTCGCTCCCTGGGCCCCCTCATCGCTTCCCATGGTTTCTCCTACCACTTCTATGCTGATGATGCCCAGATATTCCTGTCTTTTCCCTCTTCTGACCCTCTCATCCCCTCACGCATCTCTTCCTGCTTGTCTGCCATTTCCGCCTGGATGCACTCGCACCACCTAAAGCTCAACCTCTCCAAATCATATCTCCTGTTTTTCCCCCACTCTTCCTCACCTTCTGCTGACCTCCCCATCTCGATTCCCTTGGAATCCACCACACTCTCTCCTTCTTCTTCCGCTAAAAATCTAGGAGTCACCCTCAATCCTGCGCTCTCCTACACCCAGCACATCACCACGCTGACTCGCACCTGCAGATTCTTCCTGAGCAACATACGCAGGATCCGTCCCTTTCTCACTGACTACTCGACTCAGCTACTCGTCCAGTCACTGGTCCTCTCCCGCCTGGACTACTGCAACTCCCTCTTGGCCGGCCTGCCTGCATCCACTACCCGCTAACTCCAGCTCATCCAGAACTCTGCGGCTCGTCTGGTATTCTCTCTGCCACGATTCGCACACACTACTCCACTGGCTCCCGATAGCGCCACGCATTCAGTTCAAGACTTTGACCCTCACCTACTACCGCTGTCTCGACCACACTGCACCAAGTTACCGTCAGTCACTCGTCTCTCCATACATCCCCTCCAGACCACTGCGCTCCTCCAGTGCCAGAAGGCTAACTCTGCCTCCTCTTCACTCTCCTTCCTCCAGAGCCGCTCCTTCTCATCCCTGAACCCTAAGTGGTGGAAAGACCTGCCCACTGAAGTCAAAACAGCAGAGTCCTTGACCTCATTCCTGCACTTAATCAAGACGCATCTCTTCCGACAGCACTTGTAATATTAGTCCTCTATCCCTGCTAGATAGCACTTCAGCTTATTATGCTCCTCGCGTTCTTGATTGTTTTCCTCCTTGCTCCCTTTCCCGTAGCCCTCGTCTGTAACCCTACATCTTGACAGCACTTTCACCGTCCAGGATGTAGGAAGTCTCTTACTGTACTTGTGTAAATTGTAAATTGGAATCTGTAAAATGTATTTTGAATTGTTATGTTTTAGCTAAGTTGAACTTGTAATGATTGATGCCTTGTACTTGGAGCAGACAAGGGAGAGTCTCAGTTTGTTATCCAACAGTCAGGCTCCTGCAGGGCTGGAGTTTGTCTGCCGGGGTGTATTTCGTGTAAGATCGTGATCTTGTCACAGGGGTTGATATATTCTGGTGTCTCTCTTTTTCATTCTCTCAGCTCAGAAAGCAGTATTGGGCAGGAGAAGTGTTCACTTTCAAACTGGGGCAGAAGGCAGAGAAATAGTCAGGCAGGGTTTATGTTCAATTCGGGCAGCCATTTCAACAGACTCTGATTCAATATTAATATGATTTCAAAATATAAATTCAAGCAGATAAATTATTAGACTGCATGGTATGTCAGGGAAAATGTGATGCTGATCCTCTGGAATTGTTTTGTCGTTCCAAAAGAAGGGAGAAAAAAAGCTGGAAACACTTAGCAGCATAAATCGCATGTAGTGGAACAGCTAATAATTTGCTTAAGGAACCCACATCTGTTTGAGCTGAGGTTAAGAGTCTGTCAAATCTAGGCCTCTGGTCTTTGCCAGTCAGTGGCTGAGAATAGGCTCAAAGTTAAACAAAAATCTTAACTACAGGAAATAAAGCTGTTATCATAATATAACCATTTACATTGGCTACCAACCAGTGTCACACATAAAAAGGACTTGTTTACTATTTTTAATAAAGCCAGAAGTTTACATATAAATAAATCGCAAATTCTTGCAAGCTGCCTGGGTTTGCAAGTTTGTTTTTAGTGTCTCGCAGCCAGATCTGTATAAAATTTATGGAGTAAACGTAAAAAGACAAGTTTGTTTTATGTGTTATCAGCTGTTTTTGTAGGCATGGTTGATAATCTGCTGTGTTCGCTGCGACTGTAACGCGGCTACAATTTCTTGTTTGCTTTTGCTTGTATGGCATGCAAGGGCTGGAGCGAGGCTTGCAGGCTGTTAATCAGACCTGTTTAGTGACTGAGAGTTATCTATCGAACACCCACTTTATTAGAAGTGTAACATGCTGTATTATAGAAAAATAAGAAAACAAACATGCTGCACAATGAACAATAAACTCACAGTAATGGTAGTGCTTGAATGGACACTTAATGAGGGCAAAGACATTAAGAGACAGAGACTGACCAGATAAGATTTAATTGAAATAATATAAACTGAAAATATAATAGCCGTGGCCAGCTTAGAACAGCCTAAATACTATTAAGTTGTGTTTTTCAGCGCTACATTTTCTTAACATCTCAAAGTACGTTCCAGGATACCCCTAGTAACTTCACTTGAACTAACTTCTCTGTGCCAATATTACCTGTAATGATTAATTACACTTTGGACTGAACATAGTAAGTCATATTTTATCCATAAGCTGTGTGGCATGTTTGAGCAGACCAGAACATTAATCCATACTTCGCACACAGTTTGCTTACAACACCGGGAGGAATGAAGCACGGGAATGGGCTGGAAAGGATCCATCCATTTGAGAAGCCGAAAGCCAGAGTGAGGAAGATGAAAACAAAGCCAAAATTCCGGTCAAGTAATCGGAGAATGAGAGCAAATAGCAAGTGCAATATCATGCAATATTATTATTATTATTTATTTTGTATCCAGTAGTTCAAGTACAACATTCTTTTCTCAGTTTAAAAAATATATATTATAATTGTACCAGTATAAATTATTATTTGTATTATTATTGTTATTACATGTTTATTAAACCTCAATAAATCAAACTATAATGGAAAATCTTTATGCAACCTTTACAATAGTGGTTCTGTAAGTTTGAGCAACTGAAAGAAGGAAAATTAGGTTGAGGAGAGTGTACCAATGCAAGGTTATAACAGGGGTTCTATGTGTAACCGTTTGTATTTTCTTTGTTCTGTTCAGAAAGGTAATCCCTGGTGCCTGGAGGAGTTCAGAGGAAATAGCTGGCCTGACAGTCAACTTGAAGGGAAAAAAAGAGAAGGGGGAAAAAAGTGAATTAAGCCTAATCCTATAATAAGCCCCCGTGGTAGCAGTCAGGCCTGGAGGAGAGCTTTCAATGAGACTCTGTAACCAAAACACCTCAATCAATACATTCCTTGGCAAAGGGCTTGTATGTGCCAGCACTTTCTGATGTAATCTTTGTATCAGTTCCTGCAGTGAGGTGTGGGTTTCACTGAAGCTCAATGTTGAATTCATAAACTATAATGTGTCATTTATAGTGATATTGTTGGATCTTACTCCAGGACACTGGCCGCCTGATCGCTACAGTCATAAGTAATAAATCCTCGAACCCCAGGACTATGTGCTACCCTTGTTAAGAAAGAACCCCACCGAGTGAAAGCCTTACAAACTTAAAGCACAAACCCAGCTGGAAACACTTACAGCAAGTATGGAAACTAAATAGAAAAACGTTTCTTCTAATATTTCATGTTTAGACTCCTATAGAAGGACGTTTTCAACATTCCCAAAGCAAAGCGATGATTAGGTCAGCCTGGTTGTTGTTTCATGTTTTGTCTTCCCAAAGATCTTTTGTTTTCATTAAGCTACATAAAGAGACAACGGAATAAAAGCATGAATCATACATTAATTTCTTAATAATTATGTCACATTCGATTAATTAACAGAACTAAAAAAAAATATCCTTTCTTCAGATCAAGTTCAAGTGACTATCAGCCTCCTGTTTCAACTAGAATTGCCACTAATTTGGTGACTTTATCTATGACTTTGATTCCAAGTATGCATAATGACATAACCATTTGGAAACTTTTATAACATAATGGGATGCAGGTAATGAATTGGCTTCTAACGGTCCATGAGTTTGTGCTGCATTAAAATTCTGTTTAATGTTTTTAAGGCATCTGATGTCAGCTTTCAGATCATGGTGTGTGTTTAAAGAGGAATAAATATCAAGAACAACAGAAAAGGTCTCCGTTACATTTAAAGCCTAATAATTCGATTTTGTCGGTGAACTGGGCATGGTTTCAGAGGAGTTGTATAGAGTAAGGAATAAATGCTATAAGAAAAAAAGAAACAAACACAAACAAAATTTTGAGTACTTTAATTTGTTTACAGGACTTTTTCATATTTGTCATGATTATCTGCTGGTTTTTCTTTGATAGTGGGGCTGTTGGAGAATGTGCCAATTGCTTAACTTTGTTGTAACTACCTATATTAAATTATTGTTACTTAAACGTAATGAGATTTACATTCACAGCAGTTTTTTTATAATTATATTGTACTTTTTTGGCACAAAGAATACTGGTAAATGTCAGTTATCATGAACTCTTAAACATATTGGTAGGCAAACATTATCTTAGGTCACTTCTGGGATTTATTGATTTATTTAAGAAAGTGACATTTCTGTTAGCAATACTGGTCTACACTCACCTAAAGGATTATTAGGAACACCATACTAATACTGTGTTTGACCCCCTTTCGCCTTCAGAACTGCCTTAATTCTACGTGGCATTGATTCAACAAGGTGCTGAAAGCATTCTTTAGAAATGTTGGCCCATATTGATAGGATAGCATCTTGCAGTTGATGGAGATTTGTGGGATGCACATCCAGGGCACGAAGCTCCCGTTCCACCACATCCCAAAGATGCTCTATTGGGTTGAGATCTGGTGACTGTGGGGGCCAGTTTAGTACAGAGAACTCATTGTCATGTTCAAGAAACCAATTTGAAATGATTCGACCTTTGTGACATGGTGCATTATCCTGCTGGAAGTAGCCATCAGAGGATGGGTACATGGTGGTCATAAAGGGATGGACATGGTCAGAAACAATGCTCAGGTAGGCCGTGGCATTTCAACGATGCCCAATTGGCACTAAGGGGCCTAAAGTGTGCCAAGAAAACATCCCCCACACCATTACACCACCACCACCAGCCTGCATGTTCTCATTCTGTTTACGCCAAATTCTGACTCTACCATCTGAATGTCTCAACAGAAATCGAGACTCATCAGACCAGGCAACATTTTTCCAGTCTTCAACTGTCCAATTTTGGTGAGCTTGTGCAAATTGTAGCCTCTTTTTCCTATTTGTAGTGGAGATGAGTGGTACCCGGTGGGGTCTTATGCTGTTGTAGCCCATCCGCCTCAAGGTAGTACGTGTTGTGGCTTCACAAATGCTTTGCTGCATACCTCGGTTGTAACGAGTGGTTATTTCAGTCAAAGTTGCTCTTCTATCAGCCTGAATCAGTTGGCCCATTCTCCTCTGACCTCTAGCATCAACAAGGCATTTTCGCCCACAGGACTGCCGCATACTGGATGATTTTCCCTTTTCACACCATTCTTTGTAAACCCTAGAAATGGTTGTGCGTGAAAATCCCAGTAACTGAGCAGATTGTGAAATACTCAGACCGGCCCGTCTGGCACCAACAACCATGCCACGCTCAAAATTGCTTAAATCTCCTTTCTTTCCCATTCACACATTCAGTTTGGAGTTCAGGAGATTGTCTTGACCAGGACCACACCCCTAAATGCATTGAAGCAACTGCCATGTGATTGGTTGGTTAGATAATTGCATTAATGAGAAACTGAACAGGTGTTCCTAATAATCCTTTAGGTGAGTGTATAGAGCACCACTTTCATCATACAACACACTGAAACTTTTTTATGTCCATGTATATCTATTCCCAGTGGATTATAAACAGTCTACTGGATGATTAAGTCTTCCACTAGCTATCTGTTACAAAACAATTTCTGGCAACTTCTTTTTAACTTACTTTGCAGGCCTGAAAATGTCTGTGAGAATCACTTATGGTTTCCAAGATTAACCTTGTTTTTCCGCCTCCAAATAGTTTTCTAAAAACTTTTGAATTCAATCTATTCAACCATGAACCTCAATGAAAGAGACCAATTGAAATACCATTAACATTTTTGTTTAATTCCGTGTGAATGCGTTATTTGTGTCCAAGAGCAATTGTTGCTCCATTTTTTTTCTGAAGTGTGGAAATATAAACAAAACACTTTAGTCCGCAGCACTATCTTGCCATCTCAGAGAATTTGTAGCAGGGGGACTGAACTCTTGTCTGCATGCCTTATTCACGCTTCATTTTTGCAGCGAATTAATTCCAGATGTGTTCTGTCGTAAGTTACTCAAATTGAGTTGGAGTGCAGTAAATGTACTTCCTGTATTCTGATCCTTTATCGATCACCCAGGACACAATGCTGGCACGGGACAACATGGACTAATGCATGCAGCCTTTCCGATTGCGGAGGCTTAAGGGTAATATGAATGTGGTTCTCCAGAGAGGCCTGTTTCTTGAGATATCCTGTTTCCTCTGTAGAAGAGGCTCTCTCATTATAGTGAACTGTCTGAAGCAACATGAAGGATTATGGGAACTGTTTCTTTTATCCTCCAGAGACTGAGGTTGTCATAGCTGTTTAGTATCGATCGAGACCATAGACTGGAGTCTGTGAATGTTCTTTATCATATAGTTGTACTCCAGCCATTGCTACATTCAGTTCAAAAGTATTATAGCAAAGCATTTGAAAGTACAAATGTATGTGTGATTCTACAAGGATATACATAGTCCATGTTTTGACAGCCCATATCTCAAATGCTTTTCCACAGAGCAAGGGATGCTCTAAATCACCACATTCAGTAAAGGTACAGCAGGTCTGCTGCTAGTATTTAAACTATAAATAACACAGTTCTAATAAATGAACTGTTCCAAAAACTAACACTGGTTTTCTTTTTAATTTACATTAAAATAACATGCCCTGAAGGCAAAAAAGACTTAGAGTGTTTCATGCTGTTGCAATTAATTAAAATAATATTTTCCACATTCCCATATGCATAGAACAACAGCTCAAACATTACTAAGAATCTGTATAATTAAAAAAAAACTCAGATAAATGTGTGTCTGTCTATCTATCCATATATATATATATATATATAAATATACATAATAATTATTGATATGTGTTAAAGTATTCTATTGGCACTGTATAATTCTAATAGTTTTGTTTTGTAAGTATGTGGTTTGGCTATCATTACTGATGTCCCTGAACTTTAAGAGGTAAATAAAATATATGTCGAGGACAACAATCCCAAACATGCAATGCTGTTGAGATGAAGTAGGAAAAAACTAAAATTCCTGACCAGGAGGCAATACTATTAATGGAGTCTCACTGAGCAAGCAGTTCACTGTATATTGTGTGTGTGAGCATGTTCAGTTGTTTCATTCCCGCGGACTCGGAGGAGTGTGCAAATCCTTTTGTCAGGGGACCTGCCTGCTGGTGAAGTAGGTTTGCTGCTAGTTTGAGCGATGGAGATGAAGTGTACAGAGGCATGCCTGAGGTGACCGTTCAAACCCAGGGTCTGACCACATCTCCACGGTGGTGCCAAGACTCGGTTCAATTGAGATTGATGCCTATCAGTCGCTGAGGTTTGCTAGTGGGTCTGGAGGGAGAGAGTTTAACAGGGATCATTGCCTTGTCTGACCGCATTGCATCGGACTGTATTTCTTGTCGCTGTTCTCAGTTATTTGCCCAACTGTTTCTCAATATATTTATAAGGGTCATTAAGACTCTTAACAGCAGCTTTCCTCTTTCCACCCCAAGCTAAAGGAAAATTCTCTCACAGCTCTCTGTGAACTAACTTTTTTAGGGAGTTTCCAAGTTTTTTCATTGTTTTTAACCTTCATAAATGTATTGTTTTCACAAAACCTAATGCAATGTCTTTGTAATTCCTATCTAATACATACACTTACATTATAATGACATAAATATAAGATCACTTGGGATATTATTAGTTAGTTCTAGGGGGCAAAAATGTGAAAAAATTCAAGTAATCTTTGTTTTTGTTTGAGTGTGCCATTAACATTGAAATGCAAAAAACTCTAGTTAAAAGAATTACTGTAAATACGTAGAAGAAGGCAGATAGGGAGAATGTTTACTGCAATGGCATTTTTTTTAAGTTTCAGAACTTGTAAAAGAAACAACACCCAGCTATAAACTCTTGGCTTCAGTTATTTCTTCATGACTACATTTCCTGGTGCTGTCAAAGATGATCCAATTGGAAGCTACCATTGTGGACTACAAAAGTGCATAAACCATACAAATAAAAAAAAACAATAAGCAACTGAAATTATTCAGAAAATACACCCTCTCTCAACAGCTATCAGCTTTCAAAACATCCATAACTGGAAAGGATTGTCCAAATTAAATTCAGCAGATCAAAGGATGTACAATAACCCATAAAGAAACTCATCAATGGCCCAGCATGAACTCTGAAGGACTTTGCAACGACTTACATTGATTTTAAATGGCTGCAGTATTTGCTATTGAACTACTGACCCCAGAGAATACTTTTCTCTGCTTTTAGATTTTGATTTTTTCACTGGTACTATGTTTGCCTTTTTACGTCCATGATATGCTTCCACCGGAGCACAATTCTTTCATTTGGGATATTCCGTAGTTTGCCTGTGTCTGACACAGAGGAGCTCATTCACCTCTCATCAAGAACAGATTATTGCAATGCTCTGCTTGCTGGATAGGTCCATCCCAGGTTGCAATGTGTCCAAACTCAGCTACCTGGCTTTAAACTGGAACACTATGCTACAGAGAATTAATGGTTTCCATATGTTTGGACCAACGCATATATTGACAAAGATCTACAAAGTCCAGACTGAGAATGTGTGATTGGGGATTTGGCCAGAACACTGGGGTTAGCAACCCTACTCTTGGAAATCACGGCCATATGATTGTTAATGATCACAAGTAGTCAGGATTTTGCTGATCTCCTGGGCTGTTCAGCATGCTTGCTATTATGTACTTTATTTAATTATGCTTCCTGTTAGCACTTCTATTGTTTTAGTGCAACTTCTCCTATACCCCCCCCCGCTCCATTTAGCATATAACTAAGACTTAACTGTATTATAATAATTTGATAATGTGTCATTTGACAGATGTGTGTAAACTAATGAAGAGACACAAAGTCCACATAAAGCACAGCGCACCACCTGTTCTGTGACACAAATTGCAGAATGAAGGAAATCCTCAAAACCCAGCAACTACACTACACTCCTCCCAAACAAAATACTGTTACTAAGTAAGAAGAGACATACAGAGATGAAGTGCTTTTTAAAAATAACAGTATTTAAAAAACAAATAGAATAGAATATAAATTGAATTTTGCAGTACTTTGGTTAGTTATATTTTTCATTATTACCAAACCAGGCTATGACTTAACACGGATATTGTGTCCCATTCCCATTCTACACCAAAATAGGAACACATGCAATGCTTCTGCCACAATTGCTGAACAGCATGTTTAATTTCAAGTGTCTCTATTCCTCTCCCACAAGACTGTACATAAAACTAATTTTCAGTATTTTGCATTTGATTATTTTGTTTATGGCACACATAATTAGTTTCCACGACTGAATTTGTCTTCCAGAAAGAAAATAAGCTGTGCCACTGTGATCTGTCCGCAAAAGCTAAATATTGACTTACTGACCTGTAATCAGATTCACACACATGACAGAATGGAAAAAAACACCAACATGTGTGAGTAAATTCCATCTGCTTACATCCCGCAAGACAGAAGCCAAGGATATTTAAGTGAGGAAAACTGCCCGGAGCTGTCTGTAATGTTAATCTGGTAATGCAACAGCTTTGAAGAGGGTTTCTAAGCATATTTAAAGCTGGGAGTTTGAGCAAAGCCTTTTTGTTTATTATAAATCAGAATGAAATACTGGTGCATAAAAACCAAAACGACAAGAACTGCGTTTGTGTTTCAAGAGATTTTTAAACCATTAAATTGTTGACACGTTGAATGAAGTATGTGATGACTTCAACTCCTTTTTCCCTCTGCAGAAATCTGGGGGAACGATTGCACTCCTGTGTGAAATGTACTCAAGTAAGGAAAAATCATCATATCTGATTCCACATTTCTGAAAAGAATCACACTTTTGTGGGTAAATGTATTTTATTTTATCCAATATCCAATATCTCAACTCATGCTCTTTGGTGCCACCAAGCTAGGGTAATTTATGAAATTCATAGAGTTAACAGACACCACTGAAAATTAAAATAGTCATCTCAGTCATAGAATAAGCCTGTTGTCAATGAGAGGACATACAGGCATATAGATATTTCAGTCTGCTGACAGCCATTCCCAAAGCAGAAGGTTCAATAGAGACCATGCACATCATCTAATTGATGGCAAAAGCCAGTAAATCTTCTAAAACACTGTGCACTCTCAGTGGTCGGCTGGTATAAGAAATGCCAAACGATAGACATTGATGTTCGTTCTGGGCACCAAATAACTCCAGACTGTGTGCAGAGAAGAGAAGCGTGAAAACCAAGCTCTCCAAGGCAGCTGCATATGTGGCAGAACATGTGCTGGTGTCCACAAAAGCCAACAGACATTATCTTCCCATCATGCAGCACAGGGAGATGAAAACCACACCACACACAGTCAGTCATTGGCTGCAGTACCTCAGACAGACACTACCATGCCTTTTTAGAACACTTTATTCTGGTTTTCATACTTTGTCCATCATGTTATGAAGTGGGTGCAATTTGAGTCACTGCATAGTCACAACCGGCTGTCTGCATCTGTAACTTATACCTTGTATACGCAGCTAGTTCAGAAGGGACCTCTGCCCATCAGTGCCATCTGTCACAATAGCACAGGATTTTTAGGAAAGATGAAGCAATGACCTACAGCTCACAGAGATGAAAACATCTTTAGATGGAGTTATTATAACTTGGTAAGGGTTTGGCAAACCACTGGAACAGAACTCCAATGAACATATATGGGCTCTCTGCTTCCACCAGTTCTTCCCAGTAAACCCACTTACTAGGAATAGTCCTGGGAAAGGATGAGAAGCCATCTCACAAAGCCACGCTCCCCATATCCTCCATGGAGTGAGAAAGTGTATGATGTGCGCTTCAGAATAAACAGCTCTATACTCAGGCCAGTCTCTGCAGCCTGGGATATAGTATTAATCGTGTACTGTATACTGTTCATGGAAGCGAGGACTTTTCTAGAAGAGGGTCCTCTTAGGTGGAATGTAAGAATAAAGAGTCCTAAAACAGCAGCTTGTTTATAAAGAAATCTGAAAGCCAGTTACAAGGAGTAATCACTCCTTACGGATACGGATGCACTTTTCACTTGTTAAAGTTGAAGGGTGTCAAGAAGAAAAAATAAATAATTTGTTACAGGGAACCTTTTAGAGATTGTTTTGACAATACAATGCTCTATTTTGTGAGTTTGTTTTTCCCTAACCACTGTTTTTAAATAACTCTGTGTTCATTTATTTCTGTAAATGTTGTCCATCTGCATGTTTCATCATTTGCTTGTTTGTTTGTCCGCCGTAGCTTGCAGCATAAACGTTTCTGTATAACGTCAACCTCATGCAGACATGGGCTCTGCTGATAAAAGTGATGTTATGGTTTGGTTACAATTTGACAAACTGTGGGTAGCCTGGTGGTTACAGCATCTGCCCCAGGCCTAGGAGGTCAGGGTTCAAATCCTGAGTCATACCACAGACTTAAAAAGAAACAGGACTTGCTTACTGTCTCTTTCCCCCCATTGGGAGTAGGACACAAAAAGATTATCCCTGTGTTTGTGGTGAAAGTAGAACAAGCAGATTTTGGCTACAATTTTATAGATGTGCAGGACCTAAAGTAAAGAAAATATTGAAGAATAAGAACCTTACTTCAATGTTCATACCTATTGCTATGTGTCGATGCCAAGACCAGCAATGGCCAATACATTTGCTGATGTTGTTTTACTGAATAAAAAATGTACATGTGCAAAAGTGGTGCTTTTGGGACTTCCTTAGTGACACAGAATCTAAAATCTATGCTTGAAACAACTGAACTTTGGGAAGTAATTCAATCTAATAACTAATACATGTAACAGTTGTCAGCATACAAAAGACCACAATAAGAGTACATTAAAGTAGTAAACAAACAACAACTAAATACACAACACACAAGAAACAGTGTAGGCATTTTCACTTCTCTGGATTTGTTTGTCTATGATGTTGGTCTAATGCTTTACAGGTGTATATGAAGGCTGGGAGGGGGACAGAATGTCTCTTTTTTTTTGCAGAAAATGATAAAATGTTGGTTTTGTTAAGCATTTTAAAAGAATTTGAAATTACAAAGCTGCTTGATAGAGAAAAACAGGTGTATTTAACTTTTTAATAGTAATGGCAAATAATTCACTGAAATAAGACCAATGAAAATTACATTTGTCTATTGTTAGCCAACAAGATCACCAGCTCTCAATAAAATTAAAACATATTTTCACTGCTCTTGAGTTTGCAGTGGGACGCTTACTTACAGCATAAACCGAATATTCCTCTTGCCATGGAATATCAAGATTTCCAGTACATGTGGAACATATGGAATATATATTCTTACTTCTTATTTTGTGAATACTTACAATTCTGAATATTTTGTACTGAAATGTTACTCTGCAAAGGGGTGTTCTTATTCACTTCTATGTATAATAAATATCGCATTAAACAGCATGAAGCTCATCATGAATCATCCAGATGCTTTTTCATATCACAAGCTGATATTATACATGCAAACATCTGTTATTAATTTTGATTCCTTTTTTATTTTTTTTTCCCTCACATGAATCGTACGCCCGAAAAGTTTCAAAACTTTTATCAATTGCCAAAAAATGAAATAATAAAAAGACTCACAGCTATACACCAGATTTTCATTTTCCCACACTTCGCCTCAGAACTCTATTTCAAACTAATATCATCGTAAAAGGTATGTATCATAAGCATAAAGTGTGTGTATGTGTGTGTGTGTGTGTGTGTGTGTGCGCCATGTTTTTGAAGTTAAAGCACCAACTTTGTGTCACATTTTAGCTCAACATTGGGAGTTTAGATAGGCTTTCCAGAGAGGTGGTTAAATCACATGACATCCAAGAAGACAATCTTTGGACTCCTGTCACAGTCTGGATTTGGTTTGTGTAACCACAGTCCTGGAACCGTTGACTGACTTGTCCCCCCTCCTTGTCTGTTTGTTTCCCCCCCAAAAAATACAAACCAAAGCTCAGAAATGTTGTCGTCTTTGAGCTCCCTTTGTTTAGCTGAATGTAATTGCTGGGTGCCAGAAAAAACTCTTTGCTGAGATGCATTTTTTTTTGTTATTGTAGTTGTTTTTGTTTTTTACATAACGATGCAGGCCATGTATTTATGGCTCATTAGTCTTCTGTCGATGCTAGCACATTGTTGGCCTCTCTACACAGAATCCGAGATCGTCCGCGCCTGACGCCAAACGCAATCAGAGAAACTACACATGCCCTTCTGCTGGCAAGAGGCTCCACTGGCTGAAGAAAATGGTTGCTTGTAAAGCACTTATACTTTATAAAGAGCTAAACAGACTTCCTTTTGAGTTGATTGGGAACCAGCTGTAAGGACACACAAACTAATTAAGTGCTCCACAGTTTTCCAAACCACAGCTGGTCAAGTGACACTGACCTGACGTGTAGCACAGTTACATGTATGAATGGGGTCAATAACGCCAAGCACAAAAACATCCAAACAACTGCAAAAATGTTAATGAATATAAATATATTTTTTTTTTAGTTGGAAAAAACCCAACATCAGCATTTTTCTTTTTGTGTTTGCAAGTTTCTTTTTTCATGACATGGAGGGTCATCTTTATTTTTGTGAATTGTTCAGAGAGATTGTACTCCAAATACACAGATAACCCGCAAATGTCACGAAGGAAGAAACTTCTTGTGTGATGACAAACAATCTTAAGATCTTGGCATTGATATAATCAGCACAATTCTTCAGTGTGTTCAGTTTAACTACACATGTGGTTGTGGGTTTCATCTTTTCAGTTCATATCGCAGACCCCAGTCTGGTGTTTCATATTGTGTTAAGCAAACACTTTTGAGGATGCTTACCTCCATCTTTGACACTTATTTCACAAAAGACACCAGATATAATTAAAATAAAGTTCATTTAAAGGTTCTGCAAATGCCAGCTTTTGAGCTGACTGCAGCACTTCTTTATTGTGCTCTAATATGTCATTTCAGATGGTCTGCTCTTTCAAACAAGGCCTGTATCTTTGGTAGCTTTCCTATTCTAAGGGAAGTGATTTTATAATCCAAAAGCATCAAAAAGAATACTTGTGATCGCTATAAGTAATATACATTCTTTCATTTTTTTCTATAATTAGGAAGCCGTTATCAAGAAGAAAAACACAGCCATTGCAAACTCTGAGTGATTTTCATATTTTAGAGAAATACTTTGTGCCGATGTGTATTATACCATTTTCACAACACCACAGTTATTGTCAATCAGGTCAGTGTTTAAATCGCAGGTCTTTGGTTTAAAAAGGAAGCAGTCAATGGCTTTTTTTGTTACCATACAAGCACCTAGAGTTCATTTAACATTTCAGCTGCTGAAAAAAAAACACACACACAAAAAACATTATTTACACTGTGACTCCCATGGGTTTCACAGAGTCACACTTGACCGAATATAGTGGGAGTCTTAGTTTAAAAAAAATACTGTAATTAAATCAGGAGGAAAAAAAACAACTAGTTATGTGAAAGGAGCTACACAGTGTGTCAGTTGACCATACAGTAATTGCATTTATATTTAATTTTGATTTTAAATTCTGATTTGAAATGGAAGGTTGTTTTTTGAGATCGGGTTTCAGCTTCATATCAACACTCTATTAATTCAAAGTGCATTCATTGCTTTATAATTTCCTGAGTCCTTAAGAACCTTGAGAAAATGATTGTGTCACTGAATCAGGTTTTAGAAAACTTGAAAAAAGGTAAATATAACTGCCATTCTTTACATTTTTACATTAATTCAATTAGTTTGAAACAAGCGGACATGGCAAATTATACTTTTTTAAACAATATATAATTTGGCCATAAACTACAGAAGCTCGTCAGGTGACGAAAACGATGGAGGGAAACCAGCTTTAACAGCACAAACTTCAAGAATTGTAACCATTACATCTACTGATTTAGACAACTTGCAGAACTGCACACACTGGTAACCACACATGCTCTTGCTTTCTTCTCTCTCTCTCTCTCTTCTCTCTCTCTCTCTCTCTCTCTCTCTCTCTCTATCTATCTATCTATCTATCTATCTATCTATCTATCTATCTATCTCACTCACACACAACGTTTTAGAATGCCGGAGGTAAGCACATCGTTTGAACTGCAACAGCACATCCTGCTCTGTGGCGTAAGAAAGTAGTTCCATACACAAGTGCATTTTTTTATGACAGTCCTAAGTTTTTTTCTCTCTTTTTTATTTTCTTGTTTGTTGAACTGTTGTATTGTGCACTCGCAATCGTGCGATATGGCCCTATATCAGCACTGCTGTGATTCGGCCACAGGCAAAAGGTCATAGGCCAAGTGCTGTAGGGCCATATCGCACTATTGCTTGTGTGATATTGCTTAAATACATATGTTTATATATATAAAAGAGTCATGTGTCTGCACTTAAAACATAACATTTAATTCCTGAATGAAAATTTTCTTAAATGGACTAAAAGGAAAATCAGTTTTCTGAGAAATAACCGTCAGACTGTGATCTGCAACTTATTTACGACAGCAGGCTTTCGTAAGAGCATTTGGATTGAAATCTTATTTTGACAGATTCTTTTGCTCTGACACAAGATGCCTCCCAGCATCTGACTGGAGTATGAGGCCCATGATCTTTAGAGTTTAGAGAGAGAGAAAGAGAGAGATGGCATGCTGAATAATACTTAATAATTCATAAAACTCTTTGAGGACTAGGATAAACTTAGTTATATATTTAGCAAAGCATTCATCTAATGACTACCAGAGCTACGCGTGAATACATCCCTGCCCACATTCCCCCAATCACTGACACATAATATATATTCTTTCATTGTTATTCTATAATTAGGAAGCCATTATCAAGAAGAAAAATACAGCCATTGCAAACTCGGAGTGATTTTCATATTTTAGAGAAATACTTTGTGCCGATGTGTATTATACCATTTTCACAACACCACAGTTATTGTCAATCAGGTCAGTGTTTAAATCGCAGGTCTTTGGTTTAAAAAGGATTTTCATATTTTAGAGAAATACTTTGTGCCGATGTGTATTATACCATTTTCACAACGCGCGAATAGGATAAACTTAGTTATATATTTAGCAAAGCATTCATCTAATGACTACCAGAGCTACTAGTGAATACATCCCTGCCCACATTCCCCCAATCACTGACACATTCTTGGATAAAAAGCTCTTCTTGCTGTTGCTATGGCAAAGCTGGCACAGATTGGATGCCACATTCCACTACAGAAGCGACTGCCCATCCATGTATGATAGGTGGTTTGCTTTGGTTATGTTCTAGGTTGAGGGAGATTCTTAGTAAAAGGCACTATATAAAATACTGGTTCATCCTTTCTTCATTCCATGGTTTATACCAGCCATTACTCCATGGCTGTGGCTTCATGTGGGATTTTCAAAAGTAAATAGCTCAAGTTGACCACAGTCTTTTCCAAAAACCCAAATTTGTCAGCACACATGCAGTTTAGTGGTTGTGGATTACAAGGTGAATTTAAGGTAGTTCATGGATACCCGCAATCCAAAGACAAGTTAAATGTGTTCAGCATGTTGAAGTACAAGCAAATTCATTGAAGTGTTATTGCTACAGTAGCTAAGTGATAAAAAAAGAAATCTCCTCTTCAAGAAGACTATTTTTATTCCCCAATAGTGCCAAAGCATTTTTTTTGTCAGACACTGTTGACAGATATATTGTAAAGTACTGTTTACTTTGACTCAAGGCTGCTACTCTACACACAAATATTATATCAAGAAGGTGATACACACTTTGTTTGAATGCCGATGATTAGAAATGTGGTCTGAGAGCATAATGAACAGGTCAGCATGAGTTTAAAAACAACTTTATCCCAAACCACTTAAGTGGGCTATACAGCAAACCCTCCCCCATCTCTATCCTCTTCAAAATCTAAGAATAAAACAGGCCACACACAGGAAAATGCCTTAGGTGTTATTTTGCTGGCAAAAGCCGTCCGACTTTATTATTAAAATCTGTCATGAAAAATTGACGCCCCTTATTATTAGACTGTTGTCTTCCCAGTGTGCTCACATGCCAGATGGCCCAATATATGTTGCACAGAGACAGATATCAGGGAGAGCAATACCTCACTGGGAACACAAGCTGGGAGAGCCCTGCAACTTGTCTGACATCAACAAAATGGAAAACAATCATCAAATAATGGCAAGTGTATGTGTACGATTTTAGCTGACCCTGTGATGATTCATACTCATCCTCTGTGAGAATGAGAAGGTCAGCAAAAGTAGAATAACAAGTCAATCTGACAGGAACTTGCACTCTGATATGAGCTGTGTTCGTTTCAGCCGTGTCCCTGCAGGCTTCCACGAACCGTTCCCACACACGGCTATCCAGGCGCGCTCTGGCACACTCCAAAAAACTAGTCAACAGTCTCAAAATGCTATAATGAAGTTAGGCTCAGTTGACACCCCAGATATATCACCATCACAGTGTGACCAGGCCTAGTGGGGTCAGATTGATCTGTGATACTAGAAGCCTTAACCCAGCAGTCCTGAGAAATGCTTGGAATGCAGTAAATTTCCTCAAAGCTGCCTTCATCAGATTGAGTGCCAGCTGCCCCCACCCCCCACTACCAACACCCCAGCAACACAAGATAAGAACTAAATTATAATAAACAAAATATGTAACAGTGCAAGCTCAGAGCCTGGCTTTATCATGATGTGCAGTTTCTCAACACGTTACATGATCCCTTCAATAATCATTTTAAAAATAAATGGAATGTGCATCTGTACAAAATCACAAATCTGACATTCATACGCTTCTATAGGTAAAGTCTGTTCATACTACAGCACAACAATAACAGCAGATGCAGAGTTGTTACTGAGCTGACTTTTTGATAGCTTAAAGAAACAAAAACAAAACCTAAAATGCTGATTCAATCAATTATGGCACTAATTCTCTCTAACCATCTTCTTTTCAGCACTAAAATAATGTCAACAGAGTGTAGGGTTAGTTAAGTCTTGTGTTATTGTTTTTCCATGTTGTTGTAATTGTAATAACGAATGAATATGATGAATTGGTGAAGAGATTAGTCCCTTTCGGGGCAAACCAGAATCAATGTTTAATTATTTTCTGAAATCGCCACAGGGGTAACTTCTCCAACACTAACCTTTTTGACAGCAGGTCAATCATATCCTATAATGTATTAGTCTATTACAGTCTGTGATCCCGTCCTCTGGGCTGGGCCTGCTTTACCAAAACAACTGCCAATCCCTCAACTGTGTCAATGAGCACGACACGATTATTTTAAACCAGGGGCTTTGAAGTTGTGTCACTCACCCAGTAACCAAATACCTTCTTGAGCCGGACAAGATTTATTGCTCCAGTCCCTTTGCTGACTTTACAGCTGCATTAATAAAGATATCCTGGAACTAGTTACACAGTGTAAAAAATATGAAAAAAATAAATAAGTAGCCCCACAAATGATCAGAAAATCGCCTTTTTGGGCAAATCATAAATGTATCATAAGTGCTAGTTAATTTCCCAAATGTTATTGTTTTATTCCAAATTAATTTACTGTTATTGTTCATACATTCAAGTACAACTCTGTTGGGGATAAATAAGTAGATCTTATATAAAATATTAGTCTTAGTCTATGTACTATACTGTTTTAGAGATTTCACTGTTGAGCCTTTTCGTTTTGAACACATTTGATATTTTTGATACAAGTAATGGATCTCTTTGTAGGGGAGCCGAAAATTATAATGAATTCCAATTACAATTTGCTGTGAATTGTGGCTGTGCTGTGGTTTGGACTCAAGCTCAAGTGGACTTTGAAGCACTTGTAAGGTGTGTTTAACAATTAATAAACCTTGAAGAAGTTTTATATTATTTGAGCAGCCCACAATTATGGTTTGTCTTTGCTGTTTGTTTGTTTGTTTTGGGCTTAGAGTTTCCTTCATATTTTGTCTCAGTTTTGTATATTATATAATATATTTTGATTCAATAATAGAGCATAGATATATAAAGCTCACGTGTAGAGGTGAAATTTGTAGTGAAGCAGTGCTACACAATACTTTCCCTTTCTTATTTTCTAAACCAAATTCCAGTTTAAAACCATATCACATAGAAACCATTGTCATTGCATTTGAAAAACAATCTTTAAAATAAACAATCCAACAAAATATGGAACATTTCTCAAAGATACAATCTGAACCGTCCCACTCAATGCTCTCTGACAAACCTAATTCCACTGAGAAAGCGTGTGAGTCCTCTAGTGGTGACTGGCATTTCTACAACCCAGCGCTTTTAACAAGTCAACACCTCCAAAGAGAAGCCGATATCAGGTTAAGGTTGTGCAAATATCACAGGTCTCTTTGCGCCAGACCACACTTCACCACTTCACATTTCATTTATTTTCCTTTCTACAAGAGTGTTTAGAACTTCTAGGAGAATAAAATGTAAAAATGATAAATAAAGACAATTCTATAGAACTAGATACCACACAATTATATACAATCAATGACCAGTAGGTTTGTTAGAAAGCTAAACTGAAGAAATACTGAGATTTAAAATTAAATATTTGTATTTGAAAGTGTCCACACTATTAATCTGAAACATTGAAATCTGGTGATTCTGGCGGTATATTAAATATTATTCAATCAGCTATATTTTATTAAACAATTATATATTCAGAGCCTGTTGAACTCAGCTTCAGCCAAGAGAAAACTGTAACGTTTCCAATGGATTGAACTGAGCTACAAGTTACATGTTTACAGTGTGTAAACTTTTGACTCCCACCCTACTGAAGTCAACATTAAGTGTGGGGTTCAAACGAGGGGTTAAGGTTAGTTTCCCTGGTATACGTGAGATTCTGTTAGGATTAGTGTTGCGTTTCTGCCGAGTTGGGTTTCTACAGCTTAACTTAAGACATTTGTAACTCTTACAATTGGCATTCTCAGGATCTTAATGCATCTGAAACTGGTTAACATAACACTAACCACACTCCTGACTGTGCTTCTGTGATTATTTCACTTTTCATTCAGCTCCACCATGCCCTGGGTAGAAACTGGGTGTTGTGTTTTTTGCACATCTGTGTGGCGATTATGTTTTCCTGAATCGTTTTTTCCCATTTAAAGTGAAAAGCGATCATGTTGTTGGGACCACTGGGGACTACAGTTAGAACAATAATTTAACTATATTTAAGAACATTATTTTAATTACACCGACTGTATGTATTTGCCCTGTGATAAGACCACCTGCTTGCTTTGGCTAAAGTCTTCCCGAGGTCAAGCTAACAATATGATTGCCTTTAAGAGATGCCTATGAAAACAGAGTTTGTTGACCCAGCCATGTTCTTAATGTGCATGACCCCACAGCATGAAAATAACATTAAAACTAGGTATAATTGATGTTTTGTGTCTCATCAGAGAGGGAGAAGTAACAGATTTTATTGCTTTATTTGAAAAAGCAGTGGGCTCTCAAAAGAGGTTGAGGATCAGATACATGAATTATCTGCTCATTAACTGCTCTGTACAGCTCCTGATCAGACTGCATGCGTCTATGGTTGGGTTTTCTGAGGTACAGCATATCAAAAAGAAAGACAGGAAAGTCTAGGATAAAACACACTTTGTCGAGAGAGCAAGGTTCACTGGAAAAAACAGCACCTTTTCAGGGTTAATCATCTGATGCTTTGCCCACATGTAGAGAAGTATAGCAAAGCTTGGAAGTGCACTTGGGGAAATGTCTGGAAAAAGCACGAGACGCTTCCCAGATTGGAATTGGAAATGGTAATGCAGACAATTCAAACAAACATTGGTACTTTCAAGACATGGTGCATGTAGATTTAAATACATCACCGTTCTGTCTTTAACCCAAGACAGAGGACCTATTTCTCATCCACGTTTCATTCTGAAGAACCTAGTTAAATCGTTCAAACATGAGTAAGAGAAGAGAATGGTTTATAACATATTTTATTGATCATGACTTCTGTACCAAAAAAAAACCCACCCAAATCTGAAATACCAACACAGACAAAGTCTCAACAGTAACCAGAGTAATATCTTCTTGTGTCTTTATACTTAAATTACAGTTTAATTATTGTAACACTGGAGGGAGCCGACAGTGGGCACCAAGAATCGCACCCTGAACTCCAGCACCCCAGCCACACATGCTACCATTTTGCCAAGAGGTCCAGACCCGTTGGCAACACAGTAATCATGAGCAACATGCTCCTTGGACGCACACCAAGGAAATGCAAGTTACATTATTATCAACTCTTCAAACTTAATAGCATACTCAGACAGACAATGTGTTTTTCATGGAGTCATCGGACACAACACAATGTGCTGGTTTCCACTATTGTGATATTGAAACGTATTATAGGATGGGCTGCACCAAAAATAAAGATCTGTGTCTAATGCAATAAATACTTATTAATACAAATGTTATTACCAATTGAATTTAAGTCTAATTATCAACCAATTATCATCAGATTGTAAATTGATTTCTGTGTGTATGATTACAGATATGATAATGAGTGATAGGTACCAGTAAGGATTTAAATATTAGGCTAAGATTATTATCATTTATGCATGAGTACAGTTACTGCGTCTCACGATGCCAAAAACACCACTTTCAGAGATTTTAAGGGAGAAAAAAAAATCCCACACCCACTGGAAATTACACAGTTGTGTTTTCGGAAAAGCATAACTTGTTACACAAATAAGCAAACAAACAAAGCCGAATTATAACTAAGGTCTTTAAATTAGTATGTATGTGACCATTAAATTATAAGGTAACATAATAGTTTATACAGCTATAAAACCCGTAATTACATATTATGGGTTCATAATTTCAGCAGTTCTCCAATTTAGGTCTTCCTGAAATGCTAAATACCTTTCTGTTAATTCATTCCGGATCTTGTTCACTTTGAAATGCCTTCTGCGGCAAGAAAAACGTTTTAAAAAATAATATGTTTCTCAGGCGCACGTGCCTATCAGGAGAAATTAAACTGAGCTGGTTTTATTAAGCTGCTAGTTGAATATGCAATCCTAGAACCATTTCAGTTCAGGGCAAAACATATCATGAAACCAAAATGATTTACACAGATGTATTTTAACCACATACATAATTAGACATTCCTGTGCATATTCTATTCTTATTTTATTTGATTGCATAAGCATTTGTTAACGCAAGCATTCGGGTCTTGTTGGAAAATGAGATTCAGCTTGACCACCTGCAAATTTTGGAAGGTATCTGATCATCCTTTCATAGCTGGAAATGCTTGTAGACTGGCTGGCACTGAATAATTGTCATGTCTGCTACTGTGTGCCAGTGCACAGCCTGGAAAAATAAATAAATGTGCTATCTTTTTGTGTGTATTTATTGATTTATTTTGTGGGCAGAAAGAGGAAGATTAATAAAAGTGAATTAAATGTATTTACATTTAAAAAGCTACTGTAGTCAACCAGTTATCTGAAAAATTGCAGTCTTCTCTCAGACTTTTTAAAATATAAGGTAAGCTTTTCACAGAGGAGTCATTCATACTTTTGTATATATATATATATATATATATATATATATATATATATATATATATATATATATATGTATATACTTAAAGGAAGTTAATCTCATTCAATCCTGACTGCAGTTCACTCAGCAAAGGCAAATACTATGGAAGTGCCCTTTTAGTGAATGTGATTATGTTTTATGGAAAGATCTGGTGCCAGGAAACTCAATAGAACAAATAATACCATTTAAGATAATTCTCTGGTGCTCCTCAGACGTCTTTCCACTTGCCACTTCAGCAAAGCCAAGGACAGACTCATGACGGTCTATTTTGATTACATTAAAACAAAATGAAGGCCAAATTGTATTCATACAAGTAAGTTAGGTCTGCTGTTAGACATTTGGCGAACAAAACCCTTGTCAGTTTATATGGTGGAGTTTACTGGTGGAGCAATAAGCATCATAAAGCAGGTGAAATTAAGATGTAATGATCGGACATGGGATTACCCATGACAAAAAGTGAACATGCAATCAATCATCAAGGTATACATCTATCCCCAAAGCATGACTAATCATACACGAGTCGTCTTGTGTTTTGGATATTTAAAAGATAGGGTTTTGTTTTTTAAAGCAATTTGCTAAGTGAAGCGTGACTGATATGCATTAATGCTGCGTGTAAAGACAGATGTGATATATTGTCTCTGCCAGAAATGACACCTGCTGAAGGAAGAAGCAGAAAGTGACCTGTATGGTTAAGATGTAAAGATTTGCTACGGTGACAGGAGTGCAGGACATGAGACGGATTGACGATCCTTCAACAAGCCATGTTTACACTGTGTCCAGAAGAGCATCAGTCATTGTCTGATATACTACTGTATTAGAGTTGATCCAAAACAAGTCAAATGTAGTCCTTTTATAAGCATGTTATCCCACGAACAAAACAGACAGTGCTGGTATTGTGTAATCTATGCTTGAAGTACTTTTTCCTGCCTATTTTATTGTAGTTGCTGTGATATGAGCTATGGGCAAAAATACAGAAGTTTTCCCAGGTTCCTTCAATGCTTCTGTATTAAAAAATGTGTATTGGCCAGATTCCATACACATTCATATTTTTACTATAGCCTTTCTTTCTATTTACACAGAATTTAGCAAACAAATCTTGATTTTCCCTTAATATTGTGTAAATAAACCTTTTACATCTGTTTTTGCTGTTCATCACTCTCCAATATTATTCAATTTAGGTTTTTCTGCATGTATACTATTACAGGTTTCAATGCTGCATAATAAGCAATCATTTACAAGAACATTTCTAGGATTACGAGAGCAAGATGCCCCATTTCCATTTCTCCTGACAAATAGTTTCATAAATTGGAATCACTGACAGATGAAGAATGAAGTTAATTAGATAGAGGACTGCTCCAACAGGGAGCTCAGTGAAGTATAGCTTAATGGTTAAATCCCTTTCTAAGGCAATCTCTCTGATCTCAAGACTGGGCTGTAAACAAGAGCCCCATGACTTTACAGAGTGAACCGCGATTATTAACTTGATGAGCAATTCCCTTTTTAAAAAAATCACACTGAAACCACCTTGGTGGAAATTGAATTTGCGTCGGAATTCAATTCTCATGTGTCGCATTTTGCCTTTTTTATTTTTAGCAAAAGACAGCTCTTTGCTCCTAAATTAAATTCTGTGATTGATTTCACTGTGTTCCTCTTTTATTTCGTTATTTTAAATAGAATATGCACTCGGTCGTTACAAGCTGATCTGCGAATTGATAGAATGATAGGCTTAAGTTGATTGCTGGTCCCTTTGAAGCTTACTGTTAATGAGAAAGTCATCTGCCAAATCGATGTGAAACTAAATATTTGTATGTATAATCACTCTTAACAACCCCCCACCTCTCCTCCTAGTATTGCATTTCTAGTGGATTAACTAAAACATAACCCGACGGACATAGGTTCAAATGTTGGTGTTGGCAAGGGTTGATGTTCCGGATATTATAAGCCAAAGGAAGAGCCAAGATCAAATTCAATATCAAAATATGAAACTTTGCCCATTCCTCCACTTATCTTCTACGTCATCCATGAGAAATGTCATTTGGACGGTGCTTGGTTTGTGAGATTTAAGACTTAAGGTAAGGCTAGGTTATTTTGTTTATAGTGGTAAATGCTAACTAAGACTAAAGACTAAGAGATAAAGACAGAGTGAGGGAGTGCTGTTTCATATAACTTTATTTTTATGTACTTATGAGAATGCTAACCTGTCCTGAAGATTTAAATGAGAATATTAGCAATTTAATGCTACTTTGGTTTATAATAGTACATTTTAAAAAGCTATCCGCATAGTTCAGAGTGCTTACAGTGAATGCATCTTTTATTAGATGTTTGTTCCTCCTTCTCATAACAGACAGACTGTGCTGATCTGGGTAAGAGGGGGAAGAGGGTCCCCTGAAAAGCACTTCTATCCTGTTAAAGTGCTTGCATTGAAAGCATTTTTGATATCCCTCCGAAGGGTTTAAAAAAATGATCTGGCCTAAAAAGCAATGATCTCAGAGTTGGCATCCTCCACCCACACCTAAATTTAGTCTTCTGCAATAAGCCTGTAGTTGGAAAGTGATCTGAAAAATACCATGCTCTGGTACTTCATTAAAATCAACGTTCGTCAAATCCATGGGCCTCTTGTGCAGTGTATTTATATTCAAAACACAGCTAAATGGTTAAAACAGGGTTCCCCATTTCAAGTATCTTAACATGTGTTGTTTTTTAAAAAATTATATAGGATTAATTGGTTTATTTACTTCTAGGTTCTTGCATTTATTCAAACAATTTTGTTCCACTGTGAAGACACTAGGGTACATTAAAAATCTCCACACAATTTTATATGTAACAGTGATGAAGAAAGAGCTTATTCCCACAAAAATGTATATTACAAAATACACTACTGGTCAAAAGTTTTAGAACACCTCAATTTTTCCAGATTTATTTAAATTTACGCAGTTTAATGTCTCAATGTACTCTGAAAGTAAATCATAGAACAAATAAACAATTGGAGATAAAAATAAATAAATGTTTTGTTTAACAAAATGTAATCCCCTAACCTGACAAACCCCTCTGGCACCCTTAAAAGGGTACCAAATCTGTGTGCTTCTCTTTAACCCCATGTGTGCTCTTCACTGTTGTGTTGTTTGGTACCCCATGAAAGCTGCGACTCTCAGGTTTCTAACGATCTGATGTGAAAAATTTGATTTTTATATCTCCCCGCATTTAGGGGTTGTTTAGAACATTAAATAATATATACTGGATTATATATAAACAAGCCTATTTGCAAAGAAATCCCAATGAAACTGAGTGATCTGTGACGGTCTGAATGAGACCCTGGAGCAGACTGTGTGTTTACCCTCCGGGTTCTGAATGATGGCGGGCAACACAGTAACTGTAAATCGGATGTGTTTGAGAATGAAATGCACTGGTAGCCAAGAGAATAAGCTTTCAAACGATGTGTGCATTGTAGGAATACAGTGTCAATTCTATGCACAGGAGATGCGCGTAACACTGCCAAATAATGCTTAAGAGGGTGTAGTAACACAGTATAACTCTGAAATGTACATTATTTTTCAGTTTTTGGTAACCTAAAGTTAAAGTTTTTTTTACCTTTTCCAGTTTACCACTCAACTTTGTACCATTTCAGGTTATTCACTGGACTTGAACTGCTTAAAAAAAATAAAAAATGGGGGTGTTCTAAAACTTTTGACTGGTAGTGTATATATAAAAACATGTCTACAGATGTGTATATTTAATACAAGGCCTCCTTAAGAGAGTTACCTCAACTTTTCCAGAAAGCAAACACACTGCATATCACTGTCAAGTGCTATACTTAGCTTTTCTGACAGAATATTTCTGTAATGCCATCAGACTTCTGCAGGTGTACTGAAGTTTGCGATGAAGGGACTTAAAAAAAATGCAGTGCCTAGGGCCTTGATCTGGACAAAAAATAAATACAAATAAAATAGTGTAACCATGGTTTAAAAATAAGACAGCTGGTTGAGCAAGTCACATAAAATGTATACTTTTAAACCCATCATTTTGATGTCGGAACAAAGACTGAATTCCTTGAAGGCATTTAAGAGAAAGATGTCCTGTTGTTTCTGCTCTGACACCTTCTTTGCAGGGTTAATTCTCTTTTTATTTTGTTATGAGCAGCTGCATAAACTGTTTTGATTTATTGCTACACCTGCGGCCTGCTAATAGGACAACTCGGAGGGGGCTCTGGTGAAAACTGGCATGTGGATACTGCTGAAGAACTTGATCTTGTTGCTTTTCTGTTGACTTTGAAAGGCAACAGTTAGTGGAACAGTTACTTGGAAGTGCAACACCCCATGGCAGTCCATACAAAACAGGTATACGGTAAGGTGCATATTTTAGCCATTGATAGCTGTTATATTCTCGGCAGCTGATAGCTTTCATGATTAGAAACGTATGTTGGGTACCACACACCAACAGCAGGATGAACTACGGAAGGAAAATCACTGCCTGACTTTAATTGTCCCTCAACACCACCTGGTTAGTCTTCTCAGTAGAGACAAATAACTATTTAAACCAGGGCAACCTTATAACTTCTATTCCGGTGCTGAAATCCAACATACCAGCAATTCATGTATGCCACTGACAGACGGCTACATCATTGACCTGCTGCTGAATATCACTAACATAATTATGTTTGTTTTATGCAAGGATGTCGATCTGTCAGAGGAAACCTTGAAGAAGTAAGGGACTATGGTGCACAATGGATTCCTCACAGCACTACTCAGCCTCTAACCAATTATACTGTGTAAGCATTGTACAGGATATCCACAAAACCTTGTGATACCAATGTTTATTTTTCCCTATGATTTGATATGATGTGGAAGAGTGTTTAGTCATCCTTATTTCACCTCGTCATGAAAACTGCATTTATGAGTCCAGAGGATCGGTGAGAGAGAGGGCCATTGTCTCCATGGCAGAGAAGTATCTGTCAGCTTCTTGATGGAGAAGCAGATGTGCAAATTGCATCTTGGGCATCTTTCTCCAGATCCTGACTAGTACATGATATTGTGAGTTATTTTCATTGGTGTTTTGTTGTTATCAGAACTCAAGGCAACTAAAGGCAATCTGTGGACACATTACTGATTACTCCAATGCATGCATGTATGCCTTAATATTTCAGACTACAGAATTGATTCAGCCTATTAACTTGTAAACTGCGTGCCGTAACTCAGCTGCTGGAAACAGTCAAGCTGCACAGAAATGGAGTGCTCCACGCCTTGGTGAGAGCCCCGCACAACACGGTGACCTGGGGAGTCAGCTCCGGGAAGGCCTAGCTTAATGGGAAGAAAGCGCAAACAGGTGTTAATGTTAGACCCTTAGGGGTAATTAAAGCAATGCGGCACTGACAAGCTCACAGAGACCACACACAGAAACTCTGGCAACACAGAATACCAGGGGATGAGACATGCATGGAGAGAAAAGCCAAGGGGCATCGCCTTTAAGAGCAGTGAAACATCAGGCTCTGCCAGGCAGCGCAGAAAGCCAATAACCTTGACAGGGAAAGAAAAAGTGGTTTAGTTGAAAAATCTGTCTCATGAGGTCAGACATTGTGGTCTAAATTTCCTATATTACACCAACAAAGTGTTTTTGTTTTTCTTGCAAAAAACACTGAGTACTGAATCCTGAGCCACTGAGTGTCTGTGAAAGAGCTTACATAAAATGCGAAAGATATGGTCAGGTTTTAAAATAGCGGTTTTCAAAATACATTTCGGTTAAAAAGAAAAAGAAAATATATAAACCAGAAATAAATGACCAACTGGCAGTTAAAAACAAATTCACCTAAGGGCAAAGTCCGGACCTCTCAAGTTATTGCAATGCAGTGTCACAGGACTTAATTGTTATCTCTGTATGAACTTAAAAAAAAAAATGTAATTTTAAGTTGTAAATAAATATACAGATAAAGATGCAGATGGGTAGTTGTTTTTAGAGTATTATTTTATAGTAATTTAGCTCATTTATGCACTAAAATTAAATTTTGTAATCTAATTGGGGTTACATTTTAAGTCTGGGTTAGGTTTAGGGTTAGAGTCACCCGTAAACCAACCTGAACAGAAGTCTCAGGAATGCGTTTCGACTGAGTACACTCAATTGGGTGTACATTTGTATTGGCCTCGCTTCAAATGTTAGTGTTGGCTCAGGTTCGTTGGCTGCTTAAAATGGAGAAGGTAACCTATTGATATAGTGAAGTCTCTGAGATTTGATCACAATTCAGAAAAAAGACTCTAAATATCATATAGATGTTTAGCTAATTAAGTCGTATACCGGCATTTTAATATTTATTAATATAAAATCACAATCCTGAGTCGTAAGTTTTAATTGGGGTTGCAGGTAGAAATGGTTACATTAGGGTTTTGTTATGCCTAGAACTATAGCACTATATGGTACTGTATATAGAGTCTTTAGTGTCAAAGTATCTTTCATTAATATTTAGTATAATGGAAAAGGGCTATGTGATAATTTTACAAAAACATGTTCATATAGAAAAATGCAGGAAGAACACCTGTCCAAAATTCAGCACTGAAAGGAGTTGTTTGTATAGCCTGCTTTTTTCATTTTTTGTTTTTTTTTAACAAGAGTTTAAGAGCCATCTGAAATGTGAAGATGTCTCACATTCTGTAATGTGATTCATGCTAAGAAAACAGCTTCAACCAGAACTCCTAATGTATTAGATTCGGTAGCATGACTGAACAACTATTTCCACCATTAGCCATTCTCTGGTGACTGGGAATAAATAACTGTATTTGCTTGTGTCCCTATCTCATCTAGATATGTTTGGGTTTGCATTGCCGTCTCAAACATTACCTTTGTTTTTGTAGAATTCCTAACCATTACCACCTGTCTTGTCTTGCCATTATGTTTGGCCTACATTGCTCTTTCCGGCCTCTTATTTATCCTTCCAATTCACCATCCACCACATACTGAATGTAGTTGGACACTCAGGGACTGTGACCTCTGTGTGGTGAGACTGCCCTCTTCCACATTTTTGTCTTTTCGGTAGAACACGAATCCTGATTGGGTTAGTGGTTTTAATTTCCAATTGGCCAGATTATATATTACCTTTTTGCAATGTTTTTTTAGATACCCTCTCCCCACATAGAAATCTTCCACTACTGGCATGCCATTTCTGTAGGCTTAGTACATCATTTTAAAATTGTATTCATTTTTAAATCTGGTATTTTTGTATTCTACAATTAACTATAACCTCAAAAGTTTGCCCTCAAGCAGACTGAGTCACAGAGCACTTTTGCTGTTAATGACAAAGATTGTCAATGAGAATTTACAGGTACAGCGGTAAATCAAACCAAAAAAAGATACAGAACTGTAGATGATGACAGGCTAACCACTTTGACAATCGTATTTGCTGAAGCAGTGACGTTTAATTTATAGCATTTAATTACTGGGATTATTTAGTGTTAAAAAGAGTGCCAGTACATACCGGGCCCTAACATACCCCGAAAAGAATGGAAAGCGACTGAAACCCACAATTTAAAAGCTAATAAATATAGCAATCACTTGGACCTGTTGTCACATAAAAGTTCTGTATCAGGATTACAGATGCTGAATTAAGGAGTTTAATATATGTAATATTTCATATCTATTCTGTGCCTGTGTATCCATAATAAAATCAGAATTAAAACAGTCAAACCCAACTGAAACCTTGAAGGCAAATAAGCAAACTTTGCCGTCTGCTGCTGAAATTAGATGCATTCTTCACTGTTAGACTGAATCGATGCTGCCACCCTGTGGACTTAACACTTGTTACTATGTTGGGGAGAATTATAGTACCATTAAAGGACACAGGAGCAAACTACATTACTCTATTTGCATCTATGTTTATTAGCACTATATTTTTCTGAAATAATTATTGAAATAACAACCCTCTACTTACACAAAGCAAAGCCTAGTAACATGACACATTGGATCTCTAGACCACATTGCACAACCTAGTAAACTGTAGTTTTACACTCACCTAAAGGATTATTAGGAACACCATACTAATACTGTGTTTGACCCCATTTCGCCTTCAGAACTGCCTTAATTCTACGTGGCATTGATTCAACAAGGTGCTGAAAGCATTCTTTAGAAATGTTGGCCCATATAGATAGGATAGCATCTTGCAGTTGATGGAGATTTGTGGGATGCACATCCAGGGCACGAAGCTCCCGTTCCACCACATCCCAAAGATGCTCTATTGGGTTGAGATCTGGTGACTGTGGGGGCCAGTTTAGTACAGTGAACTCATTGTCATGTTCAAGAAACCAATTTGAAATGATTCGACCTTTGTGACATGGTGCATTATCCTGCTGGAAGTAGCCATCAGAGGATGGGTACATGGTGGTCATAAAGGGATGGACATGGTCAGAAACAATGCTCAGGTAGGCTGTGGCATTTAAACGATGCCCAATTGGCACTAAGGGGCCTAAAGTGTGCCAAGAAAACATCCCCCACACCATTACACCACCACCACCAGCCTGCACAGTGGTAACAAGGCATGATGGATCCATGTTCTCATTCTGTTTACGCCAAATTCTGACTCTACCATCTGAATGTCTCAACAGAAATCGAGACTCATCAGACCAGGCAACATTTTTTCAGTCTTCAACTGTCCAATTTTGGTGAGCTTGTGCAAATTGTAGCCTCTTTTTCCTATTTGTAGTGGAGATGAGTGGTACCCGGTGTTGGGTCTTCTGCTGTTGTAGCCCATCCGCCTCAAGGTTGTACGTGTTGTGGCTTCACAAATGCTTTGCTGCATACCTCGGTTGTAACGAGTGGTTATTTCAGTCAAAGTTGCTCTTCTATCAGCTTGAATCAGTCGGCCCATTCTCCTCTGACCTCTAGCATCAACAAGGCATTTTCGCCCACAGGACTGCCGCATACTGGATGTTTTTCCCTTTTCACACCATTCTTTGTAAACCCTAGAAATGGTTGTGCGTGAAAATCCCAGTAACTGAGCATATTGTGAAATACTCAGACCGGCCCGTCTGGCACCAACAACCATGCCACGCTCAAAATTGCTTAAATCACCTTTCTTTCCCATTCAGACATTCAGTTTGGAGTTCAGGAGATTGTCTTGACCAGGACCACACCCCTAAATGCATTGAAGCAACTGCCATGTGATTGGTTGGTTAGATAATGGCATTAATGAGAAATTGAACAGGTGTTCCTAATAATCCTTTAGGTGAGTGTATGTATGCATATAGGTATGGATAAATCAAATTATTTCTTTGTTGATTTATTCAGCAGAAATCTTTGTCCATGGTGACCAAATCTATAGGTGTAGTTAGAAAACAAAAAGGATCACATAGGCTACAGGCATCTAGTTGTTGCACTTCAAATAAATACATAAACACCACAACACATCACAACTGGTAACGGATATTAATTATTGAAGTTATTAAAAAAGTGCTCCTTAGACTTAATACTGTTTAACTATTTGTAGCAGCTCAGGGAGTTTAAAACTGATGTTCTGTGTTTCATGGAAATGAAATATGTTTTAAAAAGATTGAATCATGTTGCAGTGTTGATCCAAAACAAATTGATCCCGATCACACTTTCCAGTCTACTGGGGCTTTAGGGTATGTCTGAACATTTATATTGACAGTCTGTCTCCAATGTCAATAATTTCTCTAAAACTAGTTTTGTTTTGATTGGTTGAACAAATGAACGTCACTTAACCTTTCACCATCGGCATTCCCAGCTGAAGAAAAGCCAATGGTATGAGTTTGCCGTCTAAACTTTACTATGTTAAAGTATATGAAACTTAAAATGCTTAACTGGATGGAATTGAGTATGTAAGTATGTTGCTACAGCACAAAAATCATTATATCACTCTCTATGCTTCCCCTGGCTCAGTCTCTCTTACTGACACATTTCCAGGGTAATAATCCATATGGATGATTTCACACCATAGCTTTATAAATTCACATATTGCAAAATCATCTGATCAAGTGAATCTTTAAGCACCAAAAGAATATGCATTTCATATATCATGTATATTTTATTTATAGAAAAGGAGAACTTGATGACTGTTTGTGTAACATGAACAACAAATGTACAGTTAATTTTGGAATAACCATAAATTAAAGTAAGATTTAAAAATAAAAAATAGGGAGGGATTATTTCTCTTTCTTTAATATAAATTGATTATAATAACTTGCTAATTCTACAGCCACTACAAGCATGTTATGATCATGAGTAAATAGTAGATTGTGAACATCCCCACTTTCTCATAAGTATTCATCCTCCATCACACTCACGCTCTCTGAACTACACCGAAGAGGCACCTAGTACCTCCCTCGGGTAGCGGAATGAAAAGCTTGTCTCCTTGAAGGTGATGGATGATAGAGGGATGGAAACTAACCAGGGACATTTGATGTTTTCCACTTCTCATTTGCATCCAAGCAGAAATAATAATAAATAATGCAGCCTGACAAAAGAGAAATGCCCATCTAAATGTTTGAACGCACATTTCACCCTTCTGTACTGGCGGTATTCAAAGTCTCTATCAATAACCTATACCAAATGTATTTAAATACAAGTTGTATGTTTATTATAAGGAAATCAGAAGGTATACATAATATTAGATACTTACATTATCACATAGAGCGCTCACTAGTACACTTTTAATGTTATGTTAACTGAAATAAGGAGACAGACATTTGAATTCAGATAATAGTAGTAATAATAACAAAATAATTGATAAGGTCAAATCTTACTATGCGAGGCCTTCCCTTCAGCTTGTAAACTCTGTCTCTATCTGAGAGCCTTTTGAGAGAAACTGAACTTACTTTACAACACTTTGTTGTTTACAATTTTATTGATTTATTTTTGCATATTAAGGAGACTCTATTTTGTTCACTAATCCCATTCCCTCTTGTACTGAACACATGCTCAGGGATGTGTCCATATTGAAGCCCTTTTAGGGGTGATGGGAGTGGAGAAGTTTATAAGTCTATATTGTCTATTGTGTTAATGGCAATAAGGTATCACAGTTGTCTATTGTGTTAATGTAAATACTTTTTTTTTAATATTGCCATTAGCAAATGGTAGCAAATATGGTGATTAGTTTTTGCTGGATTTTTATGAATTGCCCAGTTTATCCTTGTAATTTGCTTCAATCCTAGGTTAAAAACTGAGTTTTTAAAAGCCATTTTACAAGTGGAGTCATGTAATATATAAAGATATACTGGTTATAGAATAGAAGCATGTCAATAAAGGACAAGCATAAGCTAGCTGTTAATTAATATCTGGATCTCTTTATTAATATATTAGTGTACATTATGCACTTTTTAATGTAACTGGAAATAGTGAAGCCAGACTCCATGTGCCCTTCCCATCTCAGCTCTCGTGAAGAATAATTTGTGCCAGCCACCACATACTTTTACCACACAGGCCATTAATGAGGAGCAGTGGTTGTGGGAGGTATGTCCACTAACCTTTTCGATTATGTCAGTTAATTTCGCAAAAGTTTCAAACATGCCTGTAAAACAGCTAAATAAAATCTGAAGTCTGCCCAAACTAAGATGAAGTTGTGGTATGATCAAAAAGTCTGCAAGGGCACTTTTACTGTTGGGGACTGGGTTTTGGCTTTGTTGCCCCTTGTTGGTTTCCCTCTACAGACCCATTTCTCAGGACCTTAGACGCTAAGTCAGTCATGTCTGAACAGTGTTTGTGTAACTCTGCCATTTTCTCAGACCTCAAAGGCTATTTGGATCATCTTGATGGTACTGAAAAGGCAGACACGATCGTAAGTAAAGGTATGATAGAGGAGTAGTACCTTTCGTAGACTGGTCTCTATATACCCCAGCACCACGTGAAGCACAAGTTACGGTCACTCAAGAATGACCGTCTAAGCATGGTGAAGAGCCATATCCTATTTGAGGTTACCCTGTTAATATTGCAGAACACAGCAGATCTAGAGGAGTAAACCTCAATAAAATAATCCTCCATTTGGGAAGCGGGAATGGAGTTTGTCCTGAAAGGTGATTTTCAACAGACCAGGGATTCAGTTCTCAGTGCATGTCTGTTTGGTGCATGAGATCTCTTAGGATAGCCAACGGCTTAGAGACATTGTAAGGATTGCATTTGTAAGGAACCGCGCGTGCGGTAGACATGGGGAGTCATCACGTTAATGTAGCTATTAGAAAAAGCCAGGATGAAGTTCTAGGTTAAAGCGCTTGCATCTCAGCCCTTCAATCGGTTAGACAATACCTTGTCCATATCTCATGTCTTAAATCCTACTGGACCGTCATGCTCTGACAGTCAACCAAAGAAAGGACTCACCGTGCCTTCAAAATGGACACATTGAACTGTAGATCACTAAACAATCCTTGCTCCTGTGCTGAGCTCCAACACAAATCTGAAGGATTAAGACATCTCTGTTGTATACAAGAACACTGTTACAACCACAAAGAATCTGAATCTGATATTGTAGCACACAATCTGGGATCAACAACTTTATCTACATCATCAGCAGTAAGAAATGATCAAGGTGCTGCCATCCACGGAGTTGCAATAGCAGTGAAAATGTCTCGTTCCTTCAATAACGTCCGTTAAATCAGTGGATGGGCGTATTGCAGGAGCCGTGTTTAAAGGGAATCCAAAAACTTGTATTGTTTCCTGCAATCATAGGCATAGGTTTAGGTGGGGGGCGGGGGGATGCGTCCTCCCCAATGTTGAGAGAACATTACATTGTCCTTCCCCCCCAGCAATGTATGTCCGGCTCCATAGAGGACATAGAGAATGTGTCCCCCCCAATTCTGAAACAAAACCTATGCCACTGCCTGCTATTCACCGGTTGCCTTCTATGAACAATGCAACACAGTGGAACAACACTTTACAAGACATCCCTCTTCATATGATGTTCTTAGTAGGTGGCGATTTCAATTCCCAACTCTCTGATGGTTTTTTGTATCATAACCATTTAAACTGAAATGGGCATCTGTTGAGTGAATTTATTGAATAGCACAACCTAGTTGTAGGCAACATCTCCCTTTCAAAAAGTTATGGACTTGGAGACCTGTCCCAGATCGACTTCTGTCTCTACTGAAAAAGGTGGCACAACAGTGTCAATGAATTGCCAGGCTTTTTCATCATCAGATACCATTGGCAGCAATCATAGAATTGACTCTTCAACAGTACAGCTAAGCCTTCATTACCCTAGACTTCCTTCCCCAAAGAATTTATATTGGCGTACAGTGGCTCAAGACCCAATCCTTGTCGCCCGCATTGACAAAGCCATGTCACCTAATTTTGACTCTCTTCCAGCAACCAAACAAAACTACTCTGTTTTCGTACCCATTGGTAACAAGGTAGGTGTTGAACTCCTTCCTCAGAAACCTCCTCATCCACCAAAGACTGCTGACTCTAATCTTATAGTCAAAGCACAGAAAGTCACCATCAGATTGAGTGCCAGAAATGTTCAAACAGCACAGTCGAGGTTCCACAAATATTTGTCCAAGGATGACCGCATTAACACAACCCTACTAAGCATTCGAAAATCTGGTATTAGCAGCGGAGGTTTAAAAATGCTTGGAACTTAGTTAAGGAGCTCACTGGAAAGAAATCTAAGAGCGTTGTCTTTATAGAGGGTGATGACGGTCTTGAGGAAAGTAAAAAACATTTTATGAACCTGCTCAATGCTGGTCCTAACCAGTAGGTGGACAGCACACCAATCGAAAACATAATTGACATCTTTCATGAGATTATGTGCGGTGAGTTTTCACACTACAAAGAAAACACAGCAGTGAAAAAGATGAAAAACGGAAAGGTACCAGGCCTCGACAGACTACCAATCGAATTCTGGAAGCTTCCCAAAGTAAGAAATAGTCTCAGAAAGTTTTGCAATATAACTTACAATGGTAATAGGCCCAATGAGTGCGGAATATCTGGCCTGAATCCAAAGGCAACCTCAGGAAACTATTGAGGCATCTCGCTCACACAAGTCATCTCAAAAGTGTACAATTGACCGCTGCTGAATAGAGTACACCCTGTTATTGATAAAGAGCTCTGTCCTAGTCAGAATGGATTTAATCAAGAAAGATCAATAACCTCGCATATTCTCACACTTCGTAGAATTGTGGAAGGACTGTTGAAATACAAAAAGGAAGCCATCTTGGTTTTTGTCAACTTTTGATTCCATCGACAGAAGAAAGGTGTTCCAAATCCTCGAAACGTTCAGAGTCCCACCAGAAATCGCCAAAGCCATCAAAGTCATGTACAAAAATTGTCATCATACCTGAAGGCGAGATTTATTCTCAATTGACATAGGAGTTCTACAAGGTGACCCTCTTGCTCCATTCCTATTCATCATCTGCCTGGTCTAACCGATGCTGAGCTAGATACCATAATGAAGTATAGGGATTATTGCACGACAAACAATAGGATGAAGGAAGAAGAAGATGTAAATGTAAATTTGCCTTATAATTGTGCATGTTAAACATAATCATCATTGGTCCTAATAACTGAAGTCCCCAGTAAAGGTAAGCTTTATTTAAGATTAAGGTTGGTTTTCTATTGACTTAATTGGGGAAAGGTTTGTATGGGCCTAGTATGAAAGATTAGTGTTACCTAGAATGTCAGGCTGCTGTTGGGGCTTAAAATGGAGAAGATAATCTCCTGAAACACTTTTTTTATGTTCACATAACACAGAAAGCTATTTACATTAAAATCCCAGGTGATAAATAGCAGAAACCAATATGGTTCACTTGTCACTGCTTCCGTGAGCCCATTGATCAGAGGAAATTATTCTGCCATTACTCACTCGCTTTCAATTCCAGCAACATATGGCACCGAAGGAGACAGGAATTTATCATCTCTGTTGGCTGTTGACCGCATCTTAGAAATCTATAAACTGTAAAGCCACAGTTAGTTTTGTATAATCCCTCAAATAAGCTGTGTCGGCCATTTCACAAACATGTGTTGCAGTGCACTGGTACTTATTAAAACAAGTTGGTTTCATATAAAGTTTTAAACTAAGTTTCAGAGTGGATTTCTTATGTGTGTGTGGGGTTGTTTTTAAGATTTGACTGCCATGAACACATTACTTTTAAAGTAATTATTATACGTAGTAGTAGTAGTAGTAGTAGTATGTACATTCTGCATAGTGACAGTACATGATCTGTTGAAGCAAAAACTACTGGTTATATGCAGTATATACAGTACTGTGCAAACATTTTAGGCAGGTGTGAAAAAATGCTGTAAAGTAAGAATGCTTTCAAAAATAGACATTAATAGATTATATTAATTAACTAAAAGCAAAGTGAGTGAACAGAAGAAAAATCTACATCAAATCAATATTTGCATCAATTCAATAGCTAGATACACTTGCACACAGATTTTGGAGGAAATTCGGCAGGTAGGTTGGCACAAACATCTTGGAGAACTAACCACAGTTCTTCTATGGATTTAGGCAGCCTCAGTTGCTTCTCTCTCTTCATGTAATCCCAGACAGACTTGATGATGTTGAAATCAGGGCTCTGTGGGGGCCACACCATCACTTCCAGGACTCCTTGTTCTTCTTTATGCTGAACATAGTTCTTAATGACTGTCGCTGTATGTTTGAGGTCGTTGTCATGATGCAGAATACATTTCGGGCCAATCAGATGCCTCCCTGATGGTATTGCATGATGGATATCTGCCTGTACTTCTCAGCATTGAGGAGACCATTCATTCTGACCAAATCCCCAACTCCATTTGCAGAAATGCAGCCCCAAACTTGCAAGGAACCTCCACCATGCTTCACTGTTGCCTGTAGACACTCATTCGTGTACCACCCTTTGGTCTCCAGCCTTTTGGCGAACAAACTGCCTTCTGCTACAGCCAAATATTTCACATTTTCACTCATCTGTCCAGAGCACCTGCTGCCATTTTTCTGCACCCCAGTTCCTGTGTTTTTGCGCATAGTTGAGTTGCTTGGCCTTGTTGCCATGTCGGAGGTATGGTTTTTGGCCACAAGTCTTCCATGAAGGCCACTTCTGACCAGACTTCTCTGGACAGTAGATGGGTGTACCAGGGTCCCACTGTTTTCTGCCAATTCTGAGCTGATGGCACTGCTGGACATCTTCCGATTGCGAAGGGAAGTAAGCATGATGTGTCTTTCATCTGCTGCAGTAAGTTTCCTTGGCCGACCACTGCATCTACGGTCCTCAACGTTGCCCGTTTCTTTGTTTCTTCAAAAGAGCTTGGACAGCACATCTGGAAACCCCTGTCTGCCTTGAAATTTGTGCCTGGGAGAGACCTTGCTGATGCAGTAGAACTACCTTGTGTCTTGTTGCTGTGCTCAGTCTTGCCATGGTGTATGACTTTTGACAGTAAACTGTCTTCAGCAGCCTCACCTTGTTAGCTGAGGTTGGCTGTTCCTCACCCAGTTTTATTCCTCCTACACAGCTGTTTCTGTTTCAGTTAATAATTGTGTTTCAACCTACATATAGAATTGATGATCATTATCACCTGTTTGGTATAATTGTATAATTATACACCTGACTATATGCCTACAAAATCCCTGACTTTGTGCAAGTGGTCACACCAAATATGGATTTGATTTAGATTTTTCTTCTGTTCACTCACTTTGGATTTAGTTAATTGATAAATATTATCTATTAACATGTCTATTTTTCAAAGCATTCTTACTTTACAGGATTTTTTCACACCTGCCTAAAAGCTTTGCACAGTACTGTATATGTGAATTAACTTAGGCACTGTTCCCCCATTGAAATAAGATATGTGGTGTTATCTGAGAACCGAGAGTGTCAGTACAAATGCAACAAGAATTAGCATAACAAATTCCACTCATTGATCCAATTGATCTGCAGGTCACATTATGCATGCCGAACCAAGGTCAGATAACCCAAGCAACATTATGTTAAATTATTTTCCAAATGCTGTTTTTTTCATCTGAATTATAGATAAAGATGGGGAGTAAAGACAAAAACTGCAGAAACTAAGACTTCACACTATGAGTAGACGTTTACATTCATGCACAAGGTTTACAAAATATAATTACAGATTGCAGTTTTCAAATTCATGTCCAGTGTAAATTTACAGTTGTCATTTTACAATGTACTTTACTTTTAAACAAGCTACCTGTTTTATTTGTTAACAACACTAATTTACAGTAATTCTCCAATTTAAACCACTTTTTTGTACTAACATTTCCATAGATAATGAATGCCTTCATGGAGTTTTCAATGTCTATGCATCTAGGCTGCTTGGTGCATGTTCTTTTAACAAAAGGGATCAGCTGAGTGGATCAGTTCTGAGTTTTACTGTTTTGATTTATTTTCTTGATTTAAGCATATTTACACATAGTTAATTGTATTTCTAAGGGGCTGAGTCTTCAACAATAATCTTGAGATCCAGGCAAAATAACTGAATTATTATTTTATTTTTTATTATCATTATTATCAGTTTAACTGGATCTTTAACTAAGTCTTAACAATAAAC
Source organism: Amia ocellicauda (assembly GCF_036373705.1). Taxonomy (NCBI): domain Eukaryota; kingdom Metazoa; phylum Chordata; class Actinopteri; order Amiiformes; family Amiidae; genus Amia; species Amia ocellicauda. The sequence continues at coordinate 20,150,283 of NC_089857.1, forward strand.
ATGTATCAAGTGTGGATTGTATTTCCAAAAGGACTGCAATACATGCAAATGGCTTGAAGATGGCGCTAGTGGATCTGGTTTTACTTGTTTTACAGCAATACATACTTGTTGATCTTCACTATAGCTGAACCTTATCAGAAGTGTATAAGTAATACAACCAGTGACTTAAGAGCAGAGATCAAGGTTCTGAAAAATGTTTTACAATTAATGTAATAAACATTTCAAAGCAGAATCAGGCTTTTGAAAATAAACTACTTGTTTAGTTTTATAACTGATACCACTTCAGATTAGTTGACTTAATGAACAGCCAAAAGCAAACATTTGCACTTGACACACTCATCCACGTTTGATACACTCCTCCCTCATCTCTTAGGCAGTGAGAACACAAATGCGTCCAGTGTTTTATTATTATGGCACTATAAATCAGATCAAAACATCAAAACATTCCTTTTGTGTTCTGCAATCATTTGGCCACCCCTGTCAATCAATGTATATGACCACAATTAACCAATTTCAGGCATGAATACTGAGTGAACAGATCCAGAACCACTGTGAGCTAATACAACCATAGTGTAGCATGTGTGCCCTGGATTTGAACTGCTCTGACGGACTCTGACGGACATCTGGGCATCTGACACAAACAGCTCAGACGAATTTGTACACTCCAGAGAACCCAGTGGGGCACCCTCACCAAAACAGACTCATATGCACAATGAGGCCAGATACACAATTAACAAGGAAAAAAAATACACAACATTCAGAGCACTGTAAAGTCAATGATAGATTGCCAAAGACCTGTGTGTTTATGATGGATTCTGGCAAAGACTTTCAGGATGTCCCATGAGGATCAATAAGTGAAACCAAAAGTGTGCCCTTGCTTACACCCTCACCATGAACCAACCAAGGTTGCTTGTGTGATAGCGATGACCCTTAAGAAGAACAGGCAGCACAAACCATGAAGGGAAAACTTTCAGTGCATGGCAGGTAAAAAGCCTGGTAAAGTTTCCACAAATTAAAATGTTGAGTTCTTCCCTCAGTATGAATTGTTCCTATATAAGACCTCCAACACTAATCTCTCAGTATGTGGACAGGAGCAGCAAGGTATTTTCTGGGTTTTTTTCCAATACACAAGCAGTAATTTTGGAAACGAGACAATAATAGGGTCATTGAAATCCGAGAGAGTGCAAGTGTTTGTAATGCTGCAAAAAGGTGGAATAACCAAGCCATCAAAATTCCTTTATTTGTAATTTAGCAAAAAACATTTTAATTACTGCATCTGGGGCATATTAGACTTTTATATATACTGCTCTACTTGCTAGCAGCATGCCACAGAGAACAGTCACTGTTGGTTCTGGTTTTTTCACAGGTATATATAAAAAAGGAAGTGAGTGTAATTTAGACCTTATGGAAAATCCCTCACTCAATGCCAAATAATGTCACTACAAAGTGGACAATGCTTTTGGGAGTCACGCCCCATTGTTTTAAGTCAAAACAAATACTGAAGCTGCCATCCACGCTGTTAACCAAGTAATATTAAAGCTGGGGAGTTTAATAGTGAAACATATGACTTTGCACGTTTGCTGCCCAATTTCCCCTGAACATGCAGTTACATATCAAACTGCAATTGGGCTGTTTAAATTCTGTTTATATTCAGTCATGGACAAGTCAGTCATGAACAAGTGTCGACACCCTTTATGATTCATGGGGATGTTGCAATAAGTTAAAACACTAAAACTGTGTAACTTTATTAGGTTAATGTACCAACTGAATTCTCATTTTACAGCAATACATATAGGAAGGAACAATTTGTGGGCATTACTTTCCACGTAGGGTTACATTTCTTGAAAAGGATGTGGCGACCTGGTTACCCCCCTACAGAAGTTAAATCCTTGCCATGCTTGCACTGTGCTTAACTTCCACTTGACCATGAGGAAAACAAGGTGTACTACAGAAAACATGCCTTTTGGTATATTTTACATTTTCATGGTATTCCCATAGTCCAGAAGTAATACATAGTGCAGGAAATCATGTTAAGGGCACAAGTCCATAGTAAATTTAGCAAGGTACACTAAACATAGTAAGGTCTCCATCAATGTGTTTATAATGGTAGCTTTTAGCACGGGCTAAATAATTGTTAAAATAAGGTCTGGAAAGAAGACGGCCTTGATTAAATGACTCAAAGGTTTACTAGAAATCTACAAATAACACAATCCTACTTGGTTTTAACTTTGTACCACTGGTCAACATTGTGCCCTAGTGTCTTTTTGTGGTTCTTATAAGCCCAGCAGGGCTCACTCTGATCATTTTACCTTCCAGCCAAACTGATCAAAGGGAAAACACGTCTTATTAGATATCCCTTCTACTGCACTTTAATCCTTAATACTTATTTCATTATTAATGCGCCTAGGATGGATTACTAGATAAAACACCCTATAATTTGTTCTTGTTGGAGGCAGACATAAATACAAAATTGCTCATAACAATGCAGCACTGCTAAATGCTTTTCAGGGGATTAAAGTTTACTAACATAGGCCTCTTTACTTTATTAAGGGTCAGTGAACCTCAGATAAATCATGAGATTCTTCATTTAAATTAGTTAATGCTGTTTGGAAGGGAAATGTACAATCTTGTTGTTCGTTGGAAGGCTCCAAGACTGTAATACACAAAGTTTGGGTGTTTATGCATATTTGTATGAGTTTTTTCACCTCTGAACCTGAAGTGTTAGAGCTTGATAATTCATGAGAGTTCCCTATAGGTTACATTATTGTCTGTAGCATTTTGTAGCTGCTACTTAAACAGAGAATGGTATTTCCATTTCACTTTCAAGGAAGGAACACAACATCAAAGAGTAACTCAATCCACTCCTATATCATTCTCAAAAAGTGGTTATGATATAAATCTTTATTGCTTGAAATAACCACACCCCCTCAACACCGCAGACATACACACACACACTAAAGTTTCAGAAATTGAGTTTATTTAGCAATACATTTAAAAAGTTTATGCATCTAGGTAAGTATGCATTTCTGAGAGTGGGTAAACCTGAAACACTGAAAATATTTTCCCTATGACTTATTGACGCACAACACAAGTACACAGTGAAAACATACTTATATGCCGTGATGTGGAAGAAGAATATTTGAAAATTGAAAACAATTTAAATTGGGCTTGCTAATTCATCTGCAAAAGACAAGTGACCTTCCTTCAACTTGCTTCTCTACACCCACACATCTGATAAACTGCAGTTCTGTTTGTCTGAATCAAGCCAAACACATAAAGGATCTAATTAAAAATTTACTTCAAATTTAATTTCATATTTTAATTGACTCCGACTATAGTGACAAAAGAGATAGAGACAAAAAAATGAATAAACAAGTCCAGTACTTAAATGGGAGGCAAGAAATAAAATAGAGAATGTGTGTTTATGTGCTGATAAGATGAGGAAATTGAGGTTTTCTATGAAGAAACCTTTCACCGGATCAACCTTGTGCATGGCTGGAATGACGAGATGAGCTACAGCCTGCTAGCAGGAGGGATAAATATCATCCCAAGACTGCAGATTGAGGAAGGCAGTGAGAACCACAAATGCTTTGGTTGGAGAAACAGTACAAGAAGAAGATAAAGTAATTATGTAGAACTGTAGAGGAAACTAAATGAGGCACAGCAATGTTATGGGTCTTTCTCTAATCTGTTTACAGCTGTGGCATAGCCTATATATCATGAGAGTCTAAAAAGTACCATCTTGGCAACATGCCTGACATTTTGATTTGTCTTCCTCCTGGTCGGGTGTGTTGTGTATTCCTCACTATGTGAAAACAAAATCGAAATGGTACCTGTAGCTTGATGATATGTCATCATCGGTACCTCCATCGTGGCAGGAGATGTTGTGAGTGGAAATAGGAGAACGCAGACAGGTCAGCGGCGGGGGGGTTGTAGGACTGACCCATGGGGAACACCTGTAGAAAGTGGATGAAGTGAACAGTGAGATACACTCCCTGAAACCTGGAGTCGGAGAGGCAGGGAGAGAAATGGAAGAGAACAGCTTCTGAGATTGCAAGTCCAGAGAGAGGAGATGGAAGGAAGGTGCATTTCACAGCCCACCATCTTTGTCAACTGGGCATATCATCCTGAAGAAATACCCCCACTTCACATATTTCAGTTAAATGGGAATCCCACACCAATTTTAACAACTACAAATATGCAGAAAGCAGTTCTTATAATAACAGACAAGGTCATTCTATGTCGGTTTACGATAATAATCGAGTGTTCACATGTATGTGCAAACTGCTGCTTTAAGCCTATTAAAGTTTGACCTTTAGAACATTTCACGCTTTTGAATTTCACGCTAGCAATTTCCAGCCACCTGCAGCTTCCCAAGCTATTTTCCTAAGAGGAGGACCATGGCAGTTCACTACAAGGATTATGGATTATGCAGTTTTTTAAATTTTTTATTCAAATAATTAAAACTTTCCAAAATTGGGAGAACTAATATGCAAAATATGAACAACAAATACAATCAAATTTAAGCAAATATATTGAAAACAACATAATAGTGCCCTTAATTAGAAATAATTAATTTGCACACAGATGTTGATACATGTAGATGGGAGCATCCAATTGTTTTTATTATCATTAGGAAAATTGTACATGTTAATGCAATCACTGATTAGGTTTTACTAAAGCTGCTGAGAGGTTTAAAAAGCCATAACCTTCCATTAACATTCTCTCCTTCAACTTGATCACTAGAAATTGACCCCAATAAAATACTTTGATACCATAAAAAAAGAACAAAAACTATATTTTTTAGGGAGAAGAACAATATATAACTGCATAATTAAGTTAATGTTGTGTCCATCTTTAATTTAGCAAAAGGGTAATTTTTTATTGTCCACTGAGAAAAACACCCAGCCAAATCCACATAAATACATTTCCACTTCCACTTCATTGGTTTCTGTCTGTCTTTTGTATTTCATACTTTTGAAGTTGCTGCAGTACGATCAGTTACCACTCCTTCTTCTTTTATGAGCTGAAGCGAGTTGAGGATGTAGGTAAAGAATCCCGACAGTGGAAATATACTAGCCTTAAAACCGGTATTATCTGACAGGACAAGAAAACAAAAACAGGTTATTTTTACAAAACGTCTGTTTCAAGCACCACTGAAATGCCTCAGGTGTTCACAAAAGCCACTGCCCAACCTCTCGGCTTTCAGTGTGACATGTTATAGCAAATTATTTACAATAAACTTCCGGATCTCCAACAAATCCTGTCAGGCCTGTTTTAGTGCATTTCTAACTGTCAGAAATCCCTTTTATGGCCTGGTGGTTTGATTTGTTTTTTTCTTTTGTAAGTCATGATTTACCAAAAAGAGGGTTTCGTCATTTTACATGAGAATGGGTCTGTGAATCAAGAAACAAAATACAAACCAAAACTAAATAAAAAATACAAAGATTCTGCACACATACTTTTAGCATAAACTAATATTTGGAATTGAACCAATGTTGCTTTCAAGACAAATCTGTCAGCATTAATACATATTCTGTAGATTTAAAAGTCAGGGGAGTATTTCATCATTTCTTAATACACCCAACATACTACTTTTGTTGTATTACTCTGCTAAAGACAACGTGGTTTTGTCAGCAAAGACATTTTAATAATAGAGACAGTTAATCAACATTATGTCGGACAGCTCGGTCAGTCAGGCTTTTTGACTGCAGCTGGGTCAATATTGGCACATCTATAGCAGCTTTACTTAGGTTTGTAATAGTACACCAGAGCATTAACTGTACCATCTATACCCACCAGCAAAGAGGCAAAAATTCCCTTAATTGTGTTTCCTACACAATGTAGCAGACTCCCATAACTCTTACAATGGGATTTACTAAGCATTATAATTCAGATCAAGATAGTTTAGGAATGAGCATCACAATACCAACAGAAGCTAATAAAGCTTTTTTGAATTTTAATCAAAGTCTATGAAAGATCACACAGCAGCTACTTAAATAAACTTTATTTATCTTTTATCTTGGGACACGAAAGCAGTATTTAAGTAAAGTGACCACAAGTAAACAGAGAGACAAAATAAAGAACACAGAGGAAAGAAAGAAAAACTGGTTTACAATATGCTTCACATCAACTAGGGTATGTTGTTATTATCCAAGCGATGGTAGCCACTGAACCATAGCGGGCAAATCTCTGCACCACCCTTCAAATAATCTAAAACAACACTCACACAATTTAACCACGGCAGCCAAAAATGAAAGTAACATGACCCTGCTCTTTTGACAGGGGGGATTCAGAGCAGATGCATGACCGCAGATTTGCTCTCCTCCAAAGGGCGGCGGGGACTGCACTGCTCACCTGAAGGGCTCCATTTGCGGTCGCGTCCTCGTCCCGCAGATCCCCGCACACCTGCGCAGACCTGCACGATCCCGCCGATCCCATTGGCAGAGCCGCGGCACGACTGCGTAAACCTGCGCCGCCCCAGCGCGGCCTCAGCCCGGGTTTCCTCTGTGGCGTCGCAGCCGGCGCCGTCTCATTGGTCGGCCGAGCATGTCTGCGTCTCTCCCGGGGAACAACACTGTGCTGCCTCCTTGAGACAGAAACACACCAGCGCTGTGTGTAACACATAGAGACACACGGGCAGGACGCCACAACAGACACGGACATTGTTACAAACCCTCCCGTCCACGTCTGCGGCCAACCTCGACCACCTGGACACTGCACGGAGAGGTACTTTGTTTTGTCTTATCCGGTGCTTTTCTGTGTTGTTTTCCTGTAGTCTTTCTGGACATAAAAGGGGAGAATTAAGGCCGGACTTTCTCCCATTGTAAGTGTTGAATGCACTGCTCCATCTATGCAGGCGTATCTGTCGTGGTGCCGTCGCTACGGACACGACAGGATTTTTGAGCCCCTGCTCGGTTGTGGAGATTCAGGAGAGCTCACAGGAGAGGCACGGTGGCTTGTGTTTTTCCTGGCAGTGGGAAAGACCCTGCACTTCCCAGCGTATGTGGCTCTCCCGGCGACGGCATGCTTTTGATAGGGGGATGCATCGCTTTCCCCGGTGAGGCTGCATCGGTGTTTTCTTAAAAGGTGGACATTTCCCATCCTTGGATAACCGACACTGATCTGCTTCAGAAAACGATCTTTGTTATGTCGGTGGAGTCGAACCAGCTGCAGCTGTAGCTTGTGGCAGTGTAAAGGGACGGCAGCCTTCTTGGATGTGTGTAAACAGAAATCGCCTTTTTAATTGTGTTTAATACATATAACTAAACATGGAACCTAAACATGGAATTCGAACTGGCACCTGCGCGTTCTTACTTTCTGTGGGGAAAGACAGTGTGTTCAATTAACGTTGTCCTTTGCTTCCTTGTTTCTGTTTTGATGGGTTTTTTTAGGACCAGTATGAGGGTGGCTCGGTTTAAGATGTCCAGGGGTTGACAGATATGGGCTGCTGAAAGCGCTGGAGCTGATCTGGGAATCCCAGGAGAAGGAAGTCGTCATGCCCATCTTCAAGCAGGAGAATGTGGAGGAGTACTATGCTATTGGAGAGGAGCTGGGGAGGTGAGTGCTGAGGGAGGCACATTTTGTACAAAGCGAGGGTTTTGATTATACTAGAGGTGTTCCCATTACAGTTTTGGCTTGTATAGGGGACTGGTGTGTTTAGTGGGAATGGCAATAACCTACATTTGAATGTGTCTTTGCTAGTATTCATTTGAACTTTGCAAATCTCAATCAGTGCATATGCGGATCAATAGTTTATAAAGGAGCTGTACATGCACTGAACCAAATCTTTGCAAAATCTCCTAAAAGTACTCCCTCCCTCTGTGGGGGTGGAGGGACTCTAGGGGAAATTATTTTACATTAATAAGTGCCATTAAGGATTTATGAGCACGGCCGATTCTGTTCCCTCCAGTGACATATTCCGTGCGAGGAGGAAGTTATAATAATGTCCTGACAGGGGCTGGTATCTGTATCGTTCCTCTTTTTCATATTCTTAATTTAAAATGAGCGGACTTTTCATTGTTTAGTTAATTGCCTTTTGTCAGGTTTAAGTATAGTACATTGTCTCCCTGATCTTTGTAGAGGATCTGACAGGGACTGCTTTCTTTGAACATTTTGAATCTGTTGTCATGGATAGTGTATCTTGATTCGTGTGTAGCTCAGTCCAACAACTGAGGTGCAGCATTATAATATACAAAGATTGTAGATATCAGTGTCCTCTTAAGAGGAAGTAAAGCATGTATCTTGTAGAAATGTGCATCTCCCTCAATAAACAGTTCTCTGTAAATAATGAATAACAATTTTAAGCTCTCATTGTTAACTTAACCTTCAGTATATCTAAGCAAACAGTGTGCTTTTCCATGCATCCATTAGTTTAGAACTAAGTTCCATATATTGGTGTTTTTATAAATGAAATATTACATTTAGATTCCGTATACGATTGTTATTAATCAATTGTAATGTTATAAATTGTAACTAAGCAAAATCACTTAGGGTGGGAAATATCTGAAACATCTGCAGAATGCTTGTGATGTCAGAGGTGAAAGGTCACGGGGAAAGAATAGTGTATGATTAAAAATATGTAAGGTTCTGCCTTTGTAACCTGTTGTGCGTTTTGAGTGATCTCAAAATAGGTCTTACAATCCATCAGGTCCAATTGTTCACAAGTGACCAACTAGAACTTCTAAAATAAGCCAATTGTTTTAACATAGTATTTTTGTGATACTTCTGTAGGCTGATTACCATTTCCTTTAGTATTGGGCTGCCTTTATAATTGTTATAATTGAAGTCAGTGGTGTGAAATCTGGGGGCAGATGTTTGTAGACTGTGCTGTTTCATTTCCTACATTCACAATGGACTGCTCAAAACATTTAATGGATGATAGAAGTATTAATAGCTCGATTGATTTTTGTTGTGGTTTCAGAGAAACGTTTGCTCTGTTTTCTATACTTGGTCCTAAATGGAAAAATGTGTCATTACCTCCCAGAGTAAAATGAAATTGCTTAACCTGTTCTTTGCATATTTGGTACATCTGATTAATAATTGACGACAAATGTCCTTCATAGTGAATGGTATGGCTTGTGTTCATGAGCGTGCTTTGAAGCATCAAACTAGTTATTTTAGGAACCCAGCTTTCACTTCCATCATAATCAATGACAACATTACAGTTTTATGGGTAAACAAAAATGTTGATGCAACAATTGTCCTGTTTTGTTTTTTCTTTCCAAAGCCAACTGCAGTTTCACAATACTCCAGACTGAACTGGATTGTTATTCCTTCATGAGCGTTTTTGGGTTTGTTTTTTAGTAAAAGCAGCCCATCTGGAAACAGCTTAAAAATCAAGGGCTACCAAAAAAACACGAAATGCAAAGATTAATCCTTCTCAAGAATGACTGAAGTGGCATTTAATTAAAATTTCAACTGTATTCCATTTCAATTGAGATTTTACAGTTTTAGACTGATGGAGATGCATCAAGTGACAAATACTCAGCTCCGTCTGTGTATTATTTGGCACTAAACAAAAATGTTTTTGGCAAATTAAATCAGAATAACACAGTACAGTATTCTATGGGCCAGGTGCAAGATGCCATCTGCTTACTGTGCAAAGGAAGAAGACGGGGTTAAAGAACAAAATGTATGAAATGATAATGCATGTTGAACTCCGTCTTACACCGTAAGGCTTTTCCTCAGGGTAGGAATATGAATACATAATACGAACCTTAGATTAGAAATATAGGTTATTTACTTGTCTACTGATTCCTGCCAAAGCCTCTTCTATGTCTATAAAATAAAATGTGACCGAATAAAAGCAGCATATCAAAACTGTATGCTGAAAATAAAAACATCAAAAGAAAACTGTGGTGTGATTTAGCTCTATAGATGTGACTTCCTGTCCATTACAAAAAAAACATTGTTCTTCACAGATGTTTGACTCCCTGTTCATGGTCCCTCTGTCATATATTAATGTTTGATAGTAACCGTTTCTCTAAAGGATGTCATTTAACTATAGAGATTACATTAAATTTAACATTTGACTTGAAACTGTTTAGTAGTTTAACCTTTTCCCTTATAGGTTGTAAAGAACAAGACTAACAAATTGTAGCTAATTGTATTTTAAGTTTTGGAAAGTGATGTTTCAATAGATAAGTGTCACAGGCTGGAGGGGACCGTTTTGTTTGAGCTCGGAGGCTCCCAGCACTTCAATGAAGAAAGTGGGATGTGAACTGCATTGGGAATCACAGGAAGAATGTTTTCAGGAATTATATTCTGATTTTGTCTTGTCTTCCGAAGTCCGTCTAATCAAATACTTGGAGGATGAAAGCTATAATTCTGCGAACAGCATGTGTTTCTCAGCTTGAAGCTTGCAGTGGTTTATTAGCTCCAATTAATTACACCTCTCTTAGTCTAATGGGAGTTTGGACAGGGGAGTGCAATCTGAATAGCAGTTCTCCAGTGAAATGGAAAGACTGTTCATTTTGGATGTCCCTGCAAAGACAGAGGAACTACATACCCTAGAATGTAATTGTGTAATTGCTCGTAACAAGCAATATCTTTTCTGTAAAGAGTGTTTTTTATTGCATTGGGTGTTTGTCCTCACAGATAGCTCAGATATAAATACATCTTGTTTGAGTCACATCAGTTTAATGGGTGGCTTGCTTGGTTCACATATAGTATGTATGTATATATATATATATATAAGATTGTGGTAATTAACTCTTTCCAGTGATGCACTGTTAAATTGTTCTTATTTGGAGCTCTACTGTGTACAACACTGAAGTGTGGCATTAACTCATACACCCATATGACTAAGCAGCGCTGGGTATAGCCACAGAAAAGGCATGGGTTGAGTTGCTGTTCATTATATAAAAAAACATCTTACCCAGGTAGTCTATAAGGGGGCTGATCTCTTGCAGGTCTTAGCATTTGTATATTTTACATTGATGTAGTTATGCTTAGAATTGCCCCCGTTCCATTTGCTGTTCAATCTACTTTAGCATCTCGATAGGGGCATTATGGAAGAAGTGAAAATGTTTGTGTGTGAGGGACTATTGGCAATGCAACCACTTAGATGCAATGCAAATGGGGTTGGGGGGGACACACACACTAATGTTTATAGACTGAAGTCAAAGTCAAACATTGTTCAGCAGCTGTAGATTAATGAGACAATTAATACAGAGTATGGCATCATAACATTTACATTTTTAATTTTATGTTGGTTTGTTAATAAGAAAACGAGAGATGCACAAATCGCAGAAAAGATTGGAATATAAGCTGGAATGTGGATCTTGAGAGTAATTGCTCAGTTGTAGGTTTCATGATTGTCATTTATTTTAATATTATTTTGTGTAAATGCAGGACTTAACCTACTTTGTAATCAATATTGTAACACCAGGATCTCCTTAAATGATCTCCAAATGCTTTTTTTTTTTTTTTTAATCTTTATCATTATCAGACCGAATTTAATGTTGACGAGCATGGTTTGAAAAAACGAAATCTTCTGGGGCTATTGAAATATTTATGTTGAATGACTTTCTATAAAGGTACCTTTAAAATATTTAAGTATCCATGGGTGTGAAAGTGATGCATTTTACTGATTGCTGAAGATTAAAGGCTTATCCCTGTTAATTAAGATTGCAGGTTAGCCTGATTGATAGCGACACTACTTCATTACAAATTAGTAGTAATGTTCTCTTAGTGTTTAATACTCATGAAAGGGTTGATGGTTTTTATGCTAATAACTTTTACTGTAGTTGCTATTACCTAACATCAAAACCTCTACTAATAAATTACATCTGGTAATGTTGCATAAGCCTGCCTTTTCAAGGGCAGAGAAGCCATAAGTGCAGAGACTGATTCATTGGATAACCCTGCAAAGAGTGTTACAAAATGATGAAACCTAGCTTTCTCTTTCATTACCAAATTTAGTAATTTTCATATGCATAACCTATATAATTAAAATAAGCAGAAGTGTGGCAACAAGCTTCCTTTTCCTGTAACCCTCTTTTCAGGATCACACCCTGGTTCTAAATAGATCTTCCTGAAATCCACAATCAGAACTTAATTCTGTGGGTTGAAGCACATCCTACAACCTGAAGAAATGATTGCCGAGAAGCATGACTCACAGATTGGCCTAGATTTTCCATACAGTCTGCGGAGGATTTTAAGTGATCAAACACCATATGAATAGGGGGAATAAAAAGGCAAAATTTAAGCTAAACGGGCCCAAATAAGTACAACGTTGACATACTTGCATTCAAACTATTCCATGTCAGCATGTTTTTCCTCTGTAGCTCATTCACGGAAAATGGAAAGGTGTTAGTCTTTTTGTCGTCTGTGTATGCAGTAGCGTTCAAGATACATGTCGGTATATAAACAAGGGCACTGGATGAATCATTACAGGTTCCTCTACTGCTGGCTTCCTGTGTGTAATTTACATTGGTGCTGTTTTGCAATAGTATTTCTGACAATAGGGGTAGGCTGTGGGAAGTAAATGGGATTTATTACCATTGCCTGTGGGGACATGCCAGCAATCGAGATTCAAATTAAGTGGGAGCTGTAACTGTGAAAAGATGGTGCAGTGACTTGGGGTAAGAAGAACCACACTGGCCTTCTATTATACCCAATGCCATAATGATATTCTTTGCAATATATAAATATACAGATAACGTATAAGCTTCCAGCTTGTCATTTCCTCTAATCCTGAATTTACATTCCTTGTGTAATCTAACCTTTAGGTATATATATATTCACTACTGATGTAATAGACCTTAACGGCACATGACATACACATACAATAGTACATTTTAAGGGAAAGGAATCTGAGTACTACATCATGCAGGTTGATTATCTTCCCAGGGGGTGAATAAATGTAGGTACCTTGTTCCTGTCTTTTGTTTCTTTCGCCTCTCCAGTGAAGGAATGGTGCTGGGATTAGAACTGAAATCTAAAAACTGACACAGTGCTGAATATATTAATACAGAGAGTGGTGTGGGTTACAGTGAAAGCGAACGCGTGGCAGGAGTCCTGTGTGAATCATTTTGTGCTTTTTTCAAGATGTAGAGTAGTACTTCTGTGTCTTCTATGGGTACACTCCTCAACATAATGAGGTCTTATGCATGCAGTTGGCAAGACATTATCTACTGTAAATGGGACCAAATGATGGATAAATTCTTTATAATTGAGCAGAGTTGACGTAAGAAGCAACAATGTGAATAACTCATTGAGAATGAAGTGTTAGAGCTGTATGTTTGAGTTGTGGTGCTAATTAGTATCCCACTCTATATATGCTTAGTTTTCTCTGTCTACAGAGAGAAAAGTTGCTAGTTATTTGCTCTTCTAAGCTTATCTCAGATGTGCCCTTTAAAGGGAAAATGAGGTGGTCAAGATAGACTAGCATATCCATTCAAAAGAGTCCAGCAATGGAAAAATTGCATCTGTTGAATTATCAAGTTTGGTCTGCTTGGAGCAGCTGGTTTTAGGTTGATAAGACTTCCCTGAGAAATAAATCTTCTATAGGGATCCATGAGATGGCAGTTTTTGCTACATCCCACATTTTCCTTTGTGTTGAAATTGATATTCTCAACCTTGTCCCTTACTCTTACCAAAAGATTTTCCATTATTCAAGACCTTTCTAAGCCGCTGTTTTTCAGTATTTGTGTGATGGCTTGTGCTCTTGAGGAATTTGCTGAGATGGATTTTTGTTTCTATTTCATTTAAATTTAAGTTATTGGGCATATTCGTATTGTTCATAGCCCTGAATTATGTTCATAACTTTCTAGAATATACCAGGAAGACAGCTACTGTTGCTTGGTGACAGTCTGTACATGCTTGTAATGAATGAGTATTTCACTATAGGCATGTGATGTTTTTTTTAATTTTTTATAGTTCAGCTGTTACAATGTCAAGACAATTGATTATAAATTCCTGTAATTCCTTTTGCTAGTCACTGTAATTCTGTCCGTTTTATCAAGCAAGATTTATAATTGCCCTAACTTAGCTCCTCGGTGCTCAGCACACATTCTTCCAAGGCCTAGTTTTTTTCTTGTCTGTGTGATGAGAATACAGAAAGTGTTTAATTCTCTTTGCATGGTAATAGAGGAAGACTGTTTTCTCAGAAGCATGCATTTAAATGTTTTTTTTTCTACTGTTGTTAATTTCTTCAAAGTTATACATCAGAAAACATAATTTGGAATTTTTTCGATGTCCGTGTGTTCTGGCCCTGCTTTGAAGCTTATTTTCCACTATTACTACTACTACTACTACTACTACAAGGACAAAAATTAGGAAAGCGATACAAGCTGTAAGAATTAAGTCATGAAATCAATCTTTCCTTCTTGAATGAAGCTCAAGGGGCCAACGGATGTATGGTTACGGTACTCGGGTTACATTTGCTTTGAAATCCTTTTTAGTTTTTTGTATAATCAATGCACATCAATTTTCAAGCCTCCTTCCCAACTCATACACACACACATTAAAGACACAAATGAAGTGACTTCTTCCGGTTGTCATCCTTAGCACACCTTGACTGCTCTTTTATGTGCAGGTAAGGAGACATGTGGGATGGCAGTGAGTGTGCATGCGTTTCCCACGCTTAGTTTTGTTTCCATGTCAACCTCCTGATTTATTCATTTATCTGTTTGAGGCCTGGATCTCAAATCTGTTGCGTTTAATATTCCTGTCTTTTCTCATATTAGCTCCAGCTGATTAGTGAATAAGTCATATAAAAACTGCAGAGGTGGGGGATTATTTATTGCTTAGGGAATTGCTGCAATTCCTGACTGTAAATAGAGGTTAAAGATAAGCTTTCTTCTTGATGATGAGATTGTATGCTGGCTGGGGCAACCATGTTTAGATACTTCATTGTAAATATAAAAGTATTTTGCTTATGAAAATGCATTAAATATGTAGTATAAATGATCTGCTTATAAGTGGTTATGGGAAAATAAAAAACATTTGGGGTCTTCTGACTCATGGATGTTGTTATTGGCAGTTGCTATGTTGAAATGTAGAGCAATGCAATACCTCCCAGCATTTTAAAAGCAAACTGTCCCTCGCTAACCGAGGTTGCATAATTTGATTATAAGGACAATGTTTTCTTTGTTCGATACAGCCAATGCTGCAGAAAAATACTCTTCATTCCTAAGGAAATGACTAATTGTAAAAGGTAATGACATCTAGAATCCCTTTCCTAAGTAGTAAAAATAAGAAAGTGCCCTGAGCACTACTGCTGCCAATGTTTTTGTTTTTTAAATATTGTTCTTTCTGTGAAAAAAAACACTAATTGAATTATAATACTTTTATTGTGAGTGAACTTTCTGTGCCATATTGTATAGCTGTCAAATAAAATAAAATAAAAAAATAGAAAGGACAATTCCAATCCCCAAGAGAGCATTTTGGAAACTCAACCTACTTGTTATTGTGTATTATAAAGTGAAATGTAAACCCCATGAATTATGAGAATTGTTTTCAATTGGCGTTCTTACCAAACATCCAGTTCTTTTGACGGTCATGTGATGGTTTTAGAACGTTAGACATTAAATTTAATGAGGATGAAAACAACTTTGTTCTCCATAACGAGATATTGAAGAAAAAGCTCAGGCTGGAAATTCAAGTTTCCCATTTTGAGAATTTTCATATCTAGTGCATGCATACCCAAGTATCTAAGCGTTAGAACGGCAGTGTGAATTAAGCCAGTTTGCATTGAAAAGATAAGAGGGTTTGCAAATGCTCGTCCTTGGTTACAGAGGCAGATGGCAAAAGTAGAAAGCTAAGGTATGAGTTCATTAGCTAGCCTATTTTGCCAGTGCCTCATGTTTCACACAAGACAGCTGATTGTAATCAGTTTAAATCTGTGACGAGTGCATGGATGTTCCTTTTAAAGAAAATCAATGAGTGAAAATGTGTACTGGTTAAGTACACTCACCTAAAGGATTATTAGGAACACCATACTAATACTGTGTTTGACCCCCTTTCGCCTTCAGAACTGCCTTAATTCTACGTGGCATTGATTCAACAAGGTGCTGAAAGCATTCTTTAGAAATGTTGGCCCATATTGATAGGATAGCATCTTGCAGTTGATGGAGATTTGTGGGATGCACATCCAGGGCACGAAGCTCCCGTTCCACCACATCCCAAAGATGCTCTATTGGGTTGAGATCTGGTGACTGTGGGGGCCAGTTTAGTACAGTGAACTCATTGTCATGTTCAAGAAACCAATTTGAAATGATTCGACCTTTGTGACATGGTGCATTATCCTGCTGGAAGTAGCCATCAGAGGATGGGTACATGGTGGTCATAAAGGGATGGACATGGTCAGAAACAATGCTCAGGTAGGCCGTGGCATTTAAACGATGCCCAATTGGCACTAAGGGGCCTAAAGTGTGCCAAGAAAACATCCCCCACACCATTACACCACCACCTCCAGCCTGCACAGTGGTAACAAGGCATGATGGATCCATGTTCTCATTCTGTTTACGCCAAATTCTGACTCTACCATCTGAATGTCTCAACAGAAAGAGAGACTCATCAGACCAGGCAACATTTTTCCAGTCTTCAACTGTCCAATTTTGGTGCGCTTGTGCAAATTGTAGCCTCTTTTTCCTATTTGTAGTGGAGATGAGTGGTACCCGGTGGGGTCTTCTGCTGTTGTAGCCCATCCGCCTCAAGGTTGTACATGTTGTGGCTTCACAAATGCTTTGCTGCATACCTCGGTTGTAACGAGTGGTTATTTCAGTCAAAGTTGCTCTTCTATCAGCTTGAATCAGTCGGCCCATTCTCCTCTGACCTCTAGCATCAACAAGGCATTTTCGCCCACAGGACTGCTGCATACTGGATGTTTTTCCCTTTTCACACCATTCTTTGTAAACCCTAGAAATGGTTGTGCGTGAAAATCCCAGTAACTGAGCAGATTGTGAAATACTCAGACCGGCCCGTCTGACACCAAATACCATGCCACGCTCAAAATTGCTTAAATCACCTTTCTTTCCCATTCAGACATTCAGTTTGGAGTTCAGGAGATTGTCTTGACCAGGACCACACCCCTAAATGCATTGAAGCAACTGCCATTTGATTGGTTGGTTAGATAATTGCATTAATGAGAAATTGAACAGGTGTTCCTAATAATCCTTTAGGTGAGTGTATAAATCAATGGAAAAACAAATCAAGTTATTCTGCACATCTTTGGGACTATCTGGTTAGAAATTAGCAGCTTAGTTCAGACTGTGAGATGAGAGCGAGACCATTAAAAGGAATAAAATCCAAAAACTGCTTGGTTACTTATTGTTATTGGTTTATTCCTAGTGGGCAACTCTTAGTGTGGACATCAGCTTCACAACGTATTCTCAGAAATCACATCTAAATAAGAGTAATGTCTTTGCTTGTGTTACTCTGTGGTTACTGAGGTTACACTGTTCTGGTTTCCATGAAAAACAGTTACATAATTTGGGGAGGTTGGGGTGGCACAGATCAGTGAGCCTGGATTATCCAGAAGTATCCTCCTACGTGAATTTAAAAGGATATAAATGTAACTCAGATATACATTGTAAAGCCTGCAGATTTAGTAATGTAGCAAATGTAAGTGTCTTCAGACCTGATAGTACAGTAAACACACTAAACATGCTCCACTGAAGTCTGTGCTGTGGTTATACATTTAGGTTGGATTATAGAAATACACTTTATGCTCCTATATCAGAATTGTAGAAGCTCAGAATACACTTAAAGCAGGGTTTTATATTTCATTGTTATTTTTATTTTTTTAATTGATTTCATGATTGTGAATAAAATACTGTGAAAACCAACCTTCCTTATGTTCCTAACCTTTAATTTCTCATTTCTATCTAACTCTGGCTTTGGTAATTGTGAGGTCTTTAAAAAGTGGCTCCAGCAAAAGAAGGCAATCATCAAAGCATTTATTTTTCTCCTAAAAGACCTGTTTTTTTGTTTTTTTTTAATACATCCAAAATTTCCTTGACCCAATTGAGCTCTTACTTTTATCTGCAACAGGCTCTTTTTAAGAATTACATTTTCCTCCAGATGAAATCCTCGAATTACTGTGGAAGAAAGTTCCTTATTCAAGCGTCTGCAAGGCCATGTGATGTAAAGTTGTATTAATAAAATAAATAAGAGCATAAAATAGATGCATGTCCCTAGAGCTGTGCTGTTCCATTACATTTGAATTTCATAATATTGTTCCAGAATTCATAACAGGTGGGCTGTAGTTTACTAATCTGGAATTCAGGAGCTTCAACTCATCAAGATTCATTGTATGCAGCAGGGAGATGTTTTTGCTGAAAGTTTTATGTATGCCTGTAAGCCTTACGGTGTTGATGCTCTGGGCACTTCTTTGTCATTGTGTTTCCTCTATATCGAAGCAGATTTGCTCCTCAGGTTTGAAATCACGGTGCAAGAAAAGGCAGTGTTTGTGTATATGTGTACTCTGGATTTTTCTATAGTTATCTCTGTGGATTGATGATGTCTTGCTGCAAAGGCCAATCCAGCTTGAGATCCAGTATGATTTATTGATGCTACTATATCCTTGGCCGGTCCTTCATCTCTTCTCTGCTGCAACACCTGTTTGATCTCTTATGGGAAGAAGCCTCATCTCAGTAAGCTCTGAATCCTAAATTTACAGAATCTGATTAATAAATAATAAACAGAGGGCAGGAGGCTACAGAGGCTTGGCAAGCTAAAAAGTATTCTCTGGACTGATTTCCATAGCCTGCCATGTTTCCAATAACACATTCGAAGAAGTCTAAACTCACTGGAAGTAACATGGGGTTCAAAATTAAAGCTTCTATGGAATTAACCTTGAATTTCTTCCCTTCCTTCCTCCCAGAGATGCATGTGATCTACAGTAAAATACCTCTTCAAATTTGAGAGTAAATTATGGCCAGGTTATTTAGTCATGTATTTATTTGGCAGAACAGGAAAATTCATCACTACTGTTGCATGGAAAACATGTTGATTTATTTTGCTATCTCTCTCTGCACACCAGCACAATCATTAATATTTCACTGCATGGAAGAGCAGCCAGTGTTTGACTTGTAATTGAGTGATGACAGTGTCAAGGTTAGGTTGTTTATGATCGCTGATAATTGTTACGCTACAATGCGTTAGTGTTGCTATATGAGTTTGGCAGTAATTTTTGCACAAGGTTTTTTTTTTTGTTTTTTGTTTTTTTTTAACTAGCAAGAAGGGACTTGGGTGTTTTGATTTACATTTTTATAAACCTCTCACCAAGTCTTATTTTAAGAATGCATACTCTGACATTGAGGTTTCTAAAATAAGGAGGGAGACTGTGTGTGTGGGGAGTTGTGAATCTTGGAATCTGAGATGAGCTGAAGAAATACAATGTGCAAAATATACAGTTCTTACAAGATGCACAAGAATAAATGAATATATTAGTTTTAAACATTAAACATTCTTAACATATGGGAATTCAAGCTCGCCTTTCAATAAAATAGCCTCGGGCATATAAACCAGGCTTGTACTGCAGATAATGTACTTTCAAGCAGTTTGCATTGGAAAATAAATGGACCACACAAATGACACTACAAAAGCAACTCTGTCATGTACATCGCAGGGGATATAATTCGAACTGCTGGTTTTCAATGGGGCTTTCTCTTCAAAGAGTCTAAAAGGTAAATTACACTGGAAATGAACCCAACTAGTACAATTTTCCACAACTTGTAAGGCTTAGATGGAGTTACCCCTTCCCTTACAGCTTCGACCCTCTCTGAGAGGGTGGATTCTGCCAGGGTCAGAGTGTCCAGCTGGATTTGTAACCTTCACCATGCTGAGGTAATACAGTACAAGCAATATTTTAGCACCAAAATGCACCAAGCAAATACTTGACTGGGCCGAAGGAGATCAAGAGTGACTAAAGATGACCTCAGAAGATGGCAAGGTGAAAGGAAGTCTGATTAAGAGCATGGAAGGTAGAAATGTGGTGAGAAGAGCTTACACAGCAGTGGATCACTGGTAGGTAAGGAGGAGGTGGTTTGTTGTTGTTGTTTTTTTTCAGCCTTACACAATTGAGGCTAAATTGCAAGCAAAATTACATAACAATGTGCTTCTGTTGTTCAAGAAAACTATTTCTACATCCAAAAGCGATTATTATAAAGTTAAAAAGGTTTACTGCCAATAGAACTCGAAATCAGAACAAATAGAATGGAGGCAAGGAGCTACTACAGCAGATGGCTCAGATACCAAGCAGCTAGAAGACTATGCAACTTCCAAAACCTCAAACACCAGCACAGCTGATTGTGACGAGGAGGCGTCCAATGTCACTGACCGCCGCAAAAAGGAAATGCTGATTTAAATGGTTTTGGGTTTTATGAAAAAGCAGTTGCTTTCGTCAACAATTTCAATGTCAGATGCCAGTGGCCAAAATTGCATGACACTTAAAGCTCTGGAGACTAGGAAAAAGGTGTCTTTAATTAAACAAATTAGGTAATCGGATTGATTTGCTAAATACGTGAGAGAGGTGTTTAAAAGTATTTAAATGTTTAGTTTAGTTGCAAATCTTAGACTTGGTACAAATTGGATAAGCTTCGTCTTCACTTTTCTACATTCTACATTCCTGCTGTGAAGAGCAGTTACTTCAGGTTTATTAATATTTCAGTGGTGCAATGGTTTTGTTTTAGGTGAGTTTCAAATTCATGGAATTAAAAAAAGTTAATATTTAATCAAGGAAATCTACTTTGATATGTAGGTTCCATAAAATGTTTTTTCACAATTTTTAATTACTTTGCTTTGCTCTGCTTAATTAACAATCTAAAATTAAGGTCTTTTCAAACAATTCAAACAAAATTTGGGGTTTATTTATTAGTCCACGCTTTTCAAATGGTGTTTAGGACCTTTCGTGTACATAGGCCATTTTGGAAGTAAACCATTGTGTATGTAATATATAAACATCTTGGAGAACTAACAACAGTTGAGATCAGGGCTCTGTGGGGGCCATACCATCACTTCCAAGACTCCTTGTTCTTCTTTACGCTGAACATAGTTCTTAATGACTGTCGCTGTATGTTTGGGGTTGTAGTCATGCTACAGAATACATTTCGGGCCAATCAGATGCCTCCCTGATGGTATTGCATGATGGATATCTGCCTGTACTTCTCATCATTGAGGAGACCATTCATTCTGACCAAATCCCCAACTCCATTTGCAGAAATGCATCCCCAAACTTGCAAGGAACCTCCACCATGCTTCACTGTTGCCTGCAGACACTCATTTGTGTACCGCTATCCAGCCCTTCGGCGAACAAACTGCCTTCTGCTACAGCCAAATATTTCACATTTTCACTCATCTGTCCAGAGCACCTGCTGCCATTTTTCTGCACCCCAGTTCCTGTGTTTTTGTGCATAGTTGAGTCGCTTGGCCTTGTTGCCATGTCGGAGGTGTGGTTTTTGGCCACAAGTCTTCCATGAAGGCCACTTCTGACCAGACTTCTCTGGACAGTAGATGGGTGTACCAGGGTCCCACTGTTTTCTGCCAATTCTGAGCTGATGGCACTGCTGGACATCTTCCGATTGCGAAGGGAAGTAAGCATGATGTGTCTTTCATCTGCTGCAGTAAGTTTCCTTGGCCGACCACTGCATCTACGGTCCTCAACATTGACCGTTTCTTTGTGCTTCTTCAAAAGAGCTTGGACAGCACATCTGGAAACCCCTGTCTGCTTTGAAATTTGTGACTGGGAGAGACCTTGCTGATGCAGTAGAACTACCTTGTGTCTTGTTGCTGTGCTCAGTCTTGCCATGGTGTAGGACTTTTGACAGTAAACTGTCTTCAGCAGCCTCACCTTGTTAGCTGAGGTTGGCTGTTCCTCACCCAGTTTTATTCCTCCTACACAGATATTTCTGTTTCAGTTAATGATTGTGTTTCAACCTACATATTGAATTGATGATCATTATCACCTGTTTGGTATAATTGTTTAATTATACACCTGACTATATGCCTACAAAATCCCTGACTTTGTGCAAGTGTACCTAGAAGAACTGATGCTGTTTTGAAGGCAAAGGGTGGTCACACCAAATATGGATTTGATTTAGATTTTTCTTCTGTTCACTCATTTTGCATTTAGTTCATTGATAAATATAATCTATTACCATGTCTATTTTTGAAAGCTTTCTTACTTTACAGCATTTTTTTCAAACCTGCCTAAAACCTGTGCACAGCATTGTGTGTATGTATGTATGTATGTATGTATGTATATATGTGTGTATGTATATATGTATATATATATATATATATATATATATATATGTGTGTGTGTGTATAGATAGATATGCATGCACAGATGACAGATAAGGCATTACTAATTTGGCCCATTTTGCTCCAAATATTTCTATGTACGGTGTTTTGTTTTAATTTCAGTGGCAATCAAATTGTGAAATGTGAATGATGCCTATTTGGATACAATTATGACATGATACTAATAATCTCAGTTCTTGTATTGTAAATATAGAATGTAATGTTAAAATAATTTTCATGTCTTTCATGACTATTTGTTTGCCTTCATACTTGTTAAAATAGCATAAATTTGACATTCGTGAGGATGTTGTTAAATTATTTCAGCCGCTAGCCTATATACTTTCAGAAGGATTTCAGTGGATTAAGGTCAAAGCTTATAAGGGGGGATATTTTCTTTGAAACCAGATGCTTTCATTTATTTAGATCTTCCCACAGACAATGAGTAGATTAATGTGTCATTACATCGGTTATTGAGACCAATGAGAGAGGATGGTGTTCAACCTTCTTTTGCTAACCTTGATCCCTACATTGTGATTACAGATTACAAACTTTTTTCAACAGAGTCAGGCATTAATTGAAGTATTAGCTAATGAGTAAGCACTGAATTTAACAGGGGAACAAATACAGGGCGTTAATCTCCCACTGCATTATACCAAACGTTAACAGGAACCTTTGCAAAGCCTATTGCTTTAGGCCAAATCATATCTCATACACCAGCAGCAGAGACCAGAGATTCAGCTTTAATGCTTTCCAGAAGTGACCCAACAACTTGCATGTCTGTCATCTTTGGAGATCTAGCGGTGTCTTTTATATACTATTAAGATTATGTATGAGATATGGTGCAATATTCGAGTCACTGAAGGTACCCAGACCAAGGGTCAGCCTACACCCTATTAAATACCTTTTCAAGAGCTTTACTTCTGTGGTGACATAGTGTGTATCCAAGTCCCATAAATCTCGGGGAGCTTGCCGGTTTCCAAGGTCTAGAGCTTTGAACTCTTGATAGTCTATCCGCATGAGGAGCTGACGGTTTCTTGGGTACTAATGCTAACAGAGGGTTTTAAATCCCACTTGCATCCTATTAAAGGTACCTCCTCAGGACAGGCTCAGTGTTAAAGCAAGAGCACAGCGCTGGCCATTAATGCAGGTCAGAACCTGTTGATCACAGATTATTCGTATCCTAATCACAGTCGCGCTGATCGGCGGTGAGCGCAGACGGCATGATTATGTAGATGAGGTTAATGCTGATTACCCAAGGACTAATTCTCTTTTTCCCAGCAAAGTCACACCCCATCTTTTCATTTACACTGGATCCTAATCTGTTTTAATTAGTTTTGTTATAGTCTGTGTGTGTTATAGTCACAGTGTGTGTGTATAGTTCAAGTGTATGTTTGTTGCTTTGTACTGGTTTCATGTGGATTGAGGGACTCGGGTTTAATGAAATGCACATATATATTCATCATAAGATATGTCATAAAGGGAGTGTGGAGAAATGAAGGCAGGATGTGTACTTTATCTGCTGCAGTCTTTCAAAATCTCGCTCTCGAGTGTTGTGAAGGTAGTCATCCCTGTAGACATTTTTTTTTTATCAATGTGATGTATTTATTTTTACTCATTGTGAGATTAAGCTAATTTTCTAGTGCAGTTAATGTTATCGGTCTCAACTCCAGCAATGTGTTACAACTGGGAACAAAATGTTTAAGAGAGCATTATCAAAGTGATTTCATTGAGATTTTCTAGTACTTTGTCTAGTTTGGCAGTTTCTGACTTTATTTGTTTTTAATATGGTCAAACGATAACTGGATCCATTGAACAATAATGCTACAGAATGTTAATGGTCATTTTATTTGATTTCCTTCAGTGTGCACAGAAAGTTGCAGGCTCTTCTGTCAAACCAGTGTGTACAGTTATAAGGATCATGTGTGAGCAGCCGTTTCTCAGGCAGACATTTAGAGAGTGGATTTAATTCTCCTGCTTAGAAATTAGGACTAGTTACACACGATCAAAATCCTTCCAATAACTTTAAAGTTAGTTTGTAGTTTCTAAACATTCAAACGACTTTTACAGAAATCTATACTTGACTAGTGATTTTTGTAATTTAAATGTCAATGGTGTACAAAGTCATGTGTTTTTATACCACAACAATCATACATGGCATCTTGTTTTTTGTGTGTGGTAGTATTACAGTAGACCTTTCCCCGAGAGCACTGGCGTGTCCAATGACATACGTGTAACTTCTCAGACAAGTTCTTAGTCTTTCTACTTGAATGAGTGCCAGCTGATTGGAGCACGGATAGTAATGCGCTAAGAATCTGGTTCCTTTCACACCATAGAGCTGAGAACACTTCAGACAAACCCCTTCAGAGAGTGTTGAATCATTATTCCTTCTATAGAATTTAAGCATGTAAAGGGTATGGCAATTGATTTTAACAGTTTCGTCCTTTCCACATCTGCCATTTTTTTCCTTCTTCCCCTTCAACATTAATGAAGAACAAGTTAAGGGGGGGTGTTGATAATTCATTTCTAAGCAGAGCGAGTGATCTTGAGTGATCAGAGTGATCTTGTGGGTTTAGCATCAATCAGGCTTATTTAACTGCATGAGTTTGAGCTTAGCAGGCAGCTCCTAGATGCTCTGTATTGAGAACCATCTCTATATTGACACATTTAAGATCTGTGCAAATAAAGCCTATCATAAGTGTCCTTTTTTATCTTTGCTAACAGGGACTGAGTCGGAATCCCAAGGTGTTAAGTCTGGATTTGTATTGATGTGAAAGTGGAATATTGCTAAAAGGCTAGTCTATTTTTCTCTCTTCTTCCCCCTTCTGATTTGACATGGAGGACTCCTCTCTCTCCCTCTCTCTCTCTCTTCCCATTGTATCAGCGAATGAAAGCTTTCCTACATCCTCTGACAGTGCAGGCTTTGAGCTTCGCCGATACGTTCCTTCTTAATCCTCATGTGTCACTTCAAGGAAGGGAATTGTGGTTCTCGGCAGAGCCAGGAGTCAGTTTTGACATAACTCTTTGTGTGGAGACCGGCAATTACCTCAGTCCCTGAATCTGCCCTGCAGGGTTTCACTAGAAATCAAATTTAACTCTCCCGTTACAGTAAGGTTGAGGAAATTTTGAATTTACAAAGGACCATTAAGAACAGAAACCTAGATACAATAGCTGAAAGTACAACCTTATATGTTGTGTTTTGATGTTAGTGATACTTCAAGCATTTTAACGAATGTGTACTATTGCTCAGTTCATGGTTGTTTTTAGCTGAAACTCATTTTTTCAGGATGGAAAACCTACAAGATAATCTCCTTATTGAGGATATTATGCTGAATACCAGTCAAAACTCCAGCATAATATTTAAAGCATGCATTAATGTAATCTGAAATGGTTTTATCACACACAGACGTCTGAAATATTTGGCCTTTATCTACAATTACATGAAGGATAAATAACAGACCGAGATTTTAGACTAGGCTAAATGATTCCTTATCAAACAGAGGTTATGAAAACACTGAATTGTTCATATTTAATTATGCAAATTCCTAATTTAAGAGACTACAGCATCAGTTGAATATAATATGAAATAATATGAATAGCTCAAGGATATAATACAGGTGATCTAGCTTTCTTGTGGGATTACTGTAACACAGAAAGCCTCGAGCTCTTTGCTGTGTACCCTAAATAATGCTTCTAGGGCTTGTTTTGAATTCAGCAGAGCACAGCACATTATACCTTAATATACACTCACCTAAAGGATTATTAGGAACACCATACTAATACTGTGTTTGACCCCCTTTCGCCTTCAGAACTGCCTTAATTCTAAGCATTCTTTAGAAATGTTGGCCCATATTGATAGGATAGCATCTTGCAGTTGATGGAGATTTGTGGGATGCACATCCAGGGCACGAAGCTCCCGTTCCACCACATCCCAAAGATGCTCTATTGGGTTGAGATCTGGTGACTGTGGGGGCCAGTTTAGTACAGTGAACTCATTGTCATGTTCAAGAAACCAATTTGAAATGATTCGACCTTTGTGACATGGTGCATTATCCTGCTGGAAGTAGCCATCAGAGGATGGGTACATGGTGGTCATAAAGGGATGGACATGGTCAGAAACAATGCTCAGGTAGGCCGTGGCATTTAAACGATGCCCAATTGGCACTAAGGGGCCTAAAGTGTGCCAAGAAAACATCCCCCACACCATTATACCACCACCACCAGCCTGCACAGTGGTAACAAGGCATGATGGATCCATGTTCTCATTCTGTTTACGCCAAATTCTGACTCTACCATCTGAATGTCTCAACAGAAATCGAGACTCATCAGACCAGGCAACATTTTTCCAGTCTTCAACTGTCCAATTTTGGTGAGCTTGTGCAAAGTGTAGCCTCTTTTTCCTATTTGTAGTGGAGATGAGTGGTACCCTGTGGGGTCTTCTGCTGTTGTAGCCCATCCGCCTCAAGGTTGTACGTGTTGTGGCTTCACAAATGCTTTGCTGCATACCTCGGTTGTAACGAGTGGTTATTTCAGTCAAAGTTGCTCTTCTATCAGCTTGAATCAGTCGGCCCATTCTGCTCTGACCTCTAGCATCAACAAGGCATTTTCGCCCACAGGACTGCCGCATACTGGATGTTTTTCCCTTTTTCACACCATTCTTTGTAAACCCTAGAAATGGTTGTGCGTGAAAATCCCAGTAACTGAGCAGATTGTGAAATACCGGCCCGTCTGGCACCAACAACCATGCCACGCTCAAAATTGCTTAAATCACCTTTCTTTCCCATTCAGACATTCAGTTTGGAGTTCAGGAGATTGTCTTGACCAGGACCACACCCCTAAATGCATTGAAGCAACTGCCATGTGATTGGTTTGTTAGATAGAGTGAGGGAAAAAAGTATTTGATCCCCTGCTGATTTTGTACGTTTGCCCACTGACAAAGAAATGATCAGTCTATAATTTTAATGGTAGCTGTATTTTAACAGTGAGAGACAGAATAACAACAAAAAAATCCAGAAAAACGCATTTCAAAAAAGTTATAAATTGATTTGCATGTTAATGAGGGAAATAAGTATTTGATCCCCTATCAATCAGCAAGATTTCTGGCTCCCAGGTGTCTTTTATACAGGTAATGAGGTGAGATTAGGAACACTCTCTTAAAGGGAGTGCTCCTAATCTCAGCCCGTTACCTGTATAAAAGACACCTGTCCACAGAAGCAATCAATCAATCAATCAGATTCCAAACTCTCCACCATGGCCAAGACCAAAGAGCTGTCCAAGGATGTCAGGGACAAGATTGTAGACCTACACAAGGCTGGAATGGGCTACAAGACCATCGCCAAGCAGCTTGGTGAGAAGGTGACAACAGTTGGTGTGATTATTTGCAAATGGAAGAAACACAAAATAACTGTCAGTCTCCCTCAGTCTGGGGCTCCATGCAAGATCTCACCTCGTGGAGTTTCAATGATCATGAGAACGATGAGGAATCAGCCCAGAACTACACGGGAGGATCTTGTTATATATGTTATAATGTACAAATACAGAGCCTTTTTCATTAATAAGCAGACGTCCTTCAATTAACTAACTATTTGACCGTTAGACTAGTTAAAGGAAACATTAATCCTGTCATTGGAGATTGTCGTGACCCTTTCTCACACCTACAATATACCAATAAAACCACAATCGGGCCAAAAAGGCAAATGCAGCATTACACAAGGGATTTCAGCCTGTGCATTTAGGGGTATTGCTCTATGTTTTATTGACGCATTCCCCAATTAATAATGAATGCATGTTGTTTACATTTGAAGTGGCTGGTCACTATTGTGCTTTGCTATGGGAATAAATCTTCATTCACCATGCAGGTAATGAATGGCCAATTCCCTGTGCAAAGTCTGCTGGGAACAACAGGATTGTTTCCCACTCCAGCTTTTCCAAGAAGCACGGTCCAAAAGGCTAGCACAGGTATGACCAGCCAGCAATTAAATCTTCTGCATAAGCTTCCCACTTTAACTCTGGTAGAGCAGTGGTTTACATTTTGCAGTAGATATGTTCTCAAATAATGGTGGAGAATTTAGAATAACACTGTGCAAGAGTGTGGCATCTCGTAACTAAAGCCAGCCTCAAATTACTTTTACAAGACATTTAAACCTACAGTATGCATGGATCATAGTTCCTAAGACAAACCCTTGCACCTTCTTTCCTGTGTAATGCAAATTTGTAATTTAGGCTCCTTGGAGCTGAGAACCTCTTAAGGAGATCTGTTATAGACAAAGAAAACAGCAGTGAAAGGAGGCCATGGCTCTTCAAATCTTAATGAATTTGGTCAGTTGATCAACTGTTCTTTGAAATGAGGGCAGCAAAGAATGCAAATGGAAAATGTTTTCCAAATACATGAACACTCTAGAGTGATAAGTTAAACTGGCAGCCCTTCATATGAGATGGCATTACTGTGCATACTTATAGATTCCTTGTTCAAAAGTGCATTTCATACAGATTTTCTCCGGATCATACATTGTCGGTGTAGCATGTTCAGACACTGTATTTGAACCACTGACATAGGCACAACTACGACCATTGTTTGAGCCACACACACAAAGCAATTTGGTCCACAAATGCTGGGGATTGCAAATCACAAATGGAGGCATCAATGTAACTGGTATACAATGTAAGCCCTATTAAACGTCTCCTTTGTATACTAGTATCTTCAGCAAGTGCTAGGCATCGATTTACTCATGACACAGCTGTAGTGAGTGCAGTCTGACCCCTGATTTGATCTGCCGTCACAATCACACCTTCAGCACAGTCTCCTTATGCTGCCGATTCATATAATCTGGGGACCTGAGGCATTGACATCAATTTAACAGGTTCATCTATGCGTGGAGCCCTGTCACATGGGTACATTTAGAGCCCTCCTCCAAGGCTTTATTATTTAAATGAAAACCAAACATTCAGTCTGCCTAGTGTACACAAAAGTCTTTAGTGAGTTCAAAGTATTTTCCACCCTTCTTGTTTATGCTGGTTTTTCCCCGGAGGGTCCCATGAGTGTAATTAGAAGGGATTTTCTCCATGTGTGTGCTTGAAACATGCCTCTTTTTGCCAAATCAAACAAAAGTCACCTCTTTAAGACTTACAACTCAGATCGTTGTTCGATTCCTATCGGGCTGATTTCTTTATGATGGAATGGGTAGAATATAATAACACAGCTCGAGCCTTTTAAGAGATCTCTCTCCTGGATGCTGTTTGCACGGATGCCATCTTTGCCCTGTTTTTCTGATTGCTGTTGGTGTGGTGATAACATGCGCTGGCCCCTTCTGTGTTCTCGTTCCCACTTCTTGCTCAATGTCAACTTGATAAGCATGTGTAGAAACATAATTTGAACACATCTCTCATGTGGGTGGTTATGCTTCTCATTATCTCCCTTGCATAAGGAATGGCATGATCATTAACTCTTTGTGTGGAAAACTCCCTCTCTTTACCTGGACTGTTTATATTCCCACATGAAGGTGTCCCTTGTTTTGCAATGGGTTTCGGTTATTGCAACATGACAACGTTGTGTGACGGAGATCTAAGTGTCATCACAATTTCAGTGGTTTCAAAGTGTTGAAAAATGTCATTCTAAACCATTATGACCACAACACATTTTTCTTGAGGTCCCTTGAGCCTTTCTAGTCAAAATCTTCCTGTCAGTGATTTAGGCGTAGGCAATGTTTGTTGCCATCTTCCTTTTCTTTAATGGTATCCATGTGGTTGGGAAAACAAACAGTGACTGCGGTACGAAATAGGTTTACCATTCTCTTACAATGTTGTGATGAATGTGGCCCCTTTGTGTTTGCTATTATAGTTTACTTAAACTAAGTGATGGAAGTGCCTAAATTAAACATATTTTAAAGACTCTTGCAACATTTATCTATGGGCTGGTTTGGAACTGTGAGGATCTCTTCTAAAGGTCATATTAAATGTGTTTTGGCAGTAAAAAGTTGCAGTCAGGCAAAAGCAATTAGTGTTGTGGAAAAAAATAAGTACAGTACATCATGTGGTTTTCATTAGGTCCAATGGTGAAAAACAATACTCAAAATTATGTAAAAATCCCAGTTCTTTCCGTTTTCTGATCATGTTAGTCTTCTTGTATCACTTCCATGCATAAAAGTGTTTATTTGAATAATATGTTTTAACATGCATTATGCTTTTAACACACCTGCCTTGCCATTTCTTTCTTTGGAAGGCAGAGCAGTAAACTTTAATTTCCAAATGAGAGTCTTTATGAGCAATACTCTATCAGACGGTTATTGTTTTTTTAACATGTTTTTGTGAAAGTCTTCCTTGCTCAGGGCTCAGTGTAAGGTAAACCATTACTGTGAAGGCAAATAAAACTGAATTCATAGTTAGAATTGATGCTCTCACCGACTGCATTATAATAGATATCTGTGGAAAAGATTGGAAGGTCAAGCAAAGTTTTTTTTTTTTTTTTTATGGTTTTAGAAGTCACATGTCATGAATCCCATGTAAGAACCAAACTATATTCTTACACGCAATAATAAATAAATAATAATCTGGGTTTTTCTTATGTAGTTGATAAATTAATAAAGCTTGTAAACAAATTTAGTTTCTGCCTCGTGAAGCAGAAGTGAACCAAGTGGTCACTCTTAATGGAACTAATGTTTGAGCTGCGGTACTGTAGGACAGGGGCATGATTCAAACCTTAGCCTCATTTAAAGCAATGCCCCATTTATGAAAGCCTGTCACACTCCTCTCAGTATCTTTGTGGGCTAGCCATCCTCTCGGCATTAGCGGAGACTCATGACACCGGATTTAAGCTGTCACTATGCATTGTGTGTTCCTTGTCTTAGTATCCCAAACCCAATTGAGAAGTACTGCCATCAAGACATGAATTAAATTGCCACAGAAAAGATTACAACACTTCATCACCGTAGCAATTTTGATGTCAGAGCAGAACAACCCTGCCATTTTGATCCGCTTGTTTCCATTGTTCACAAATGCAAGTGGCTTTTATGAGAGCCTCTCTGCTTTATTTAATGCTAAAACTGACAAATTTACATGTAGATAGACAAGTCAGTCTCTTTGTCAGGCAGTTGCTTTATTGAGTCTGATGTAATTTGCATTGCACACTGGACTATGGGTCTCAGTGGGGGACTCCAATAGAGAAAAGGTTCCACTTCATACTGCCATGGAAACTGACACAACAGAGGACTTTTACTAACCTTTTATTTGATTGGTGTCACTGACAAAACTGTTTTCCTTTCCTTTGGGGGAACACTTTGCTCGTTGCAGTATCCAAGCTTGTTTCATATCCGTTATTTTTTGTGAATTGAAGGTGTTATTTAGTTGGCTTTTTTCAAACAAATGTATCTAGCTTCCTACTTAACAACCACTGGATACAATTCTATCTTGGATGTTTTTCCTGAAGTTCACAATCACTGAGGGACAGTCTTTCTGCTGTTGGACCGTATTGTATATCGGGATGCACACATGCCTTTTATCAAGGCTGACTGTTACCACACACAGGTACACCTCATTATTATAATGCTCCCTGATGTTGCTTTTACTAAAAAAAAAAAAAACGTAGGCAAGAGGATTAAAAAGCCAGGCTTCCATGCCAGGGATCATAGAAAGTATTTGGAAGCCCTCCAGCAGAGATAACATGCAAATTCCCATCTTTATCAATGTGATTAGAGCACATTTGAGGTGAGACAGGGTGATGTTGACATGAATAGAGCATTATCCCCATCATTAGCATCGAGAAATGGTTTTCAGGGTGACCTTCCATCCCCCCTTTGTTTTTAACAGCTGCACAAAGTCACAACACTTTGTGTACGGGTTAATTGTGGACATTTTGACTGCAAAAGGAGTTTGGTTCTTGTAGTTAAACGTGTAACTCGGAGCTTTAATAAAAAGAGGAAATCATTACCTTTAGATAACTTTTGATATCTTTAAATTTAACAAACGAAGTAGAATAATCTATCTGAATATATATGTATATAACAGGGTTGGCTAACCCTGGTCCTGGAGAGCCACAGGGTCTGCAGGTTTTTGTTTTATCCAGATCGTTAACTGCTTAATTGAACCAAATATTGGTCTTAATTAGGGAAAATGTTCCTGTGTTCAAGATATCCACTGACTGGTAATTAAGAGAGACCTGGAAATCCTGCAGGATTGCGGCTCTCTAGGACCAGGGTTAGCCACCCCTGGTATATAACCACCACCTGGACTTTTCTCATCTAAAAAGTGCATATGAACTACAAGGCTTCGAACAAAAAGTACTCCTATACCCTTTCATCTGAATTAGCTGGATAATGTCAGGTTGGAAGTATTTTAATTAGTTCCTTACTTAATGAAATGCCTGATGATTATGTAAATGTCCTGTATGCAGAAGTGTTTAGTGGTGACTGATTTTTCAGTCGGTTTAGATTCTCCAACTTTCTTATGCTGTGTGAATTTTAATGACCAGTTTTACCTCGCATATCAGTCTGAACGCTACCAATTAAAGAGGAAGTTGGGTAAAGCTTTGAATGTATTGCCAAGGATGTGTTCTTAATCCTGTGTGGTTCTTCTTTTGATTCAGGGATGTTAGGCATCAGTTGCTTAAAAATAATCTTTATGAAGCTGCCATTCTCCATGGTGCAATTCACTGTCTTTACCAGCCTCTTTGTTCAATTGAAACGGCATTAGTGACAACTTTCAGCTGTTTGCACTGATATAAACCAGAAAAGAAAACCAGACCCAGAAGAAATTTGACATGAACTTGCTTTTCATATAAAGCAGATTAAAGGATTGTCTTAAAAAAAAAAAAAACATGTAGGAAGCCTTCTGTTGGTTCATACATTACCTACAAAGCTGTGACATTTTGTTAAACAGGCTTGAGTGACGTTTTCTGAAATTAAAATCACATTTTGTTTGGACTCACAACTGAGGCATTTGCTTAAACATTCACATAATATTTGTTTGTGTGTGTGAGTAGGCAGCAACTCGAAGCAAAAAAACAAAGACTCTGTCTTTAAATTGTGAGGGTGGGGATGTTGACATGTTGGAGACAGTGAGGAATGCTTGCACTTTGAGTAAAGGAGAGAGTTTGACATGGTTTTGGCAGCACAGACTGCAGTGAGTCTGTAATTGATTAGGTTGTCCATCCTGTTCTATACACACAAGTGTGTTAGTGGTCAAAGTTGTGTTCCAGTGCAGATGTTGAGGCATATTAGATTTAGATTTTTAAGTATTACGAATATTCCCATGAGTATTATAGTTCTGAAAACAATGTGGTTTCACAGATCACTTTGAACTCTGTGACAACTCCTATAAAAACAAGTTTCTCATTCTGCTGACCAGTGATTTTTGCACATCAAAAATATTTTTCTTATTCTGTTATTTGTGTTTCTGTAATGTAATACAGCATTATCAAGCGTTTAAGGAATGTATTGTGTGCAAAGGTAATTAATCAGGTACATACACAGAATACTACAGAATACTTATGTTTCTGAATTTCTTAATTTTTTATAAAAAATTATTTCAGTGTTGGTGTATTTGTTACACTTGAGTTCTTAGTTTCCCCAAATTAATGAGTTTTTGTTTTATTTGCTTTTCAGTGGGCAGTTTGCCGTGGTCAAAAAATGTCACGAGAAAAGCACAGGAGTGGAATATGCTGCAAAATTCATCAAGAAGAGGAGAAGCAAGTCCAGTCGGCGAGGGGTGACCAAAGAAGACATTGAACGAGAAGTGGGCATATTGAAAGAGATCCAGCACCCGAATGTGATCACCCTGCATGATGTGTACGAGAACAAAACGGACGTCATTTTGATCCTGGAGCTGTGAGTAGAGCCGCTGCGCCTTTCGCCACTTCAGTACATGTCACGCATCGAGGGTTTAATTAGAGCGAACTGGTGGGAAGTCTGGCTCAGGTTGTGCTTTGAATTATAGATATGTTCTTCTCAATCTTCCGTTTTTCTGTCTGGATTTGGTCTGGGTTAGGGTAAGAGTTGATACTAAGACTTCTGTAAAGGTGAGTGTTTCTGCTTGGTTACCTGAGATGCAAGTATTTGGACATGTTTTTGTTAGGTTGGCTAGCAATGCAGAATGGCTATTGTAGAGCTAATTAAATGGGTACTGATACTGTGGTGTATAATGAGAAGTCTTTCTATTTGATCACAGTTCAGAATAAACAATCTGAATATAATTTTTCATTGTAAATTAATTATCCCCGTATTAACTGCCAATTTAGGAAATTGATTGGGCTTCAATCGTACGATCGAGTGATGGTAGGAAGGCTCTGAGGTACAGTGGAAACAATGCAGTAGAATTTAATTTGAAAAATCAGTTAATTAAATAATATGATAAATGTAAAATGCAAATAAAGAAAATAATGGATTTAATAGGCTAAAAAAAAAAACTCAGTCCTTCCAGTCACTATGCACGTGATCAACCTCTCACACCACACCCTACTGGCTTTGTGTGTCATCCAATCCCCTTCATGTATTTATTTTTCAGTACATGTTATGCCGTAAGATTGCACAATAAATTAGTGAAAGAATAATCTCCCTATAGTATCCTGTTTTGCATTTGCAAAGCGAAGGAGAAATTATGTCCTTCAACACATTGCCCTGCTGATGGAAAGCTGCATTGAGTTTTGAACAGCCTGCCTGCTCTGACTAAAAGTTAGGATGTCTGCTTTTAAGAGTGCAGCTGGTTCCGTTGTTTTTATTACTTGGCTGAAGGAAGATGGGATTATTAATTTGCCGTTGGTGTACAGATGATGCAATGCATCCTTGTTCTTACGAATTCTATCTTGATTGTTTGCAAAATAAATTATAAATGAGATCAATTCATTCACGGGGGCGATGCATTTGAATACATTCTGGTTTATTGCTGTATTGGAAGTGGATAATAAATGCAACATATTGTTTATGTACTAAGCACAAGTCTTTGCTAAATCAGGAATGGTTCAGCTCAAGAATACGTATTTAAATTCCATTAGCATGCTATCAGACTTTTCTTCACATCAAGGCATTTAAGTTTTCAGAATAATAAAACTAAAAAATAAAATGTTTACTAATATAACGGTGTACTGTTCTATGTAAGGTTACTTAGTGTATGCTGTAGGCCATTTGTAGTTTGAACTTAGCTGATGACTTGGTTGTGTAAATATGTTAAAGATAATGATATTTGAACGTTTCTATTCTGTATTTGTGGATTTAAAGAAACTTAAAGGGAGCACAGTGTGGAAAAAACATCAAGCATGGGTTCGGAATCCAATATTGATCAGCTCTTTAAATAATTTTAAGATCTGATACCTCAACTCCAAAATCACTGTTATATATTTCTTTAGCAATGTGAGTTACTGTTGCTAAATGTGATACAGGGCTGGAACCTGGCAATGATTTGAAATATCATGTCAGTACTGAACTCACTTAACATTTTATTCTGCACATCAGCACGCACATGTCAGACACTCAGAAAATTGTGTTTAAGAGCTCAGAATGACACTCATCATTTAGTTAATTAATAGGATATGTGGAGAAGTGCGGAGCGTGTGGTTTGTTTTTCTGTTCTACAAAACACCCTCCTTGGAGTCAAATTACAGAGAATGTTGTGCTTGTTGGTTTCTTCATTTCTTGTCACATTTTATTATTTTTATTATTCTTACGTACGTTCTTCTAAATCAAAAGCTAAATCATTTATCTTCAGGAAACCTAGTTCTTTGGATGCTTTGGGGAATTCGACTTCTGTTTGTAGCAGAGGATATGCAAAAACACTGTTCACAACTCTGAATTGGATCCTTTCTTACTGGGGTAGAGAAATGGGCAAACGAGCATTGGGCATCTTTTTAAATCTTCCTGTGTAAACCTCTACTGATTTTTTGCCGAGGCTTGTTCAGATAGATACTGCTAATATGAAACTCATAAATGGTGTTTGTGAGTCATAATTGACAAGCCTCCAGTTTGCAGATGTTGTTTTCTTGTGCTTGTTTATAGTGGTGGGTTACAGCTTTACCAATTCACTTGTTTTCAGTCGTGCCATGATTGTAATTCATATATCCAGCAGCTTCCCTCACCCACTGCTTCTCCTAAAACAAACAGCTGATTTAGTAATTCATCTCATTATGTTTGCTAAGAAAAGGAAAAAAAAACTGACTTTTTGCAAGAACAATGCTTTTAATAGTACACAAACAGGGTGGTAAATTCCGGGGGGGGGGGGGGGGTGTCTTGGAAGTATAAAATCGAACCTGGTAACCATGACAACATTGCATGCTGCTATTTTCACATATAATCCACTTTAACTTCCACTAGTAATGGTAAGATTTTGAAAATGTAAGGAATTTCACAGATTTGGTGTTCAGGTATTTTATTTCTCTGATTCAAAACTCTTATCATGGAAATCGAAGAAATTGCTTTGCAAATACTGTGTTTTTCTCTACACGCATTAGATTGAATGCAGGCGTTGGAAAAGAATTAATTTACATGATTTAAATTAGGCTTTCATTTTGGTCTGGGCTAGGGTTAGAGTTATAGTACTTTTTTTTTTTTTTAAGGTTAGCTTTGCTTTTGAGTTCTGTTGGGTATAGACTTGTATGAGGCCTAGCTTTACTTTTTCATGTTGGCTAGGGTTGGGGATCAGGGTGTTCTTAGGACTTTGAATGAAGTAGATATCCCATTGATGTAATAGTGGTGTGTATAGATGATTGTAGCTATGCGATCAGCTTATATATTTTGAATTGATGCATCTCAAATTAAACTGAACAGCTTCCTCTTTTCTTGTTTACACTGGTTTGAGAGAGCACTATATAGACCTGTCTGTTCTAGATTTTTCTAGTGCTTTGGTTTTACTTCTGTGTTTGTTTTTCTTTCATGCAGCGTGGCAGGAGGGGAACTGTTCGATTTCCTGGCAGAGAAGGAATCCCTCTCTGAAGAAGAGGCCACTGAGTTTCTGAAGCAGATCCTGGATGGCGTTTTCTACCTGCACTCCAAGCACATCGCTCACTTTGACCTGAAGGTATGAGCAGTTTTGTTTGTAGAGGAAGCCACTGCATAACAAATCCTTAAACAAAGCACAGAACAAAGCAGAAAAAGGGTTCCTCCTTTATTGTGCTGTTCACTATTGTGACCTTTGCAGCTCCCAGTTTCCAGGGATTGTTATTGAACCAACATTATTTTATTTCAGTTGCATTCTTTTGCTTTTATTTGTGTCCACGGTGCTGTTCCCCGGGCCTTGGGAAATGTTCATGCTTTTCCTTTTTCTTTTTTTTTTTTTTTTCTTTTCTTGTCATCCAGTATTTAGCTGTGATGAAGATGCTTGTATGTGTCAGTAAATGGTGTTTTATACATTATAAGTCCAAAGTTCAATATGTAAAATTAAGCACTAGGGAAAATGTGAAGCTATTTGCATATCAACTAAAAAATAAAAAGCGATCCAGCAGTGAGCAATGCAAAAAGGAAATGCAACCTGTTTTGTATAACATTAGCTCAACCTCCATACTGTCCAGCCAGCACGGTCTCGGAATTGCACTCCATTACAAATAGCTTCAGGATTCCCTCCTCACTTTCCATCTCGATTACCATATGCTTTCAAATGTTTTTGTGCCCTGAAATTGTGCCCTTTTTATTCCGCTTAAGAAAATCACCAAGAATATATTCAATTTAGTTTTTAATACAACATTAATATGTACTTGCTCACACTTTCCAAACTGAATGCAGCTCTCATGATTTATTTTTCTCCCTGCACTGCACCGTGTTACACAGCAGATAGAGCCGGTTATTGCTTTCCAGAGAGGACATCCTCCAACTTTGCATCTGATTTCCCTGTTTGATGCCTGTTTTCCTGCTTTCCCCCACAGCCTGAAAACATCATGCTTCTCAACAGAAATGTGCCTCACCCCCGCATTAAACTCATTGACTTTGGGTTGGCTCACAAAATAGACTTTGGCAATGATTTCAAAAACATCTTTGGGACTCCAGAATTTGTAGGTCAGTGTCTCATTTTACATCGTTCTGTTTTTTTGTTTTTTCTGGTACGTTATTGGGCACTTGCGTCCATGTGCTGGCTGTACATGTAGCGTTGGAGAAAGGTGATGGATGGTGACCTTGGCAGTGAGTGGATATCTGCCGCCTGCTGCCAAAAGCACTTGTGCCCACAGCTCTGGATTTATAAACCTGTTTACTGACATCCCTCCAGCCCCTGTCTCTACCTAATCATTGCTGTTATGTAATGCAAGCTAATATCTAGCTCTGCAAAACTTGCTACAAAACAACTTCATGTCAACTTAAAAACTGCACGACACCATCCATCACCAGAGGCCAAGACACTTTCAGATCAAAGAGCACAGGGCGATATGCACAAATCGAAATTGTAAGCTGTGCCAACCTGATCATGATCATGTATTTTCTTTAACATTTTATGGTTTTGTTTTCATTTTACACATGAAGTTCAGCTCTTCACAGGTTGCACATAAATAGGATGATCGTCTCAGCTTTTTGCTCTTGTGCTAAAAAAGTTAAAATTGCAAACCCATTCTAAAGTGGTGAACAATATTTTGCATTACTACTAGATTTGTACTTTTATAGTTAAAACCTGGAGAAGATTTTATTTTTGAAAATGCACACTATACTGACTGTCAACACTATAATGACCTATATGAGCCTTTCAATTAATAAATGATCTACAAGACTATAAAAAACATGATGTACTGCAACCTGAGCAGTTTCA
Source organism: Amia ocellicauda (assembly GCF_036373705.1). Classification (NCBI taxonomy): domain Eukaryota; kingdom Metazoa; phylum Chordata; class Actinopteri; order Amiiformes; family Amiidae; genus Amia; species Amia ocellicauda. The sequence goes on from NC_089857.1 coordinate 20,189,235, forward strand.
TCCAATAGTTCAGTATGTCTTTTTTCCTCTCTGCTTTTTAGCTCCAGAAGTAGTGAATTATGAACCTCTTGGCCTTGAAGCAGATATGTGGTAAGAAATGAATTCTGCAAAGCATGTTAAAGTGATCTTAGCTTGACATTTCTATTTTGTCATTCTTTTTCTCTTGTGTTTTTACTTTCAGGAGTGTTGGGGTGATCACGTATATACTGTAAGTAAATTAATTCATTAATAATAACTTAAACATTTGTTTATTTTTAATTATTCAGAAAATGTTTAACACTGCATCTATTTTTTAATATGTACATTCTTTTGCACAAGAATGTAATTGCAAAAACAAAACTAGTTGCTAATTTGATGGAATTAGTAAAACAGTACCAGAGTAAGAACGCATAGCAATGTACAAATATTATATCATGCTGAGAATCCAATACTATTATATAATTTGTCCATTTCTTGCTGGAGATTATGACCTTTTTCCACACTGAAGCGAAGCTGGAACATTTTGCAAAATGGTTATATAATGAGAGTGCTGTGAAGATCAGTGATAGCCAGCCTGCACAGAACTAGAACAAACAAAATGAATAACACTTCAACGTCAGCTAAGGTTGTGTACTGGTAGAGAGGCCCGTGTCCCTTTGGTAGGTTAAGCATTCATCCATATAATTTCCACTGTCCTTTTTTAAATAAATAGAGAACCACTCTTAAAATCCTTTGGTATTCTTTCATTTTCACTAGTGACAAGCCAGTCTTCCTTCTGCAGTGACACCCAAACAAATACTTCCAACTTTTCCACTTCCAGCCAATTAGCTCATGTCTGCTTCAGTTTGTGGATTGCGACCCCAAGGTTCACATTTCAGCTTCCTCTCCACCTGCGATGAATTCATTATCTTCCCTTTTTCTACTTGATAAAAATGTATCCCCATAAGTCATGAGATCAATTTCTTCCTTTTGTCATATTTCTATTCCTACTCCACCTACTTCAAGGCCATTGCTTCTGTAAAACCATAAATCTGGAATATCAGACCTGACTCGCTGGTTCTGTGTCACCACTGCTGATGTGCAAAAGAACGGAAGAACATCCTTCAGTTGCATTTGGATATTTGACAGAGGAGACTGGGCACATCATTAAAATTAATCTATATAACTCAGAAATGCATTTTAATTACACTGAATCCTCAATTTTGAGCTTACCACCTTTGATATTAAACTCATTCAGGCCCCTGCAAACTGCCTTAAATAAAGAACTCTGCTCACATTTAGGTTTTGTTAAGATATGCAAGTGTAGAGTTCGTCTCTGGCCTTAACAAGTCACTGGTGCGAGGCATTGTGACAGAGTCAAGTCTACACTTAAGTGGGGGTGCTATTGGGAGTTGTCACTTAATCCTCTCACACTATATGACATATTTGTATGCCTGACCTAGTTTGAATCTTATTTGGTAGGTTGTTAGTGCTCATCCACATTCAGTTTGTTATATCTAAAATACATTTCACAGTGGATGCTTTTTGAGTTTTTTTACATTATGGTTAAAGCACATTGTACTGTAGGAATATATTCCTTGTTTTTCTTATATATGCACATGAAATATTGAGGGTAATCTTGTCTATAATGTATAAAAACTACTTTCTACCTAGTATTTGTATAAAGGGCCTATATACAATGTCCTGTTTGTGTTATAGGCACAAATACATTCTCATATGATATGAAATAAGTGCACACTATTGTAAAATCCACAACATGCAGAGTAATAAAGATGGTGTTTTTCTGCATGAGTGCTTCATTAGTTCAGTCTAGTCAGGCTCTCCGAATGCCCCACTTCACCGTTTTTATGTTCTTCTTCTTGACAGCTTGAGTGGTGCCTCTCCCTTCCTCGGAGATAACAAGCAAGAGACGCTGGCGAATGTGTCTGCTGTGAATTATGAATTCGACGAGGAGTTCTTCAGTAACACCAGCAACCTGGCTAAAGATTTTATCAGAAGACTTTTGATTAAAGATCCAAAGTATGTGGTTATCTTTTCCATTAATTGTTTCAAAATGTGTGTATGTATGTATGTGTGTGTGTGTGTGTGTGTGTGTGTGTGTGTGTGTATATATATATATATATATATATATATATATATATATACACACATATATGTATGTGTGTGTGTGTATGTATGTGTATATATATATATATATATATATATATATATATATATATATATATAAAATACCAGGAAAAATAGTTTCTTCTTGTTAATGTAAGGGGGGGTGGGGGGTGCACTTTGTCTGGCTAGGCAAAATGAAATCTCTCTTGTTTTACTATTGACTTTTTATTGCTGAAACAAGGAGGTCAGTGAAACTCTCATGTCAGCTCTGCTTATGATGATCAGGACTCAGCAGCTTATTTTAGTTACTTTAAATTACCGATACCCCATGGCCTGAACCGGGGGATTAATTATAAATAAAAAATGTAGGCAGCAATTAGTTAAATGAACTACTTCAGAGGACAGACCAAGTATTCTGACACCACAAGGGTGATGTGAAAGGCTCAGCCTTATCAGATTTTTTTATTTTGATAATTGCACTCATATCCTCTCTTCTGCACGGAATGTATCTTTCAGTCTAACCCAAACTACATCAGGTCATGCATTTCCCTTTTCTTCTCTGAGGGTGTGGGTTTTTTCTTTCCAACTTCTCTTTTATTAAATCTGTTTTGTCCTCATAATCAGTGATTCAGGGTTTTTTAACAAGAAGTAAAACTGACCAAACCTGGAAGTTATTGTCTTGTCTTACCACTATTTAATGGTTACATTATTTAAAAAGTATTTTCTTTTAACTGAATGCATCATGGAAAAAGCAGTTGTATAATTTGACTGCCATTCATTCTCAATAATTATAACTCTTATCAGATACATAAGCAGCTGTGCACTAATTTCAGTATCCTTAAATATAGTTTAATTTACTTGTTAATCTTGCATTTCTTAATATGCATTTCTTCCAGAAAAAGAATGACAATACAAGACAGCCTACATCACCCCTGGATTAAGGTGGGTCCCACTGTGTTTGTAATTAGGTCACATAAGACCTTCACTGTAATTCTCATAAATAATTGCAGGTTTACTGGGATATTGGCACGTAGATATGACTGGCTAAAAAGGTGTATACCAAGGCTCTTGTTCCAATGTCTTTTCTTTCTTCCCTTTAGCCCAAGGACACACAGCAGGCGCTCAGTAGGAAAGAATCTGCTGTGAATATGGAAAAGTTTAAGAAGTTCGCAGCCCGAAGAAAATGGAAGGTAGCTTTTGTTTTTTGGATTGTTTAGTCCCCCTTGCTCTTCTTTTTTGAATATCCTTATTAGATCTTATTAGTTGTTTTTTTTACCACATAAATACCTTTGCTGAGCTTGGGATATTTTAAAGAAGGTAAAAACACTATATATTTTTTATATATGACATACTGCTGGAAAGTGAGTTGTTTTTATTATTATTTTTTATTTCTTAGCAGACACCCTTGTCCAGGGCGACTTACAAAGTGCAATAATACATTGCAGTTCAGGCATAATACATTTTACAAATTTCACCCCCCTTCAGAAATCTCATCAATTTCACTTAAAACTCCTGTTCTAGAATAAAAGCACCTTTTTTCCAAGTTATAATCTCCAATATCATTTCTGGTTCGTTGTAACACATTGTCTCTTCCCCGTTTTCTTTTGTTCAGCAATCGGTGCGTCTCATCTCATTGTGCAATCGGCTGTCAAGATCCTTTCTGTCTCGGAGCAACATGAGCGTGGCACGCAGTGATGATACTCTAGTAAGTAATGAATGTAATAAAAGACCCAAGTCTGAAAAATGTCTCTCTGTAGTGCTGGTAAATGTCACAAGCTGTATTTCCTCTTTTAAAATGTAATGGGGACAATGTATGATTTTGTTAAATAAGCAGACCTGACTTGGGGGTAATAGATTTTGAGTCCGAGGGCTAATTGATACTGAAACTTCTGATTTCGTCTAATCCTTCATGGCACTGCTGTCCCTTAGGGAGTTTAAAAAACAACACAACATTGTAGCAGCCGAGTAATATGCGATTCTGGGCTCCCAAGTAAAGGGTTAATGATCTGTGAAACGTTTTGTTGCCAATTAAGATGTGCAAGGTACTTAACTATCCCAAGATTTAAAAGTGGTTGTGGTTCTGGGTTTAAGATCACTGCCTTATACACTTCAGAGGGCCTGTCCGTCACCTCTCGGCTGCCGCATAACAGACCTAGATTTCTCCCCAGTAGTTTGGTGGTGTTGCAAAAGGCTTTTTTTTTTTCTTCTCCCCCAACACCCTCTTTTTGATGGTAATTCTGTGCAAATCTTCATGCATTGCTTTGTATTTACCCAGATTCTCCCTTTTCATTTGACCCGATTATCTGCTGAGCCTTATAATCTAACCAAATAGTTTTTGTTCCAATAAAACCCTGTTTTCTTTGCGCTGTCTGCAGCTGTCGAATGGGACTTGAGCGCTGGTCATGGCTCATTGTAAACGCTCGAATGGCCATAGCCTTTTTCCTTTAACTGTATTACATTCTTTCTGTGCAGTGAGCATTCCAGCACTAGTCTCATATTAGCAAATCTCTCAGATTATCTTGGAGGGTCACATGCTAGTTTGACTATTCCTGTCGAAATTTGATTCTCCAAACAAAAGATACAGTGAGGGGGAAAAAGTATTTGATCCCCTGCTGATTTTGTACGTTTGCCCACTGACAAAGAAATGATCAGTCTATAATTTTAATGGTAATTGTATTTTAACAGTGAGAGACAGAATAACAAAAAAATCCAGAAAAACGCATTTCAAAAAAGTTATGAATTGATTTGCATGTTAATGTGGGAAATAAGTATTTGACCACTTCGACTTAGTACTTGGTGGCAAAACCCTTGTTGGCAATCACAGAGGTCAGACGTTTCTTGTAGTTGGCCACCAGGTTTGCACACATCTCAGGAGGGATTTTGTCCCACTCCTCTTTGCAGATCCTCTCCAAGTCATTAAGGTTTCGAGGCTGACGTTTGGCAACTCGAACCTTCAGCTCCCTCCACAGATTTTCTATGGGATTATGGTCTGGAGACTGGCTAGGCCACTCCAGGACCTTAATGTGCTTCTTCTTGAGCCACTCCTTTGTTGCCTTGGCTGTGTGTTTTGGGTCATTGTCATGCTGGAATACCCATCCACGACCCATTTTCAATGCCCTGGCTGAGGGAAGGAGGTTCTCACCCAAGATTTGACGGTACATGGCCCTGTCCATTGTCCCTTTGATGCGGTGCAGTTGTCCTGTCCCCTTAGCAGAAAAACTCCCCCAAAGCATAATGTTTCCACCTCCATGTTTGACGGTGGGGATGGTGTTCTTGGGGTCATTCCTCCTCCTCCAAACACGGCGAGTTGAGTTGTTGCCAAAGAGCTCGATTTTGGTCTCATCTGACCACAACACTTTCACCCAGTTCTCCTCTGAATCATTCAGATGTTCATTGGCAAACTTCAGACGGGCCTGTACATGTGCTTTCTTGAGCAGGGGGACCTTGCGGGCGCTGCAGGATTTCAGTCCTTCACGGCGTAGAGTGTTATCGATTGTTTTCTTGGTGACTATGGTCCCAGCTGCCTTGAGATCATTAACAAGATCCTCCCGTGTAGTTCTGGGCTGATTCCTCACCGTTCTCATGATCATTGAAACTCCATGGAGCCCCAGACTGAGGGAGACTGACAGTTATTTTGGGTTTCTTCCATTTGCGAATAATCACACCAACTGTTGTCACCTTCTCACCAAGCTGCTTGGTGATGGTCTTGTAGCCCATTCCAGCCTTGTGTAGGTCTACAATCGTGTCCCTGACATCCTTGGACAGCTCTTTGGTCTTGGCCATGGTGGAGAGTTTGAAATCTGATTGATTGATTGCTTCTGTGGACAGGTGTCTTTTATACAGGTAACGAGCTGAGATTAGGAGGACTCCCTTTAAGAGAGTGCTCCTAATCTCAGCTCGTTTCCTGTATAAAAGACACCTGGGAGCCAGAAATCTTGCTGATTGATAGGGGATCAAATACTTATTTCTCTCATTAACATGCAAATCAATTTATAACTTTTTTGAAATGCGTTTTTCTGGATTTTTTTGTTGTTATTGTCTCTCACTGTTACAATACACCTACCATTACAATTATAGACTGATCATTTCTTTGTCAGTGGGCAAACGTTCAAAATCAGCAGGGGATCAAATACTTTTTTCCCTCACTGTAGATATACATTTTTTAAATTGTTCATTTTATTATTCCTGTTTGCAGAAACTGCTGAACAAAATAGATTAAGTTGCATGGTTTCTTTATCGTTTAAAAATCAAAATCCAGACTGTAAATGCCAGTTTGTGATGAATATTCAGCTAGATGAGAAGCCTGGCTGGATTACATTTTACCAAAGATCACACCTTCCTGATATTTTCCAGGACTTCTAGTTAATTTAAAACATCAAGAATGTTTTAGATCAAAATCATTAACTATTTCAGCATTCCTCACCCAGCTAAAGATTAAATAAATAAACTACAACTTTGACAACTGCAAGTGTTTTCTTTAAAGGACGAGGAAGACTCCTTTGTGATGAAAGCGATAATTCATGCCATCAACGATGACAACGTCCCTGGGCTGCAGCACCTTCTGGGATCTTTGACGAGTTACGATATCAACCAGCCCAACAAGGTAGCCAAGCAACCGTGCAACTCAACCTCTCTGCGTATCGATCTGATTTCTCCAACATAAAGCAGTCTCTGTAACTACAATTTCCTTGTAGTTCTGATATTCCCACTGTTGCTTTACAGAATCCAGCTCTGGTTAACAAATATAGCATTATGTGCATGTATATATAGATATCGCTTTATCTGTGTATCCTTATAATGGGCTTTTGAAAGGTTGTTTTCACGTTTGTTGTAATTGTGAGGAAAAACGAGGCATTAATGCAGTTTTTCAAGATCTGATACAAACTAGGAAGGAATACTCTTTCATCTTTGCTATAAACACTTAATTGTGTCACAGAACAGAACATCATTATGTTCCGTGAAATTGCCAGGCAGATCCGCGGCAATAATGTTTCTGCCATTAAATTGAAGTGTGAAGGGGGAGGGCCCAAGGAAATAGTTTTGTACAGTAATGAAACAAAAGCCGCCACCAATTTGACTGCATTGCTAGGAGGCATCCAGCTGTACATCTTCATTAAGGGATTTTCTGTTAACGGATGCTTTACATCTGAATTATTCCCTCACACCGTGTCAGTTATTTAACCTTCACTCATAATGTAGACAATTTAACCTTCTGCTTAAAAATAACAGGAAAGAGGAGCGTGTTACAATAGAAAAGCCATGTTTTTTATTTTTTATTTTAATGGAATTATATCATGTAATCCTGAACAAATATGCTATCTTCCCATTTTTCCTTCCTTCGTACACATTCTACCAACTGCAGACATTCATTATAGAGGCATGTTTAGGGTTGTTTTAGAAATAAGTCATTTTTTCTTCTCTTTTAGCATGGGACGCCTCCTCTTCTCATCGCTGCTGGCTGTGGAAATGTTCAGATACTTGAGCTACTTATAAAGAAAGGAGCAGAGATTCAGGCTCATGACAAGGTTGGTACTTCCAGGTTCCTATCTGTCTTGGGCGTCTTGTTTAAAACCTTAACGTAGACTGTACAGAGTCACTGAAGACCGCATAATATCGGCTAGTACAGTAAGGCTTTTGTTACTGTGTGTTGTGGTCCAAAAAAACCCAGATCAATCTCATATAAGAATAGTATAATAGAAATTTGGTTAGACACAGTATAAGAAATGTGATTCAAGCAAGTTTACCAGCTGTGATTACATTTTCTGTGATTCACCATTTCTAACTACAATCTGGTTTCTCTCACAGTCGGGGGCGAATGCCATGTTTTACGCAGCTCGGAATGGTCACGTGGGAACCTTAAAATTCCTCAATGAAAAGAAGTGCCTTCTGGATGTTCAAGATAAGGTAACTTGAAGCCTCTGTACACATTTGCACAGTCTGTGAGCTTCCTATGCAGAAACCGAATGATTCAACGATCATATTCAAATGAAAATGGCTCGATATTCAAACCCGTTTCTCACACCTAATTTCTGCAAAAGTGTTCACAGACGCCTGCCCATATGTACCGCATCCACTGATCAGGGCTATTTGCAGTTTCCATGGATACAGATGAGACGTGAAATGGCATTCTGTACAATGCTGAGCCTCTTTCGGCAAGGTGCTGATTCTGAATTCCCAATGTTCACAGCGGTTTATGAGTACCATTTACATTTCTGCATTGTAATTAATCCAGCTGCAAAGTGTTCAACAGATGTCTGTAACTTAGAGCATATTGTTGTGCTGCTTTACTTTGATCTGACAATAGTTTTATGGTTCCGCTGTGTAGCTTTTGGCATCTCCACTGTTATTCAGTGAAATATGCGATCAATCAATTTACAGTGTTTTTTTTTTTTTAAAGGTTTAAGATCAATTGGTTTTCTGCTTTTGGAATTTGCCCTGCTATTTACACATCATTACTGCATACTTTCACTTATCAGCACATTAATATATACTGTATATTAACAATTCATAAGCATATTAAATGTTTTGTTTTCCTATTATTTGTAATATTGATAAAATACTAAAAAGCGTGTTCTTTCCTGTCAGTCGGGAGAGACTGCCCTTCATGTTGCTGCGCGGTATGGGAATGTAGACGTGGTGCAGTATCTCTGTGATATTCAAGCCAATCTGGACCTCCGGGACAAGGTATGTGCCATTTATATTCCCCCAAATGATGGCTTTCACAACATCACCCAGCAAATAATATTCAATCCCACGTAACTCAGGATTGTTGTAAATGTTTTTTTCTAATAGTTGAAGTTTTTATTTTCTTGCTTTTTGAATGAATCCTCAAAAGCAGGACAAATGCTGTGTTTCCTGAGAGTTGGAGACTCGATTCAAACCCAGGGTGACTGTATTTTCTTCATACAGGAACAGGAAACCCCCTTACATTGTGCAGCTTGGCATGGCTACTACCCTGTTGCCAAAGCACTCTGCAAAGCTCACTGTAACGTCAACGTCCAGAATCGAGAGGGAGAGAGTCCGCTCCTGACCGCCTCCGCCAGAGGGTATCGCGACATCGTGGAGTGTCTGGTGGAGCACGGCGCCGATCTGGATTCCACAGACAAAGTGAGAGAACCCACAGTGACCGTCTCACACCCAGGAGCATGCATAGATATCAGTCAGTCTCCAAAGGACTTTTTCTGTACCATATCCACCTCTTATGTCGTAGAATTCTGTGAACAAGATTGCAATGAATTGTTGTAAGGTGCTAGATGTTGTGTGTTAACTTTTCCATAGGAACAGGTGCATTTGTACTTTATCTGAAATGGTCTATTAGTCTTAGGTGTAGCGTGCACGTATCCTCAGAAACGGCATTTAGACCATCTGTTCCTCTTCACACCGAGTCCATAGTGCAAAGAACTAAGTCGTTGTTGGGCTGATACAGCTGCCTTTGATAACACTTTTGTTCAGCCAGTTTTGCGTTAAACTTTCAAACCCTTGTTTCATTTTAATCTGTGCCCATTAATTTACATATTTTCAGTTATTCTTGGTTTTGCAATGATAAAGCACGAGCCTGGGTTTGTTTTAGGATGGACATATTGCGCTGCACCTCGCCGTGCGTAGATGTCAGATTGAAGTGGTGAAGTGCCTCATCAGTCACGGCTGCTACGTGGATGTGCAAGATCGCCACGGAAACACTCCCCTGCATGTTGCCTGCAAAGATGGCAACGTACCGATCGTATTATCCCTGTGTGATGCGAAGTGTAACCTGGATATTCCAAACAAAGTATGCAACTATCATGTCCTGTATTTTGTTCATGTCTTTATTGTGCTGTAACATTTCCTCATTCCTCGTTATTTTATTTGTTTGTCATTGTTCTTGAGTTTGATGAAAGCCTTGCCCTGCGCTTCATGTTGTATAAACCCAGGACTACATCAGGCTACAGACATGTTATCCTCAGCTGACCTTCTGCAAAAGGATTGTATTATTCCATCCATTCCCTGACTGAAATGGAAGTTCTATATTGTTTATAAGTACATGGTCATATTTTTAGTTTTTAATGCATTCATGACAAAAACAACCCATTTAACACTAATTAGGCAGTCGTCCCATTTAATTTAATTGTCCTAATTGTATTGGAAAAGCAATATAAACTCTTTATTTGCTACATTACAGTATGGAAGAACCCCACTGCACTTGGCAGCCAACAATGGATGCCTGGAAGCTGTCCGCTGCCTTTGCGTCGCTGGTGCTAACATAGACGCAGTCACAGCTGTAAGTACAAATACAACAATATATACATTTTAATAGACTTATATAGTGGATTGTTTTTTAATTACTCTTTGTATTCAGTGAATCAAATTGTCAGAACACATTAACTGCAGACCAATACGAATTGATTATGAAATTGCCTGGGTCATCGCATTAATAAAGATTTTCTTGTAAAATATCCTCTGTCATATTGGGGGAAATTAAATTATTATACTCTGCACTATGTGGTCCCATCTTTTATAGTCTTTTTATTTGGTCCTGCTAATGGAAGTATAATGATTATTTAGTAAAAAAAAATATATTCTGCCATTCTAAAGTTAGAGAAGTTCTGTTTCTTATGTTGCATGCTGTTGTATAGTATCAGTAATTTCACCTAAACTGACAGGAAGTGAATGATGTAAACAAAACATCAGACAAATGTTTAGACATTCAGCAAGTAAAACATCACTATGCTTCCCCAGTTTTTGGTTGTAGTTTACTTTTAATGTTGTGCATTGCTAAGCATTAACAATCCATGTTCTTCAAGATCAGATTTTCATTTCGTTTCGTTATCCATAAGCATGAAAGCTAAGGTATTGATTAGCTCTTAATCTACCAGCAAAGACCTTGCATACCTCCCTCCCCCTTTTCATGTACATTCAAATATCCCATCATTTTAATACTGTTGTGTTGAGAAACTAGTGAGTGAAAATCCCGTGTGGTTTTAGCTGAAGGACACAAGCAAGCTTTCGCAAGGTGCTTTCAGCCCATTTCAGCCGTGCTCTTAATAAGGCCGTCTTGGCTCTGATAGCTTTGCGGAAAATAGCAGCATCGCTCAAGATCCAACCAGAGGACACTAGGTTACACTTGATGAACAATGAATGGGCAATAAACTGGAGCAGTCTTCCACTAATTAGCCTAAATCCACGGTCTTCTGGAGACGACAGCAATCGATAAAACTCACTCTTTTCGCAGTGTAAGGTCACAGAGGGTTTTTAACCTGACATCTATGAAAATATATCTTACCAGCTAGCATAGCAAAACTTAGCAACCTGGCACGAAACACTCAGAGGAGGAAAACCATGTCCATTTCTCATTAAACCTGCTGTATATTTCCTGATGCGTGGATCAATCAGTTTCTCTAATTTGTCAGCACTGTGGAATATCTACAGCAGCAAACCTTTTTTTAGTTTCATGTGAATTTACAATGGCCATGTTCTAATATTCATAAAAATACAATTATATTTTTGTTCGTTTTGAGAGAGCATAAGAATTCCAACTAACCCTTGTTTTCATTTATTTTATTTTTTGATCCCCTGGAAATTATCCCATATTCCTAAATCAGTTTCTTCAATGGAAATATATGGTCCCCACCACTTGAAATGTTGACTACATAAATCCCCACTGTATTTTCTAACTGTAATTTAGGCTTCATATTGATGTGTTAATACAATCATTGTACTGTGTTTGATGCTATAACAATTGTTCTTTAAATTAGAATCATTACTCCAGAATAGTCCCAGGCTTCAGGTTTATATTTGCTTATCCATTTGTTTTTATTATTGCTGTAATTACTTGTTTTATTACTATGAAAGCCATATATCACCAAATAGTATGGCTTGGCTCCCACTGAGGAGGACACAAGTCTGCAATTCTTCCTGCTGTAAGTGAAGCACGCTCACGATTCGAGCAGCCGATTTAGCATCTGAAGTTATCCTTCTGAGAGAGAGAGAGAGAGAGAGAGAGAGAGAGAGAGAGAGAGAGAGAGAGAGAGCATAAAACAACCTGAAAGTTGTCAGGATGCTGAAAAAGCCACAGTTTGTCCTGTCACGCTTCAGCACTCTTTAATTGGCTATGGAAAGTGCTGTTTAAATTGCCTGCATATTAACCAGAGGTAATTACAGTCAGGTGGAGTGTACTTTGGTTTCCCCTTTTATTGATATTCCCCATCTTCAAAGGAAGCAGAAATCACATCGCTTTTTTTTTTTTTTATATAGATGCAGACTTGTATTCTGTGTACATCATGATATGAATGCATTTGTCAAATTCACTACATTATGGGTTACCACATACAATCATTTAAAATGCACGTTGTTCATTGACAATCATGATCTAGAGGTACACAGGCTGCAGCTAGCAGCTCTTCCTCACATGGTACCCAGATTCCCATAATCCTTAGCAGCATTTAAAATAACTCGCCACTGAGATTACAGCTCTTAGCTCTTTACAATTTGCCTCTTACTTTAATGAAAAAATATATATAATTTCTGTTGTCCTAGTGATGGACCTTTTGCAAATGAGTTTATTGATTTGGTTCTTCTTTCCAGCCTCAAGGTTCTATTGACAATTGAGGCTGGCGAGGTAGTGAATTTATTGTGGCATTTCATTTATTGATATGTTTTATTTACTAATGAACTTTACTACTTCCCTCTGCTTAGTCAGCTTAGTCAAACACTTCCCTCTCTATCTTGCCCCCACGTTGTTCTGAGCAGGCTCTGACTATGTGATGCAAGTCTGTCTTTGCTGGGAAGATGATTGAGGTCAAATGTAAAGCTTTACTTTTTCAGTTTTCATTGCTCTTTCCGCTCCAGCTTTTTTGAGGGGCCCCATCAAAAGCAAAACCACCACAATAAGAAACGCAATGAAAGCTGCTGTCATCTCTTATCCTCCTGCCAGGCAGGCATATCAATCTGCCCGTCTCATGGCTTTTGTACATTTACATCAAAAGGTTCAGAACAATCTCTGACCTGCAGTAGCTTTTTAAATAGATCTTCTTTTTCTAACAGGATGGGAAAACTGCAGAAGACCTTGCCAGAAATGAGCAGCACGAGCATATAGCTGTCTTACTCAGCCGGCTTAAGAAGGTAATTAAGTGTGTTTGTGGAATTAACCTGCCGTGATGCAGGCAACACAATGGTTTAAGTATTGAGACATTTGTAGTACAATAAACCTATGCCCCTGGAGTATATTACTTCAATCAGTCTAGCTCAGCTCTTACTTCAGAGGGCTACACTGTGCTTTCCTTTTATTAGTGTGTATATCAGGGGTCTTCTTACGTTTTTAGAGCTTGTGGAAACAAATCCATCAGATCTGCTTTTTAACTAATGCACGGGGAGGAAGCCAGCTTTGGATGGTGATCCCGGTTATATATTTATACATGGTTTAACATGTTTTAAATATATAATCATATCTCTGCCTGCTGTTAGTGATGCACATGGCAGGAGCTGCGCTGGATGTCAATAAGTCCAATGTCGATGGTCATTGCAGGACGCACACAAAGGATCCTTCATTCAGCAGCTCAGGCCGACCCAGAATCCTCAGCCCAAAGTCAAGCTCAAGCTCTTTGGGCATTCTGGCTCTGGGAAGACCACCCTCCTGGAGTCCCTCAAGTGCGGCATTTTAAGGAGCTTCTTCAGGAGACGTCGGCCCAGGCTGTCCTCCACCAATTCCACCAGATTTCCTCCGTCCCCCATGTCCTCAAAGCCATCAGGTATGCAGCACTTCCCTACCAAATGGAACGACTTTCTGCATTCAGTATTGTTTTTTAATATTGTTTTGCTTTTTAAACATTGTATATGTATATAAAAAACAAATGGTGAAGGTGAATGAATTGAGAAACCAGTAGCTTTAAAATATGTAGCTTTGACAGGGTTGAGGCAGGGGTAAAGTGGGCAAGTACATTCTTTGGCATTTCAGATGTATTTATTTTTAATACTCGTGCATGCAGGTGGAATATGACAGTCTAGTCTTTGTGCAATTTTAAATTCATCATGAGCTTCCAGGACACTTGAACACAGTTTCTAAACAGCACAATAATGTAGAGGTAGCCATTTTCCAAAGCAAGAGCTCCACCTGCTGTTTCAGTCTGAAAGGTTTCCTTCATTATTTGATGTTTTTTTAAAGTTCAACATTATTATGACACAAGCTGTTCATTGAAACACAATAAGTCAAAATGCCAATTATTTAGAACTAGACTGAGGCTCCAGAGCAATTTCACCCTCAGTGTTGCCGTGTCCCACTCACGAGACTCTGCCTGCTTCAGTTTCAGTGAGTATTTCGAACTTGTACCCTGGCTGTGAAAACGTGAGTGTCCGAAGTCGCAGCATGATGTTTGAGCCCAGCCTGACCAAGGGCGTCCTGGAGGTCTTCTCACCGATGCACAATTCCCACTCCACTGCGGACGACCAGTCTACAAAAGCCATTGATATACAGAATGCCAACATCAATGGTGAGTCCCTTTCTGCATTTACTGGTGAAAGGGTGAACCTGAACTGGCCAAACCCAACAACAGCCTTGACTGCGATTCATAGCTCTGCTGAAATGACCAGCAATCATGTAGTAGTAGTGTTGTTGAAAATGTTGTCCAGACTTCCAATGAGTTTTAGACCACAGATGTTCAATTCCATCGTGATCATCTGCTTAGTAGGGAACCTGTACTTGAAATAAGTGCATTTTGCAGTCAGTACTGTACAATTTATTTTTCCCTCCAGGAGTGGGTGATTTCAGTGTTTGGGAGTTCTCTGGCAATCCCGTCTATTACTGCTCTTATGATTACTTCGCTGCGAACGACAACACGGCGATCCACGCTGTGCTCTTCAGTCTGGAGGAGCCCTACGAGACGCAGCTCAACCAAGTGACTTTCTGGCTCAACTTTCTGAAATCCTTGATCCTGCCAGAGGAAAATATAGGTGAGTTCTTTCAAAGCAGCCACCCCCCCCCCAGCATTCACATCCCACTTATCTTTGTGGTCAACCTGCAGCTTTTGACATATTTCTTACTTGAAGTGTTTACCATCATGCCTGGAGCACTAACGCACGGTGGAATGTGCCTGAGAGGAACACCACTTTCAGGTTTGACTCATTACCTGAAATGTTTGAGATTTCTTTTGTTTTAGTTTTTCAAAGAAATTCATGCAACATTGTCCCAGCCAGACATTCCCTCCTCGTCTGGTGGAATGCGGTGTTACATTTTAACATTTGGAATGTTATCCAGAACACGATAAGAAAAGACCAAATGTTTGTCATTGTTATAAGCAAAGTGTTATTTCCTCTGTTGCATTTAATGGAGGCAGGTATGTATTCCGTTTGGAAATCCCTGTGCTGAATGTCAAATTCATTGCTATTATTCTCGTTATTTGTACAGATGGTGTTAAATGTTTCCCAACCTTTTCTTGCAGCAAATTTTGTAGTTTGACGTTCAGTGAGAAACCCAAGTTGTCTTGATCTTTTAATTCTGGCAGGAATGCATTTAATTTAAATTAAACATATCATTATTCTTATTATTGTATGCACATGGGCTAATGCTTTTATTTGAGTTGTTTGCTATGGCTGGGGTTTTCGGCTATCAGAGTTTAAAAGGGGTGGGTAACACTAATACAATGAACCAACATTCGGGATCATAATCTGAATATAATTAACTTCTTAAGGTAATTATCTGTTGTCTCTGTAACACAAGTTTGTGATGTTTAAAAAACATTGACAACCTGTAATGAGAAACTGGCAATGATGAATTTCAATTAGATGCTTTTCTAGTGGATTAATTGCAATACATGTAGACTTCTGTGGGTCTAGCTTTAAAAAAAAATGCAACATAAGATTTGAGCCTTGTGAAATATGTTTCAAATATGTCATTAATATTTCCATCAATCTTATTTTTGTTTTTACATTTTTCCTCTCTCATTTCTTTTTCTAATGAACTCTCATAATTGCAGCCAAGCTTCCCTTAACTGTCAGTTCATTATTTGTGTAAGTACAGTTGTAACACATTCATACTGTCTGGTATGAATGCTGCAGTCATAGTTTAGAAAGCTGTATTAGTAGCTGGTCTGTTAAAATGGCATTGCATTCCCAGATCTTGAAGTGTAATTTACATTCAATTGTGTTGCTTAACTATTTTTCAGAATGAAAATAATCACATTTTGTAATTTAGAAATATAATGTTATGAAATATGGGGAATTTTCACCTTTTCATTCAGATTTGTTTCTCTTTTTAGCTTTTGGCGGAAGGATCAAGCATCCTCTTCGAGTTGTGCTAGTTGCCACACATGCTGACATTGTGAATCTACCTCGGGCATTCGGAGGGGAGTTTGGCTATGACAAGGAGATGTCACTGCTGAAGGAAGTCAGAACCAGGTATCCTGTCTTTCCTGCCTTTCTAAGACTTGCCAAACAAGACTGTACATGTGTGTGTTTCAAAGAACCACACAAAAATCAATTCTACAATAATGTACAGTTCAGTACTGGTAGTTTTCAACAAGACGCATTTAATATTATAGGAATACACTTTTTCATTAATATATAATATATATACACACACATGCACATATATAGATAGATAGATATACCTGTGTGTGTGTGTAAAAATGTAAAACGGTAACAGTTCTGTCCTTCATAATCCGTGGCTCAGAGTGTACCATTTGTTTCCAGGTTTGGGAATGATCTGCTGATTTCTGAGAGACTGTTCGTGTTGGATGCTGGCGCCTCTTCTTCAAAAGACATGAAGCTTCTTCGAAATCACCTGCAGGAACTGAGGAACCTTATTATTTCTGTAAGCGTTTCATTTTACCGTTTCAAATGCATAGATCTGGCATTGCACTTATTTAAGTGATGGAGGACTCCTGTTTCAGTGTGAGGGCAGTCAGTCGTAGTATTGCTCAGATGTCGGCTTGCTGACTCAAGTGCACCGGGGTTTCCTCTGAACCTGTGGCAGTGCCCTGTTCACTTGCTTTATTTAAAGGGCTGAGTTAAATTAAATTGAGAATCTGTGCTCTAGGAAAGACGTTCCCTCTTAATTAAATCTTTGCTAAATGTAACCTGATTGCAGTGTGATAGGGTTCTAGGCAGAACAGTGGCTAATTAATTAAAAACAGCAGTTACATAAATATAACTTTTTAATTAGGGAGGCTGTTCAATCACTAGGTCATGAAATGTAGCCATTGCCGACTAGACAAGCTGGCTCTAGAAACAATTCTCAGATATTCCTAAGATCTCATAATGGTCAGTTATTAGATATGTTTGTGTATGTCAAAAGTTTCAACACCTTTGTCAGGAAAAAGGCCTTTAGACCTCTACTAAAGTGGCTTTTTCATGAATGAACAATTTGAGACGCAAATGGTTTTCTCCACCAGACTTGCCCTCCGATGACCCTGCTCTGCGAGAAGATCATCTCCACCCTGCCGTCCTGGAGGAAAGTGAACGGGCCCAACCAACTGATGTCCTGGCAGCAGTTCGTCATCGATGTTCAGGAGCAGATCAACCCCTTGATCAGCGAGGATGACCTGCGAGATTTGGCTTTCCAGCTGCATAGCATGGGAGATGTAAGTTCCATATACCACACGTTGTGTTAAAATGTTCAGCATATTCATAGGAGACTAAATGCACAGCTGGACAACAGGGCCGTGGCGCTACACCAATAGCTGTCTGGGCTTCTTTGACCTCTTTTGTTGGTCACCACCTTGCAGAACGGGGCTGTATTAGTGGACACACCATCAATCTTGCAGCACTGCCAATATTGTGTGAGGAGGTCTGTTGAATGTGTCCTGCGCTCTATAGTCAGTGTGAGGTCAGGTCAGAGTCAAGCATATTAAATCACAGATCACTAACCAGCAGAAAGTGATTTTATGATCCACCACTAGATGTCACTGTCGTTTCACTGATCTATGGAATCAGTCCAGGAGATCCACATACAAGCAAAGAAATCCTCTTTATCGTGAACAAAAGAGTCTCCCTCCAGATCAATAGTTGCCAGGCAAAACTCAAAGATGCTTTGTTCAAACAAGACACCTGTATAGCCGTGGAACAGCTGACATTGTGAGTGACATAATTGTGTTAAGAAACCTGGGGCCGCTTGCACAAAAGGTCTTAAGTGCTTTTAAGACCAATTGTTTGGCTTTGGACAAATTTAAGACACTGAAATGGCTTTATTTTTGTCAGCTTTTTTTTGTAATGTTCTTCACAAAAATTATAAGACCGGAATGGTAAGCCAGTGCTAACATAAGACCTGCAAGGTTTTGTTTCGTGTAACAGTCTTATCACGAGGTCTTACCTGAGTCCAATATCACAGGACTTGCAGTACGGCTAAGACTTAAAGACATCCTCTGATGGATTGAGACCCAGTCTGGGCTGGTTCCTGTTTACCTGTTCTTAGCAGTATCTTAGTTCTCAGACATCCGATATCTTTGAGTCGACCTTTGTGAGAGGAAAACACCCCCTATGTGTCTCAATGGAAACACTGTGCCTCTTGATTAAATCAAGAAAAAGATAATACTGAAAATGTTGATTAATTTTGAAACGTATTCCTGCTGTTCTTCTTTACACACCCTTAACTCTTTCTTCATATGCTTGATTAACAGCAGAACTAACTTTGTACGCATCAGTATTTTTCAATGGTGAATGTTTTTTTTATTCTCCTTATAGCTTTGGTAATTTTAAATCATACTTGTTTTATATATAATGTCTATCAATTAGGTGTACAAATCTTGATACCACACTTTTGAGTAAATCATTATTTTCAGAAAAAGGTTAATTATATTCATGTAAATTCAATCATTTTAAATATTTATATATATTTCAGACTGTATTCATTATTGGGTGCAGGCTGAGATGGTGTCCATTTAAATTCATGGCAATGCAGCTGGAGGAATCTGGTCCAAAACTTGTTTGCAACCCCCATCAATGAGGAGTTAGTTCTTAGTTTGGCTTTTTTTACATCATGAGAATGTCAATTGTAACAATTATTATACTTGTTCTGAGTGTTTTAATCTGATCTTGAAATGTTGACCACAAACACAATTTACACAAGATTCCCAGCTTCTCCTCCGCAGTCTCTGAGTGGTGCTAATATCTCTCTCTGTGTCCCACTGTCCTGCTCAGATCAACATCATGCAGAGCGAGACTGTCCAGGACGTGGTCCTGCTGGACCCGCGGTGGCTGTGCAGCAGTGTGCTGGGCAAGATCCTGTCCATCGAGACGCCCAAAGCTATCCAGCACTACAGAGGGCGCTACAGGATAGAGGAGGTCCAGAGCCTGGTCTCAGAGAGCGACGTGGACGAGCTGGTCCAAATCCTGGACGCCATGGATATCTGTGCCCGGGATTTAAACAACCCCACCATGGTGGACATACCCGCGCTGATTAAAACAAACGGCCTGCACAGGTCTTGGACAGAGGAGGACGAGGAGGACGAAGTGTTGGTGTACGGGGGGGTGAGGATAGTTCCTGTGGAGCACCTCACCCCGTTCCCCTGCGGCATCTTCCATAAACTGCAGGTGAACCTATGCCGGTGGAGCCACCAGCAAAAGCCAGAGGGAGACGACATCCGCTTGTGGACGAACGGGGTCAAAATAACGCACGGAGGGGCTGAGGTCATGGTGCTGCTCGTCAACCACGGGCAAGGCATCGAGGTGCAGGTGAGAGGACTGGAGCAAGAAAAGATCAAGTGTTACCTGCTGCTGGATTTGATCTGCAGCGTTATCGATAACTTAATGGCCACCACCCTGCCTGGACTGCTGACTGTCAAATACTATCTGAGCCCCCAGCAGCTGAGGGAACATCATGAGCCCATCATGATCTACCAGCCCAGAGACTTCTTCAGGGCCCAGGCGCAGAAAGAGTCCTCCCTCACCAACACGATGGGCGGCTACAAGGAGAGCTTCAGCAGCATCCTGGGGTTCGGCTGTGCTGAGGTGTACCATCAAGGAACCTTGGGAATGGACATCCACATATCGGACATCTGCCTCCTGGTGAGGAGGAAACTCAGTCGGCTTTTGGACCCGCCGGACGCCATGGGTAAAGACTGGTGTCTCTTAGCTATGAACCTGGGGCTCACGGACCTCGTTGCGAAACACAGCACGCAAAATGGAACTCCGAAAGAGGGGGTCTTCCACCCCAGCCCCACGGCCATGTTGATACAGGAGTGGAGCAACAGCGCCGAAAGCACCGTGGGCATCTTCATGGCGAAGCTGAGGGAGCTGGGGCGCCGGGACGCAGCCGACTTCCTCTTAAAATCCTCCTCCGTGTTCAAAGTCAACCTGGAGGTTAACGGTCGAGAGACGTACGGGTCGACCTGCAACGGGGGGACATCTTACAACTCAATTAGCTCGGTCATCTCCAGGTGAAAGGAACTAGAGTGAGACTAATCCAGTGCAGCCTGAGTGGCGCTCGGCCCCGTCGGAGCGCTGTGCTTCGGTCAGAGGTTTTGCCCTTTTGCAAATACACACAGCAAAGAAAAAGCTCCTTTCAGTTGTGTATGTGACGTACCATCAGATTATACCCATCCCTCTTTCTTTCTTTCCTTTTTTCCTTTGTTTCCTGGCTACCCTGAAGAGTAGAAGTCTATTTTAATCCCATTTCATAACGCCAAATACATAACACTGCCATTTTGATACTCCTAGTCCATGATAATTTTTTTTAACTATGCGGCAGGTAGTGGAGCACCTTTTATCAACGGAGGTTTTTTTTTTTTTATCTAAAAAAATACTCGCTAAAAGCAGTATACTTATAAGCTGAATGATCTATGAATGTTTCACAGCACTTATGGCTATATTGTTTGAAAATATTTGAGTGCCTTTTTACAGGATGGTTTACGGTTTTTAGTTGACCATCTTTTTAACAGAAGTCCTCTACCTCCCCACTAGTCCACTGTTCACTTGCTCATTGCTGAAGCACAATCTCTGCTGTATTCATATTCTCGTATTCAAGAGGCACTTATTTTTAATTTACCAGGGAATTATGTAATGCCTTTTGAGATATTTTAAATTAATAAATAAGTAAAAACAAAAGGTTCATTTTGAAGGGTTTTCTTTTTTTTTTTCCTGTTCTTTTTCCTCACTGTTCCACTTCTCTGGTTCTCTGTCACAATGTTGGGGTATATCTGAAGAAAAAGGGAACAAGAATATTTAAAATGTTTGTACAGTGATTTCTTTGCACAAGACATTGTTTCTATTTATATATTATGTTCTTTAAGCATGTCTTAGAATGCCATGTTCTTAGTACTTTCTAATCTTTCTAGTGTAGTAACCTTTTTTTATAATAAATTGTTTACCGGATGTGTTTCTGCATTTGTACATTATTTCAACACTTCAGTGTTATGAGAATGGGGAATAGTGTGTAAACCTAAAAGTGTTTGAGCTTTTAAGTG
Source organism: Amia ocellicauda (assembly GCF_036373705.1). Classification (NCBI taxonomy): domain Eukaryota; kingdom Metazoa; phylum Chordata; class Actinopteri; order Amiiformes; family Amiidae; genus Amia; species Amia ocellicauda. The sequence goes on from NC_089857.1 coordinate 20,210,687, forward strand.
AGTCTAGACAGGGTTTTATTCTAATTGACGAGCCTTTGAGATGTAGAATCATTCATGAGGGTAGCCATTTGCTTCAATTGTTCTTGATAACAGCTCTTCCTATCTGGCTTCACCGCAATCTTGGGTGGAAAGACTCAGTTGGCATTGCAGATTGAATTTTAGGAATTTAAATTAGTTTATCACCCTTCACACTGTAGAAGCAAGGCACAGATAAAAAATAGAAGATGGTTAATGAAACAATGCCATTTGTGGTGTACAAGTAATTTAACTTTTGAAAAGAAAATACCCTCTCTTGGGTTTCAAATATACATTTTACATAAAAGTAAATACTATTGAGTTATTTTCTTATTGAGTTATGTCTTTATTTTCGGTTTGATAAGCCTCCAAAGATAAGCTGTTGATGTAACATGACAAATACAACTAAAAAGCATTACAAAAGCAAAAACTGTATCACTATATTCTATAATGCCTAAACTGTAACCTTTGTTACAAAAGGTGGGGTCTTGCAACATGCCTGGCTGGATTCTAGGCGGGACAAAAGCGGTATAACATGAGACCCCCTTAAAATATTGTGCTGCAATAAGATAACATAACACTGCTGCCTACATGAATGGAAGTGACTGGTGCACAAAGGTCGTACATTTTCTTCGTGTCGGGGGATGCTGTAGTTGTGTGAGTTGTCTAATTCGTGCCTGCCATGCCCTCAACACAAGGCTGCTTCAGCCTGATATCGCAACTGAAATCCAGCTTCCTTGACCTTCCTACGTCCCTGTGCGCAACTGCCAATATTATACTCTGTTAAACATTTACTATTGGTAGTCTGGCATTTTGAATATTTGAAGACCCAAGAGCAATTGTACCCCTGATACATCAAATTTCAACCTGCCTTTATGTTTAACATAGAATACAGATTTCATTTTCAGGTTTTTGCTCATCTCATATTTCCAGCAATGTTGTAAGACCATTCCTGATCTAACAGGAGCTGCTTTGGTGTTATTCATGAAAACACGGCAACTAAGAGATACTAAAGTTTTAGTGCGACAAGACCGTCAAAGTGGAGAAGTAAGTCACCACCTATTTTCCTCGTCAGCACATTGACACTGGCGCAATGTCTGCGTGAGCACAGGCAGTATAGTGACACGGCATCTGTGGAGTAAACCGGTAGCAAGTCAAATGATGTGCTTGGTCAGAAGAGGAAGGATTCATCAGCTCATGGGGCAATACTGCTGGGAAGAGTCTAAAAACGCTTGGCTTGAATTATGTGGTAACAATGTGAGTTTGAGAGGAAAAAAAGTCTGTCCATCTGGGTGATGTAAATTAGCCAAATCTTGCCCGAACATAACCCAGTTCCAAATGACTGAGAGTTTTAGCAGGGTGGAAAGACCTTTTCAGCATCAGGTGCAGTACTGTTACACACACCTCAGTTTGGAGAGCATCCGTCCATTGTTCGCTCAGCTGTAAGACAGCCAAAGGATTACTGGCCGGGATTCAAATAATTTCCTGTTCGCAAACCTGATGTTCATTTTGTTTTTATTTATTTTTTAATAGGAAAGTGTAATGTTAAATACGAAGCTAGTTACTGTGTGATTAACATCTTTGTTGGTCTATATCAGTGGCTCTCAAACCTGTCCTGGAGAACCCCCTTTGGAACAATTGAAGTAATTTGATTAAAAAGTTGGTACCTTGACATTTCCTTTTACAATTTTGTACTTGAAACCCTTACTGTTAAAAATAATTAAAAGGCTCTGATTTAGGAAATCTAATAGTTAAATTACGGGTTCAGTTAAGTAATTGAGAGCTCAGTTGGAACAAAAACCATCAGGGTAGGGGTCCTCCAGGACCAGGATTGAGAACCACTGGGACACCTTGAAATACTGCTGCATTACACGTTTTCGTTTTTGTCAGATCTCCCATTACATGCACATTATTACACGTTAAAATTATTCATTTTATTTATTATTAAGCACATTTAGAAGTTTATTTCTGATTGGCAGGTTGGTCAAATTGTTATACAGTTTTTCCCTAAACCTTATTGCATTTGCCTTTCCCAGTCTTTTGATTTGCTCTAGGGCTTGATGTCACTTTATAGATGGAAATAAAAATGAGGACATCAAGAAAGGGTACCCATACGCGTTCAAGTACCGCACAGTGCACCGCATTAATGCACAGCCGCGTGTTTTGCGCATGTGACGGTATGCGCAGCGCAGGGATCAGCCCGCAGCCCCGCCAGCTGCGCAGCTGCTCTCTGCACTGCATTACCGTGCTCGTCCCTCGCGTTGCTGCTCACAGCGGGATCTGTGCGGTGATGTGCCGCAATCCCTGACCGCTCCCACGCTTGCTTTTTCATTTCGTGTTTTTAATCAAGAAAGAACCAAACCAAACTTGTACACCTGTATTCTGTGTCGCACTGTTAAAATACACCTACCATTAAAATGATAGACTGATCATTTCTGTGTCAGTGGGCAAACGTACAAAATCAGCAGGGGATCAAATACTTTCTTCCCCCACTGTATGTATGTGTGTGTATGTATTCATATATGTATATACATATATACAAAATACAGCTTGTACTTCACTGTATTCTTGCACATTGTTTTGCACTTATGTTGTAAGTCGCTCTGGATAAGGACGTCTGCCAAGAAATAATAATAATGTGTATGTATGTATATGTATATATAGAATCCTGTGTTTGAGTAATCCATGCCAACAACACCCTGGCATTGTACAGACTGTGTAACGTGCAGCTTGGTCCATGCATGGCAGTAAGGGGTGTCACAATACAATGAGCAGGGCAAGTCTCTCCCGAAAGCGCTCCTGCGGCGGGACGCGCCGTCACGTGCGGGAATGGGGTCGCCGGGTCACGTGTTCCGGCTCGGCCAATGGCGGCGCGGCGCGGCGGTGCGCACAGCTGTATAAAGTTGCTGGCCGGGGAGCGCGTCTCAGTCCTGAGCGTCGCGGTGAAGGTGGTAAGTGAGGGAGGGGAAGAGGGCATATAATAATAATACTAATACTACTAATAATAATAATAATAATAATAATAATAATAATAATACTAATACTAATACTAATACTAATACTAATAGGCGGCAATGGAGGGGGTCGTTGTGTCTTGGGCTGCTAGCCTATAATCCTTACTCTGAATAAGCAGTGTGTAGCGGCTGTTGCGGGGGCTGTGTTGTGTAATAACGCAGAGCCGCTCCGGGGCGCCGGGTCTGGGCGGTGCTGGCCGTGCGGCGCGCATTCCTCCGCCCGGGCCGCGTCCTGCCGCTGTTTATCCTCGCTGTGTCGCCGCAGAGTGTGATCCGCCGGTCACTGTGTGAAACCCGTGTCTAGTATCGCTGTTCTTTTCGAGTCCGCTTTGGAGGGACTCCATGTTTGCTTTCGTGGGAATGATTCAGCTGCTGGGAAAACGCCCGGGTCCCGTGATCTCGGCCATCTGCGCCCGGAGCAGGGCAGCCACAGCCCGGCCTGGAGATCGGCTGCTTTCCCACAAACGCATAAGCAACAGCGTTTATGCATATGACCCGATTACGAGTGGGTCGTGTAAATGTGCTGTGGTCACTCCGGCCGCTTGTGAACACGTGATGTTTTCCTGCTTTTTGTTCCCCCCCTCCATTGGTTCCGATTACATCCTAAGTGGGGTTCAACTAGTTTCCTTTATTTTATTTCTTGTCTGTTGTCTAGTGGTTTTGTTTGGAGAATCTGTGTTTTTGGGAAATATCCATGTTTTTACCCCAGTTCCTGTAATTCTATATGTGATCGAATCTAGAATGCGTTTGCGTTCACATTCTTCATAATCCAACGTGTTTATTCCTCTCCGGATAGTCCGCCATGAACCTCTGCGTGAGTCTGTTGTCGCTGTGCCTGAGTGCAGTCTTTGCTGCTCCAAGTCTAGACCCGCAGCTGGATGATCATTGGCAGCTGTGGAAAAGCTGGCACACTAAAAAGTACCATGAGGTAAGACTTTGAGATCCTCCTTTATGCGAGTGAAAACCTGTTCTGAGTTTAAAAATGTAAAGCCCTTTGTTTGTGGCTGAAGTCCTGGAATGTGTGTAAACAAGGGGACATTTAAAGATGGCCGTAGTCTTTGAATCCAGTCTTGTTTGAACCTTCAATTGTACTTTTTTCATGTATGCTTCTTGTTTATTAATGTATAGAAATGTTGCTCTGGGTGATATTTCTACTTTCATATTGTAAACCTGGATTGGTATCTTTATTTGTTTTGCCTGCTGGACCTCAACGTTTCATTTTGTTTTAACTGTGCCTCCAAATATGTGAACAGAAAGAAGAAGGCTGGAGGAGGATGGTGTGGGAGAAGAACTTGAGGAAGATTGAATTGCACAACCTCGAGCATTCGCTTGGCAAGCATACCTATCGTTTGGGAATGAACCACTTCGGTGACATGGTAAGCTTGCAAAACTGTATTATTGTAAAAACCCTGAAAATCAAGTTAAAAGGAGCAGTGTCGGACATGATCTACACTTTCATTGAATTGCAATGTGAAGCGTTTTAATGGGTGAACCCTAAAATGTTTCGTGGCTTTGTTCCTCCAGACCAGTGAAGAGTTCAGACAGCTGATGAATGGGTACAAACTCAACAAGTCGGTGGAGAGGAAGTTCAAGGGCTCCCTGTTTCTCGAGCCCAACTTCTTCGAGGCCCCACGCAAGGTGGATTGGAGAGACAAGGGCTATGTCACCCCTGTGAAGGATCAGGTACGTTTTAAAATGGAGAAGCGTTGCTTTTTGTAATTGCTCCGGCACGCTCCTCTGCTGAACCTTCGTGTAAACTGAAGATGAAAATGAAGTCTTGACTAAAACTATTGCGGTCACTTAAAAGTGCAAAAGCTGAGGGGTTTCTCCACAGGACTGTATTTGGAGAATTGCTATTAAGGAAAAAATTGAAACCTTTTTAAATGTTCTGCACTGGAAAGTAGTGGCACAAATTCTGGGCTGTCCAATTGGCCACAATTCAAAGCCACCCATTACACAAACTTGCCAAGTATAAGTGATCTGCTCTTTGGTGGGGGAGCTTAAATGTGGAACTTCTCGCTGTGATATTGAAGCTCTGATGTTTTTGTCCTGCTCTCTCCTCCAGGGTCAGTGTGGATCCTGCTGGGCATTCAGCACCACTGGAGCTCTGGAAGGCCAGCACTTCAGGAAGAGTGGCACTCTGGTCTCCCTGAGCGAACAGAACCTAGTGGACTGCTCTCGTCCGGAGGGGAACCAGGGCTGCAATGGTGGTCTGATGGATCAGGCTTTCCAGTACATCCAGGACAACCATGGCCTCGATTCTGAGGAAGCCTACCCATACCTGGCAACTGTAAGTGTTCGTGTAGTGAAGAACCAGAAATAACCTTTCAGTGCAGGAATGTTGCCTTGTAACTGTAACTCCCTGGTATCTTGGCAACATCCTCTCCTTTCTGCTCTTCAGGATGACCAGCCCTGTCATTACGACCCTCAGTACAACTCTGCCAACGACACTGGCTTTGTGGATATTCCTAGTGGCAAAGAGCGAGCCCTGATGAAGGCCGTGGCATCTGTGGGGCCCGTCTCTGTTGCCATCGATGCCGGACATGAGTCTTTCCAGTTCTATCAGTCAGGTGAGGCATTTGTAAAAGCTCATGGCCTGCAAACTAGTGGATGTGGAGTCCCTGGACTCGTTAAACTGTTGTCATGCTGGCACCACATGGATACAAGAGCTGCACAAGCAGTGCCATGCACAGAAGATGAATATGCTAGAAATCTGCACTTGTTTGAACACCTGTCTGCCTCATTTGTCTGTACTGTGCGTAATTACTTGAATCCTGTTTTGTGCAGGGATCTACTATGAAAAGGACTGCAGCAGTCAGGAGCTGGATCATGGTGTACTGGTTGTGGGTTATGGATACCAGGGAGAAGATGAAGATGGCAAGAAATACTGGATTGTCAAGAACAGGTAAAGCCTCTCTGAGAAGATCATGCTCAGGCTTGATTTTACTACATTTCCTCTTGTGTGAACAACCTTTCCATGTAAAGGGCTAGAGGTACTCTGGGTTTCCTTTTCCATGATTCAGACTTCTACCTGTCACAAGGCATATGATTAGTCATTTGTAGCTTCTTGCTATGGTCTTGCACAACCAGGGCAGATGAGTAAAACATCTGTTTTTTTTTTGCATGCATGACTTGGACTTGTGGAGCAAGAGATCTCCAGACAGCATAATTATACAGACTCTAATGTGTCAAACCATCTTAATGCAGTGATGTATGAGATCCTAATTCTGTCTCTCTCCCTTGTGCAGCTGGAGTGAGAAGTGGGGCGACAAGGGCTACATCTACATGGCCAAAGATCGCAACAATCACTGTGGAATTGCGACGGCAGCGAGCTACCCTCTGGTTTAATCCACGTGAAACGGGCCGAGTGTTAAACTCTGTGAGATTTAAAGGACTGATGTGCATTTGCAGCTGAATGGTGCTCAGACGGGAGCAAAACATTTTTAATTTCTGCTGGTTTTAAATGACACTGTTACAAGGGCATTGTTGCAATGCTGCTCTTCTAGTGATTTTTAATTTTTCAATGTCTTGTAATTTTTTTTTTTTATTTTTTTTCCAGCTAAAGATAGCAGTCTCTTGTGATGCACAGATTTTCCGTTATGCTGTGCAGTGCACATGATCCATGTTTTTATATTTCAATGTTTAAATAAAGTTTTATCCTTAATTTCTCAGTGGTAGAAGTGGCTCGTTTTCTCAATTATTGTGGTGGATCCCTTGCCCAACAAAAGCTTCTTGGGAGTGTTTTGGTTTTGCACCAGTCTATGCTTTTCTACATCTGAACCTTGGATTAATTTAGGACTTTGGTCTAAAGTTTGCTTGCTGTATATGAAGCTCTTATTTGGATTAATTGTACATGTCAGTGTTACAAAGTTCAGCAATTGGGTCTACCAAGAAATACTAATTCAAGAACCTTCCTCAGAACTGCTCAGAGGTCAAACTGATCAGTCTCCAGTTTAGCCTTAACCTTTCTGCTATGGCCAAAATTCAAATGTCTTCCTTGATTTACAATATTTGCATTCATATCAGAGTTACTCAAATAAATTTTGGAAGTTTTTGGCTCGTGCAAGGTTTTGTTTTTCCTTGTAGAGAAATGTTGGGAAATGATCTGTATTAAACTCCATGGGGACACTCGGTAAATCAGATTTAAACTGCAGTACTCTGGAATTTCCTGTTGTGCCATAAATGCACTATGAGTGTCTGTTTCCCATTTCCAATTAAATTTAAGGCCACACAAGGAAACATGCTTTCATAATGTGTAATTAAAGTATGCAATCTTTTTTTCAGTCTCTGTATATAGATATTCTCTGACCAACTTCCATGTTAATTGTGATGCATGTGGCTTCAGTAGATGAATGAAAACTTTATTTTTGTGGCAAAGTATTAAGATCTCCAATGTATGGTCTACTTTTGAATACGTTGTTTTCTTTTTCATGTTTGGCCTGAATTAAATGGTTTGGGAGTTACAGCTACACCTTAGCTGAAATGCAGCAAACCATTATTCTTTTTTCCTAGTGAACACCTTGATAAGCTAAATTTGTCATTCAAATATGAGGAGTCAGTTTGGTTTTCATTTCATTCTTCCCCATTTCCTTGCTGAATCCCTTTTCAACCCTAATCTTATCTTTAGAAAACAATGTACAGTATTCCCACATCCTGTTGTGTCTCTTTGGTTTCAGTGGTGAGGGCATGTGAAAAATGATTATTTCTACACAACAGCATGCCAGAATTAAAGCGCGAGACTCCGTGCGAGAGAGCTGGTGGTATTCCTAGAAATATGACTGTAGCAGAGGGAGGGGTAGTGTTTACAGTCAACACCCCCGCGCTGACTCAGCACTCTGCCCGGGACAGTGCAGCAGGAGTTTCTCAGCTGTTGAACAGAAACGCCCCGAGCTAAGATTAGACCCTCCCTGCTCTGAATGTTGAAAACACAGCAGGCCTGTCGGCGTTTCCAGGGCTGATTCTGTGTGAAAGGACCAGCCATACGTTAAATCTCTGATTGAGATGAATTCTCGGAGACAGGCCTACAGACATTTACTTGTAATGGAGAGAAAACACTTTATTTTTGTAATGGTGGGATACAGGAAGTCTCCAAATAAAACACAAAATAGTTTCTAATATTCTCTTAATTCCTCTGTAGTCACGGACCAGATCAAAATAGCTTGTTGGACTTGAGGGACCGTGCTTTTTGGAATTACTTATTTTAAAAATGTTGATAAGCAACTTTCCCTGTGTAATTTGCTATATTTCAATTGATCTCAAATTAGTGTAAATGCATTTATTGGCTGAACTAATCTAATGCAAGTTTCACTTGTAGTTTTTCATGAAAACCACATTAAACAAGCCTACTATCTGATTAAAATGGCAATGGTTAATTAAAAAAAGTGGGCAAATGGGATATGGAACCGACCTTAAATTCCTAAAGAATATTTTAATTTGCAATCATAATGTGTTGCCGGATTAATTGTAATGTTTCTTATGAAAAGAAATTGTTGCCGATGTGACTTTAAAATATGAATAAAGTATTTAGAATGGGGTAATAATCCTCTAATAGGAGTGACCTAATGACCTTTCATCACAGGAGCTGAGCCAGTAACTCAGCAAAACAATGTGCTGTGCTATGCAACATTTTTTAGTAGTCATAATTGTTAAGCATCTGACACTAGGTTTTGAAGAGAACAGTCTAATTGCAGCCTAAAAGCACAGGGGATGAGAGCAGTGCGTGAGGACGCCGGTCTGGGCAGTTAGCTGCGCTTGGGGTGTTTCTGTACACAGGCCAGGAACTCCTCCACGTCGTCGGGGGAGCCCAAGATGCAGGGCACACGCTGGTGGATGCTCTCCGGCTGCACGTCCAGCACGCGCTGGGTCCCTGTGGTCGCGACGCCCCCCGCCTGCTCCACGATGAACGCTATGGGGTTGCATTCATACAGGAGTCTCAGCTGCGCAAGGGGAAACAGACAAACAATGGTTGATTGTGGTGCGCAGTCTCGCAACTAGCTCATCTTGAAATGTTACTTGATATTATTTGATATCTATCGTGCCTGTAGGGGGAGTGTTTTTTGTTTGTTTGTTTGTTTGTTTTCTTTTCAGATCTTTATGCTTTAAGGTTTCCAAGAGATCAAGTCACCCACAGACTAGTAAAACCAGACTCCCAATGACCGTTACCAGTAGGAAATTCAACTAGTATAGGTTTAGGATGAAGTTACAATGCTTGATTTTGCAGAACAGACATGTCAGGAGCTTCCAGCAGACATTTCATATATTTATGTAGTATACGGCTGCGTTGTTTCCATACAGACTGATTCCACTCTTATCAGGAAGGAAGGCAATGTTCTACAGGAAATGCAATTGTTTTATCCCTCTGGGACTTCAGAGTTATATTTGATCAGCATGGCCACAGTACATTTGGAGTACTCCCAGGATTTGGCCTTGAAATGAATGTATTAATAATAAACACAAGTCTGTAGAAAGGCATTATCAAACATTTATGTTATTTCCATTGATTACATTACCTTTCCTTTAGGGCTCTTCTTATTGGCTGGATACATGAAGATCCCTCCATATATCAGAGTGCGGTGAACATCAGCTACCATAGAGCCTACATACCTGGAGCCATAAGGTTCACTGCCATCCTGCAATTAAAACACACGTCAGATATTAGTCTGGCAGTTCTGCTCAACGCTCTGCAGATTTCTGGGTCTAGCTTAGCAAGCAAATGTAGCGGAAGATTACTGTAAATAATCAGAAAAGTGAAAGTATATTTCTAGGAGGGCATGCCTCATATTGTTCTATGTATAAACCCATCCCAGGCAAATCTTTAAAGGTTCAAACTCATTATGGGTTGTTTATATTTCCTGTGGAAGATGTTAAACAATGTGTAATTGGTATAATAATGCCTTCTTTATTTCAGCATTCACCTCCATGACTTAAAACATTATATGCTCTGGAGTATTCTTACAAACAGTGCCTGTGCTAGTATCATATTACTGAAACAAGCGCTACTGTGTTTAACAATCTGTGTGTCAATTATTGCTGTGAAGGTTAACAGATCTCAGGGGTAATTAGCTGGTTGTTCTAACCCCCCCTGGATTGAATAACCTTTTTCTTTTGTGAATTACAGTGAAAATATTCTGTCCTGCAAAGATAATTAAATGCATTTTACTTTTTTTTAAGGCTAAAAGATAAAACTTGAAAGTATGGTTCCTGCATTTCAGTTTTGCTATTGTCAAAATGTAAATGCAGTACAGATCTTTACTTACTGAAATTATGTTAACCTAACCAATATAATTTTCTTTTCATATATATATATTAATAGAACACCATCCCTACTGTGAAGCATGGTGGTGGCAGCATCATGTTATGGGGATGTTTCTCATTTGCAGGGAGGGGGGCACTTGTTGGGAGAGAAGGGAATGGAATGGAGAAACGTACAGAAAAGATCTGCCTTCTGGAAGAAAGCTGAAACTGGGACGGAAGTTTACCTTTCAGCATGGCAATGCCCCAAAGCACACAGCCAAAACTACACTGGAGTGGCTAAGGACCAAAAAGGTAAATGTCCCTGAGTGGCCGAGTCAGACTCCCAAAATCTAATTGACAATTTGTGGCCTGACTTGAAGATTGCTGTCCATCAACGCTCCCTAAGCAACTTGACAGAGCTGGAACAGTTTTATTAAGAACAACAGTCAATATTGCCAAATCTAGGTGTGCACAGTTTTTAGAGACCCATCCCAACAGACTCAGCTGTAATTGCTGTAAAAGGTGCTTTCACCAAGTATGGAGACTTATCTAATTTGTAATAAATATATTTTTTCACAATAGAAAGTAGTATGGTGTGTAGATAAGTGGAAAAAATCCTAATTTAAATACATGCAACTCAGAGGCACTGACACAACAAAATGTGAAAAATGTATAGACTTTCTACAGGCACATATATTTATATAGTTATTTTGCATATCTTTTTAATTATCTGATAATCAGCATTAATAATGAAAATGTTTAATGACTTATAATTTAAATTCACAGCAATATTGTTCAGTCAAGTAAACTCAACTGATTTGTAAGGGGAAAATAAGTTGGCAGGCAGTTTCCTTGTTCACACTATGTACTTACTGTTATCTGATTTGCTACGTTTTAGGTAAACTCACATGATATTCACTTTTATGTCTATTACTCAGTTGTTCGACGTGTACGTTGCCTGACTGCTCTCAGATAGAGTCAGTTATGTCAGTCATTAATAAATGTCCAAAGCTGTGTTTTGAACGAGCAGCTTGATAAGCAACTGCTGATCAACCAACCAACCAACATTGCAGGCGGGTCAAAGTTCACACACTGCACTGGAAAACAAGAAAATAAGAAACATTTCCATAAGAAACAGATGTAGTAGAAAGGAATACTTCTTCATTTACTTCTTTAAGGTGTTTGAAGTCCTTTTTCTTAAAATATATACAGTAACATATATTAGATTAAAATGTTCAAGACTCAGGATAGGGAAGGCAGTGAAGTCACATGAGATGTCCAGTTGATTCACAAAGTTAGGTCATGTGGACCATTTTGCAACAAGTGCCATCTCCTTAAAAAGACACTTGGCACTTTTAAAGAAGCTGCTGATAATCACGCTGTGTTTGCAAGGCTCTCCATGGGTGTGTTTGTTCATTTCTGTTATCTCCTTGTGTGGGCAAATGTGCTGTCATGGGATAGATCACAATGGAACTTAGGTAACAGCCTATAGCACACATCAATGTTGCCTTCCTTTGATCATGGCACTTTTAATTTTAAAGTGAGAATATGTATTGTTATTCATACCAAACCCTCTTGTTAGGCTTACAAATGACTTGATCACCAACCCCCGTCAACACACCAGTATGAAGGTAAGCCCTATCTACAACCCAGACAAACATCAACCCTGATATGTCAGTTTCCCAGAAGACGCTTATCCTTCAAATTGATTATTTTTGCTGATCAGGCCAAAAGGCAGGAGATGAGTAATTTGAAGGAAGGTAAAGAGGAAGGAATTCAAAGGCTTTGCAGCTGATGCCAAAAGCTTAAGTTTTCATTTGAGAGATAACAGGAAAAAAACAACCAAAAAGCCATGTCATCTGCAAAAACTTTTGTTCTCTGCCAACAATCTGAGTCTTCTCGATCCCTTTGCATGAAGCCAAGTTATTTTCCTGGGAAACTGGCCAGGTAGTCCATTTACATGTGTGTTGTTTTATTACACACTTTTGTGCTGTTGCTTCATCTTAGTGCATTCATTGTCCAATCAGTCTAGTCTGTACATATTCAACCCAGGTGTACCGAGGAAGCAAACACTGCAGTCACGGACCTATGACTTTATGAATGCTATCACTTGCTTTTGCAGTGCAAGTCAGAAACTTTCAAAGTTAGGAAACTCATGAATAACACCATCATGTGCTTGGCTTGGGCATTCGGCAACACAGCAACGCGTTGTTTAGGACTCTGAAACACACTCCCAGTACAGTCAGCATTTTTTTTTTTTGCCATTATACACCTTTTGTTTGAGATAAAACATTATTGAAAGTCTTTTATATTTTGGCTTGTTAATTGAATTGTGGGCAGATATTGGTCAACAGTAACAGACATTCAAGTTTTATTAGCTTTCAATCTAAATAAAAAAAACAAATGTTAGAAAGTACTGAGGAAATAGATGCCCACATCAAAAGCACTATATTTAATTTAGATTACTGTATTTATTCATGTGTCATACCTCTGGGAACTTCTTTTTCTTCAAATATTCGGTCACGTCCGGGTCAAAGTACTTAGCATAGCCTTCATTAACACTATATATCTTCCCCTTTTTCTTCATCTTGATGTTTCTGTCCACAAGGATAAATTCTCCAACTGCCTGAAAAGAAATGGTCAAGAGTTAATAATATATCTTTTAATAATTAAAAGAGTTAATACTTAACAAGCAAGCAGAATATAGGTAACTGACAACGGTTTGATGTAAAATACAAGCAAGGTGTCACTGATTTATTCTGCTTCCTAAAATAAATTAAAGCTTCACCCCATGTGGCCAAAACTGAATTCCACATGTGTCACTTAATGTAGGATTTCTGTTTACCCAGTTCCTGCGGTCTGCCCAACACCCGAAAGACATGGGTTTGAAATCTGTGGATTGGCAGGGGGCTCAAAGCTTTGATTTACTTGTAAAAGCACCTATATGTGGTTCACCAGCCCTGTGTCATTTGGGTGAAATACTCACTGGATCCAGCATGAAGCAGTTCACTCCTTGTCCAGTAGTGAGTGCAACAAGGGTGGCACTGCCATAGAGGGCATAACCAGCTGCAACAATGTCCTTGCCTGGCACCAGGGCATCTTTCTCAGAGGGCTCTGTTTCTGTGGTCTGGGTAGAGAAAGAACCAGTTGCTTCTCTCACTGAGATGCAGACAGACAAGTAGATAGATAGATAGATAGACAGATCTTCCTGCACAACTTTTAAGGATATTAGGAAATAAGGATATAATTCCAAATGTCTTGCGATTATAATCAATTCAGCTTGAGTACAATAAACCAACTACTTCAATCTATGAGAACAAGTATTGTGTATCCTTTAATATAGATACACTTACCTTTCTGTAGATGGCGAAAATTGTACCTATGGAAGCCAAGCAGTCTATGTTGGAGGAGCCATCGAGTGGGTCAAAACAGACAACGTATTTACCCTGTGTGTGTGAAAGAGAGAGATGGAGCAAGTAAGAAATACACACCTGCATAGTTTTGTCACGGGTGTGCGTCTGTGGATTGGTTTTAGTCCAGTGTGTGGTATAGGCCAACATTAATTGTAATTTTCATACTCTGTGAATGGTTAATAAAACCATTAACAAATACCATTAAAAATCCAATACTGCAATGAGCTGCAGAAGAGAATCAAACATTCACGAGGTATAATGTTAATGCATTTATATCTTTGCCTCTCTTTAATAATTTATATGTGTACAGCCTTCGGTCTTGAGTTTCAAGGCTAGGCTCTTTCTCCTCCTCACACAATGGGATTTCCTCCATGTTCAGGCAGTCTCGAGACGCCATCTACTGGCGCTGTGTCACACTGAGCCTACCCTTCTCTCCGGTGGGGTGATCAGTGCTTCTTTGTTCTCCTCAGAGACCAACACACAGGTGCTGTAGGATGACTGCAACATATTGATGACCAGGTCATTGGACAGAACATCCAGCTTCTTCACTTGGTCCCCAGTGACGTTCATGGTGCCCGCAATGCCATACCTTGACCACAGAACAGATCACAGGATGAATCAGTCTATCCATGTTTATTTACACAGTTCATTCACCCCTGTGACTCCAAGGTGGTACCATCCACTACAAGCCCAAGATCTCTCTGCTCATCTTCTCATGGTGCCCTGATTGTCCTTGAACTCTCCTGCCCCCTTGTGGTGGAAGCAGGTACCACCATACAACACATATCTCAGCTATTCAAACTGCACCTGTAGACCCCATGATCCCTCTCTTTGGTTTGCATTCTACCAATCAATTACTAGAACTGCTCATCATGAGCCGCCCACTACAGAATATATAATACGACAAATGTACTTCATGCTTTCTATTCAAATGTGGTGTAATATCATTCTTCACCCCATTTGCCGAAGTTGGCGAATCTTCCATGATGTGTTTCATCACTGTATAGTTTATTGTTTTGTCCTGTATCTTGCATTTCTTTTGTACAGTTTAGTATGTTGACACCTTGATAAGCACCTGTTGATGTAGCATGCAGCGACCACACTGCAGCTGATTGTGTGTCTATGAACAGTGCACCACTGCTGGAGAGTTAAACCAGTCTGGAACAAGAAAAGGAAGCATTTTCCACATTATTTGAATTCCGCTTCTGAAAAGGTATGTAAAGATAAGTTCTAGACAATTTGAATCCCTTTGTATTTCAGATGGGTAGCTGTGCCCTAATGTTTATTTCCTCTAATTGATGTTTATCAATATTAGCAAGCGGATCTTGGAATCTTTTTTGAACACATAGCACTGGTACATCAATGTGTCGAAATGTCTGAAAGTAAATTAGAAATGGACTAAAAATGCTTTTACTTTAAACAGGCAGTTTTTAAGATCGATAGATGATTAAGGCCTATATTAATTAAAGAGAATTAAAGAGATATCTTTGAAACGGTCAGAGATGGAAGAAGTACTGAAAAATCCTACTCAAATAGAAGTACTGTTACTTTGATGAAATTTTACTCAAGTAAAAGTGCTGGTATAAAAAACGACTCAAGTAAAATTAAAAAGTAGTTCATTTAAAAAGTACTCGGAGTTCAAGTTACATAGTTACTTTTAACAAAGCCTTGTCACGTGATCTCCAATCAAACACTAACACTATATATGTATATATATATATATATATATATATATATATTAGTATTTAAGGGGGTAGCAGCCATGACAGGCACTCAAACCCCGGGCTCCCACGCCAACGTGCAGCGATCTTACCGCATCACTAAAAGGCCCATCACTCCACTACCCTCTGGCACGCTATTTATATATATATATATATATATTTTTTATTTTATTTTATTTTATTTTTTTTCTGTAAAAATACCAGCTGTAGCTGGTGTTTAAATAAATAAATACAAATAAAATCAGAATACCAAATTACCTAGAACACAAAGAAATGTTCATATAACTTTATTGTTAGTTTATTGTGGGGAACATCACTGGTCAGGACAGGAGGCTGTATTTGGGAAAGACTAAAATGAATGACAAAACAGAATGCCCATTGACTATAATAGGGAGTGGAATGCCCATACACTACAATGGGAAAAACAGCAGGGCAGTCTATTTCTCCAAATCCCACACAGGAATGCAAAAATCCTAAATATATATATATATATATATATTCTGTCATCTACATTTATGTACACTCAGATAAGTTCAACCTTATCTGAAAAAACTGTGTAAATGGCCAACTGTATGTAAAATAATGTGATATCTTGAAACAATTGTAAATCACCCTTAATAAAGTATCTGCATAGAAATATTAATAATAAAGACTATTAATAAGCAATTAACAGCAATAAAGACATCAGCATTATGATAATTAACTGCTTAACTCTCTTTTTATTTGCTTTGCATACTTCAGAAAATACTTTCAATAAGTTATTTCTATTTTATTCAATTTTAATATTAAAGCAATTGGTTTTATGAATTCAGATATGAAGTATTGTGCATTTTTTTCTGCAGTAGAAAATGTTTGTTTAGTTTTTTAAAGTAAATGAACCAATGAAATGTGAGAGGGCATGGTTCTTTGTTGTCAATGCAGGGAATGGTACCATGGAGCTTGCCTTTCAACAAACCATGCAACTTCCAAAGTATTTCATTTGTGAGACCTGCTTGTAAATTTGGATTTGGATTTGGATTTGGAGATACAGGCAGTCAAACCTATGTGTGCTGTTTTCAGTGAATTTTCGATATTCCAGGTCTGTCATTCCATAGAAAGCAGCTGTCATTCCACTTTTATGTTTCATATGAGGTTATTTTAAAGAAAGCGTATTTAGGATTTTAGGATTCCTGTGTGGGATTTGGAGATATATACTGCCCTGTTGTTTTCCCCATTGTAGTCTTTGGGCATTCCCCCATTTTCATTGGGCATTCCGTTTTGTCATTCGTTTTAGTGGTTTCTAGCATTGGGATTACAAAACATAACTCGTTTTAGATTAAACTGTGTATACTATGTGAAAAGGGTACCCTCTAGGAGTATATCCATAACAAGAACCTGAATTATGTGTGGAATTGACTTCATTATCGCGTTTTGCTACGAAGCTCTTCAAATGTTTGCTCACTAATAGGGCTGTAACGATTCCACACATAAATAAACTATAAATAAATACATTTCACTCAAATATTTAGTGACATAGAGTAACGTATAAGCGGGAGTGCACACACGCAGAGATATTTACTGTCTGCTGACATTTCGTTTTTAGCCATATATATTAATTAATTAATTAATTCATCACGACTTGTTGAAAGAGTTGGCATTTACAGTGTTGGCATTGGTCATTTCAGGACAATGAACAGACTGTACCAAACAAACGTCACTAGTTTCCTATCACTGCTTTACTGCAGCCACCATTGGCCTACAAAACTCACCAATACACACACATCTTGTGCGTTAAAAAAGCTTCTGTAAACTCTTTGCACACTAGAATTTGCGAGCTGCACTGCACAACTAGCCAAGTTATTTCTGATCAGAGAGAAGAGTACCGTTATCACACAGTCAGACCTGCTGCTTCTCTTGCGCAGCTACGGCAAGGACTTACATGTGAGCCAGGCCCGCCTTCCTGACAGCTGAGGAGATGGCCTTTATGGCCGTCAGCATGGAGTTGAGCAGCTGGGTCAGCTCCCCGGTGCCCTTGGCTTTCCTGCCCTGCTCCATGACGAAGCGGGTCAGGGTGATCACGTCCACATCGAAGGGAGATTGATCCGACATGTTGCACTCTGCTTTCTCTCACACACTCACAGTTGTGTGAAGTGAATAAGACCAGGAGGCTGTGGGTAAGAATAACAAGGCAGTCCCCTTTTCTAAGATGTTAGAAGGCCCAGAGCCAGGGATATATTTGTATTACGACTGTTGGCAGTATCGTGTGACTGAAATGCCACTGGTGTCCAGTAATGTACAACTCCTAAGGCTGTGTTACTTTTAACCCAGATGACAAAAAGTGAATTTAAACAGGCTGGTAATAAGTACCTTTGCCATTTTATCTTGCCACCTGAGACATATTTTCCTTATCCAAGTGTTTTTCTGGTTTGTCAGTTTTGTTTTGTCTGTATTTTCTTTAAAAATACATATCATTTTTCCTTTTCATATAACGTAATCTCTGCGGTCTTGACAATTATTTTTGATTTCACAAATGGACACATTGGGTCAGCATCAATACACGCAATTCCAGTGTGGAAATGTCAATAGTCCATGTCCTGAACTTGACCTTTTTTGGTAAAGGTCACCCTCTCTAGATATGGCATCTTGGAAGTCTGATACTTGAACGTGTTGAGAGTTGAACGAAAAGTCTAAATCAGTCTTACAGTTGAGACGTGCTCTGCCACAATCGTTCTTGTGTTTCAGAAAAACTTATTTTTTCTGTAAAAAAGTCTGTAAAAGGTCAAATAAGTAACGCTTATGTACCAGCAGGCAGATTTTAAAGCACAATGGCTCCCAATTCTTCTATTCATATGTAATTGGTTTGGGATTGTTCAAACACTACTTATATTACAATCTGTCCAGACTATTTTATATATTAAAGTGTAGTTTATGTTAGCTGCAGAATTTTAGAAAAACTGATCGAAGACTGGCAGTAATGGACAAAAAAAGCACACCAACATATTCCCAAAAGAACCCTAAATAAAAAAAGTTGGAATCCACAAACAGTTTCTTTTTTTTTTTTATTCATTAATTTCTTTCAGGGAAACACAGTGGAAAAAGTTTTGTAATGGTCCCATTCACATTTGTCCGCTCGACTGTCCAATTTTAAACACAGAACAGATTTCTTCAAAGACAGCTTGTGGAATCATCGCTTAAAATAAACCGATACTGACAAATACATTCACATTACCATCCTCTCACAGGTAATAATGCAAGGAAACATGACTTGGTTTGAGCAGTTCTTTGGTTACACAACCCTGGGTCGCAGCTATAGTCGATGGATGTTCCCCACACCTCTGGTCCAGTTGTACAGTTGGTCTTCAGGCCCTTCAGCTCTGAGGCCTTACTTGCTGGCGTGTTTCTGGACTATGGCAATGTACTCCTGGACGTCCTCTGGGGATCCCAGCACCACCGGGACCCTCTGGTGAATGGAGTCAGGTTTGATGTCCAGCACGTTCATGCTCCCAGTGGTTGCCATGCCACCAGCCTGCTCCATGATGAACGCCATAGGGTTGCATTCATACAGCAGCCTCAGCTAGACGAGAGAAGGGAGAGATCTGTTATAATACACTGTGCACTGTAGTAAATCAGTTTAAATGTGCCAAAGCAGGTTTGTTAAAGGGACTGTGATTGTAGTTCCAGCAGCTCCATATCAACCACTGTGCCAGTTTCTAGTGTGCAGCGCAGAAAGCCGACAACGCAGAGAAATGTTTAACACCAGGTTCTCAATCTCTCTGCTTAATGGCATACAACAGAAGACAATTACAAATATTCACACTGGATGTAAAATCTATTACAGCTTTTTATGCTCTATCGCATTTAACGACGAGCCATTGCATATGCACGAGTTAAACAAACCTTTCATCGCAATTTCAATCCATGCAAGCTAAAACAATCGTACATGCGATTTAATCTGTTCCGGTGATAGTTTGTATCTATACCTACATGGCACAATTACAGAACAAAAAGCGTGACATTCAATAAGGAACCACACCACTGACTGCCATAATGTCTTAACATCAGATAAACGTTTTTCATTTAAACAAAAAACCTCCTTACCTTTCCTTTAGGGCTCTTGACATTGGCGGGGTACAGAAAGATTCCTCCGTACACCAGGGTACGATGCACATCGGCCACCATGGAGCCAACGTATCTCCCACCATAGGGCTCGCTGCCATCCTACCCAACAACAACGGTCACCGAATTAGACTAACAGCAGTAACGCTACAGCAGTTATTAATATTGCTCTTCTGCTTCATGCAACCTAATGAGATTTTAGGTCTCATTTTGCTTTCACTAGATCCTAAAATATAGCCTTCTGCCTCTAGAGGCCGGTGCTTTGTCTGCTAAAAAACGTACCTCAGGAAACTTCTTTTTCTTCAAATACTCCGTCACTGCCGGGTCAAAATACTTGGCGTAACCTTCATTGAGACTGTAAATCTTCCCCTTCTTCTTTATCCTGACATCTTTATCCACCAGAATGAACTCTCCAATAGCCTGAAAGAGAAGTTAAAGTGGAATTAAGATTAAGTGTGGCCTAATATACCAGTTATTCCTAAAGGGCGTGCAATCTGATCGAAATAGGCCTCCTACACTGTGGACTACGGCCTTGTTATTTGTGCTCCACTGAGAAGCAAGGCAAAAGGAAACCAATTTAAAATCAATTAAAATTACCCTTTGAGGCCACCGTCTCCTAAGATATGAAACACTGCAAGGAGGAGGCAGAGGAAGTTGTGTGCCAAACAAGGAATTCACCAGGATGAATTCACCAACTGAGACCAAGGCGCTGAGAATTAAAGTGTTTTTCTCTAAGCACTAAAAACCCCACAGCACCTTGACTTACTGGGTCGAGCATAAAGCAGTTGACTCCCTGTCCAGTGGAGAGCACCATCATGGTGGCACTACCGTACAGGGCGTATCCGGCTGCCACGATGTTACGGCCCGGCTGCAGGGCATCCTTCTCATTGGGCTCATCCTCGGTTGTCTAGGATAGAAAATACCATTTATTCATATGACTAGAATTGTGTTTAAACTTTTCAGATTTCCACCCAGGCTTCTTCTGGGGCCTTACACTGACGTCAGTTTATCTTCATGAGAAAGTTGGTCTTGGACTTTTGAAGTATTAAGGACATCATTTGAGCCAAACCTTTCTGTAGATGGCAAATATGGTCCCGATTGATGCGAGGCAGTCGATGTTTGAAGAGCCATCCAGAGGGTCAAAGCAGACCACATATTTGCCCTAAAAAAAGGGGCAACTTTGGGTTAGTAAAGTCACCATTTGTATTGGTCACAGCATATTCAGGTTCACATTGTAACTGGTGTAGCAACTTCATTTTGATTTCATGGGATAACACGCAATTAAAATACAAACTCGCTTGGAATCATTTGAGTAAAAAATCTCACCCTCTTGTCGGCCTCCACGATGATGGCTTTCTCATCTTCTTCGGAGACCAGCACACAGGAGGTGAAGGAAGACTTGATCATGTTGACCACCAGGTCATTGGAGAGGACATCCAGCTTCTTCACCTGGTCTCCTGTCACGTTGGTGCTGCCTGCAATGCCATAGCTGGGCAAGAAAGAGAGACGATCAGTGATGGCTGGACAATCACAGTGTTTTCTTCTACAAAAACAGCTCCTGCACAACTGAAAGAAGTTAGGCTAACAGTAAAAGCCTTGATGTTTTCTACTCAAGATGGACAGAAAGACAGGGAAAATAAACAAGTAAATTCCCAAAATGAAATTTGTCTTTAAGGCTGTCATATTTGCACGTGCATAATTGCCACTCAAACTAGTACCATATATTAATTTGTTTTAAGAAACCCATATTCTGTAATATTCTACAGTTTTGACAATTAATCGCAGCAATACTCATTCTACTACAAACAAGAACTTTGGCCGAGGCTTGAAACTCAACAGCAATGAACTAGTGTCTCTCTGCTGCACAGGCAGTGAACTGCAACTACACCCACAGCAAACAATGAGAGGCTTGTTATTCTCAGCCATGTAAGTGTGACACTGCAGTTCTTCTGTCTGATGGAGGAAGTGCTTGAAAATTTATTTAAAACCTGCCATCATCTTTCATCACCACACTTCCAAACACTGTCAGAATTACAACCACAGAAAAGTGGGTCACAAACACCTAGGACATGTACTGGCAACACCTGTGGCATTTCACTATAGGAAAATAATTGTAATGTAGCAAACATATCCCAAACAAAGTATGTCCAAAACATGAAAAACATGGGCATCCATTTTTAGCTTGATACATCTTCAACATTATAGTTGCTCTGCTTTATCTTGCTCTTCTAAATGCAATGTCTTATGCAATAAAGAAGAAATCTTAAAACACTATCTTTTGTTAATGAAAGAGGAATGAGTAAAAAAAAAAAAAAAAGTTTACTGCAGCAGTATAAACAGCAGTTTATATTTGAACCTTAAAGTTAATGGACATTTGTGAGACTCATGCTTTGCCATTCACAGACAATATTAATTAGATATAGCAATTGAGTGTAAAAGTATGAGGTAATCAATGAACAACACATCTTCCCACAAGACATCAGATGATCATGACTTGAAGGTTATATATCCTTGTCATGGCATATTTCCTAATGTGGGTTTGAGATATACAAACACTTCTGAAAGAGACTGCATTGTCTGAAGACCTGGGCAGTTTGTGGCAATGTCCTGACCCTGGACACTATTGCAGTCTAGCCTACAGCTTGTTACCCAAGGCAGTTAACCATTACTAATTCAATAATCACTTATTAACCTAAACGACTAAAACGGACTTAGTTCTAGACCAAATCAAAACCTTTGACCTACCCACAACGTACAAATCTGTACCTGATCAACGTTTCCATATTGCTTACTTATGCAAGTAAAGTGCATTCGCCTATGCTTCTGTAATAATAATAATAATAATAATATGCATTTCATTTTTGATTATTCATTTGCATCATCGGTGTGCAACATCAAAATCTGTGCACAGCTGTACACTTCTACACTGTATCTGCTTCTGCGTTTGCTTTATTGTGGCTGCAGTTTACAGTCATCTGCAGGAAGCTCTGGGGGTTTTCCGACCATGTTTATCCTGTTGCATAGTGAAAGTCGGTTGCCAAATGAAATACAGAGTATTAGCCTAAACTCTGCATCGCATTATAAGCAGCTACAACAAACATACATCTCACGGTCACTTTACGACGTTTCTACACATTTACAACGATTACAATTACAAAGAAGATTGGACGTCACTGCTACGTGTCAATCGCGCATGTGTGAGACGCGGATAAATACGTGACTTGCATCATTGACCATATTGGCCAACACACTGTAGTCGAGTTTAGAGAATAGTTCAGACAACTGCTTTAAAGCGTCAAATAGTACTTGGAGCATGCATGAGTGGATGCATTGGACTTCTGTGCACACGACATAAACCGTGCATTGCACATGTCCCCGTCTGTTTAATTGAAAAGCTTTAAAAACTACGACTGCACATCGCATCCTACCCCCAGCAGCAGACACCTCGGTCGCGTTCGTGCGGCGCAGATTCCCGCAGTTCTGCGCAGCTCTGCCGGATCCCACCGCTGCCATTGGTGGAGCCGCGCAGAGCTGCGGGAATCTGCGCGGCACGAACGCGACCATCACAACGACACGACCCGCCACGTTGTACCTACAGGTTGGCAATGCCCGCTTTCCGGACCGCTGTGGAAATGGCTTTGATGGCCGTGCACATGGAGTTGAGCAGCGTGGTCAGCTCGCCCGTCCCTTTGGCCTTCCTGCCTTCCTCCAGCACGAATCGTGTCAGGGTGTTCACGTTGGTGTCGAAAGCCCCTTTGTCTGACATCTTGACAGCTGATGTGTGGCTTTGCTAGCTGCAGTGAGCAACGGGGGAGAGGGAAAGTAATGCTGCAGAGTTTTTAAAAGCCTGGGAACTGCTAAAAAAACACAAAAATAGGGGTGTGTGAAAAGTTCAGCCAATCGCATTTGCAAAGGGGAAGTCAGGGGAGTGGCGGAAAAACACGTCTGCTTGTGCAAAAAGACTAGCAGGGCAAAGTTCAGGGCTCTGAGTGTAGCCTGAGACTGAGAGGAGTGTCTGTGAAGTGTCTGCAAAACGACAAATGCAAAACATCTGGGATATGTTTATTTTCAGTATTACAAATATGAAATACTACTAATAATAATAATAAGTGGGTTATAAAAAGAATATAGCAGCAAAACTGATGTGCACAGCCTTCTGTCAATTCAGCTCTATTACACCTAAATATAAGTGTGTGTGTATGAGAGAGAGCTGTACATTGTAGGACCACCTGATTCAGCAAGCACACTTTAAAAACTTCAGCTGTCTTTTTTTTTTCTGGGACGCTTGTCGTAGACACTGAAACACAGCAGAGAGAAATAAAGGCAGTTTCCAGTCACTGTTGCTCTGAGGAATATTAACCAACAGATACAGGAAATACACTGGGACTGACAACAGAACTAGCACAACTGTTAGCAAGAACTACAACAACAATAATGTAAACCCCAACTCCAGAAACAGCCCTAGGAAGACATGCATCCCTCAACACACCGCAATGCTGCCTGGGCAGGAATATGACCTCAGTTTCATAGTAGTCATTTAAACCCCAGGTATAAACAGCTCTGAGGGGCATAGGACTTGGCTGTCTATGCCAGCTGGGAACATCTTGTGCCCAGTCTCTTCCTGCTTTTTATTTCCATCTGTGATCATTAAATAATCATAAAGCAATTATTTAGCTATTTCCACACTTGCTCTTTCACGTCTTGCTCTGCTATAGCGGCCTCTTGACAAACCCATTGGGAAAGTGCTTGGGTACATAGAGACTTCCATATCACTAGGTATGAAGCAATTGATCTCTCATGTGATGTCCTTCTTCTATATTGATTTCAATGCCTGAATAACAGAAGTATTGCCACTGCATTAACGTCCACTTTGTCTAAACAGATTTGTGTCATTGTTGTTTTATTAACTAATAGGGGTTACATTCCAGCTTAAAAAATATATACAGAAATATTTGAAGGGTTATTTTTCTGTGCACTGTTCTTTCTGTAAATGTGCAATCTGTATGGTAACTTTACAGGACTGAAGTTCAGAACAAAGGTTAAGTACTATGTTTTCGATTCACAAACCACCGGACGTGTGTAACCTGAATAACAAAGGCTACTGACGAAGGAAAGAAGGTAAGCCAGGTTCATCAGACTTGGCTTGCACGATTTCATAAGACCTACTGTGTTTGTTAGCTTCTTGCACAGAACTGCTGAAATGTGTTTTCCAATCAGGAGACAGATGTGAACTTTGTCAGTGTGTTATCTCTGTGAGCTCGATGTGATTGGCACTCGCAAGGTGGATGGTCAGGAAAACATTTTCTAGACATGAACTTCAAAAGAACCATTCACAGAGAATATGGTTTTCTTCCTAGGCAGTATAAGGTCCTTTGATTTATTCCAAGTGATTACTTATGGAATTAGGAAGTCCAGCTTCATACTATAGTGGTTTCGCAGGACACAAAGATTAAAATACTGTTTTATTGTGTATAGTATTTTACATTACATAAAAAAAAACGATTCAAATTTTTAATACTTATGATTAAAAACTTTTAAAATCAATTTTTAAAATCACTTAAAATTTTTAAAATCTTTGTGATTTAACAAAATTAAGAACAAAAAAAACTTAACTTTAAATAAACGTGCACAAAACAACAAAACAAACGTGATTAAAGCAAAACTGCTCACCAACATAAAAGTCAAATACATTGAAAATAACTGAAAATGCATTGGACAAAATAAAGAAACAATTAAAAAAGGTCCAATGCATTTAAAATTAAATCCAAAACGGACAATGTATTTGACAAAAAAATATAACAAAACTAAACCAAAAAAAAAACCTAAACAATTTGTGTTTTAAAAACAACTAAATCTTTAAAAACAGTTAAGATTCATTTTAAAAGTCATTTTAAAAACAATCATCCATAAAATGGTTAAAAGATCTTGGACTCGGGCTCCAGCAGGGGGAACTGACCGTCCCCGGAGGTGGGTCCCATCATGGGATCCTGAGCTCCCCCAGATCTTGTATCTGCCAGTTCTTATAGGCTTCCTCCTTGCCCCTCTGATGGACCTCCACATTGACATAATCCCTCACAAGCACCATGCCCCTCCGCGCGGTGACAATCGGGTCCAGCTCCTGCTTATTGAATAGACAGATGTTCCGTCCCTCCCACAGGGCCTGCTTCACTGCGCAGACGACACGCCACCAGCACCTCAGGGTAGAAGATGTTAGTCCCCTGGCAGGACCGTACAGGATCTGCTGGGCGGTCGCCCGCGCAGGAACGGCAAACCTGTGGAGGAACGGAGAAAACAGGAGCCAGACCCTGTAGGCGGAGGGGCACTCTCTAAAGATGTGAGCCTCCGTCTCCTTCCCCAGGCAACCCTTATAGGGGCAGGTGTCATAAGGAGCTATGCCCCTTCTGTGCATGAACACTCGGGTGGGGAGACACCGACTCACAGCCATCCAGGAGACATCTTTCTGCGTATTCGTGAGGCAAACGTGCGTAGCGTTAGCCCAGATAAACCGGCAGGTTTCGGGAGGGAAATCTTCTATCCGGCTGGTCTCCTGCGTAGATCTCATCTGGCTACAGATGGTCTTATAATCCCAGGAGGCCAGCATGACTTTATGGAGGCCTACTTCGAGCGCAAAGGCTCAGAGCGCCCTGTAGAACGGCGGGGGATCCCACGAGTGCGGCCTGGTGTTATCCATGGCGCAGAGGCCGAATGGTCTCAGGCTGCTGGCAAAATAAAAGCGGTTCATAAAACTCACTTTCTTGCCAGCAGCCTGGATGTTCTTGACCACATAGGCCAGCCCCTGCGCCTTTATCAGCCGCACAACGTCCGGGACCCCCCTGCCTCCATCCAGGGTACCCTTCACCATCTGCACTCTTTTCAGCCTCTCCATTTTGCTCTCCCAGACAAACCGAAATATAATTCGGGTCACTAATTTTGCGATGACTTTGTCTGGGGGGAAGATCATTCCTACGTAGAGGAGTATCGGGAAGAGGATGGCCTTTACGACCAGCACCTTACCAGCCATCGTCAAGGTCCTTGTGCTCCAGCCGTGGATCTTCTTTTGGACCTTCGATATGGCCTCCTCCCAGCTCCGGGTGCCCGTGTTGGTCCCGTCGATCTTGATCCCCAGAACCTTGATAAACGGCTTCACAGGGAACACGGTCGGCGGGCCCCGGCCGACAGGCCATGCCCTGGAGAGGTAGACCTCGCTCTTGGCCTTGTTGACAGCGGCCCCCGTCGCCCTGCAGAAGATTAAAAGCTGAAGCTAAAAATATATAGATTTTAGCCCAGTGATTGTTCTCTCAGTTGTGAGAGGAAGAGACCACAGTGAAGGGAGAGAGAGAGATGGGCGGGGGGGGTTGTGATGTATCTCCTGCCTTGTGGAAAATACTTTTCTTTTCACCCTGTTTTTCCAAGAGGGGACAAAACAAGTATTTAATACAGTGAGATTCATCAATTATTAATTTCTGATATTGCTAACTGT
Source organism: Amia ocellicauda (assembly GCF_036373705.1). Taxonomy (NCBI): domain Eukaryota; kingdom Metazoa; phylum Chordata; class Actinopteri; order Amiiformes; family Amiidae; genus Amia; species Amia ocellicauda. The sequence goes on from NC_089857.1 coordinate 20,237,658, forward strand.
ATGTCATTTATATAGATATGGATACAGCACATTAGTAGATTATTAACTATAATACATGTTTATATTTATTCCACATTGAAAACAAGAATATAAGGAGTTAATTTGTTTTTTTCTTCAGATTTACTTGATGCTGTAATCAGAGGAAATTAATATGCAATCACATTTTCTAAGAGAACAAGATCTACTTACATAATTAATTATAGATTGACCCCTTCTATAAATATTGAATTACATCACTTGTCTCTTACCTCTGTTTTGTGCGACATGCATGTTGAGGGCCATGGAATACAATTAGCTTGCATTTAGGCCTTGGTAGAGCATTACAAAAATCTTAAAACTCGTGCACTGTTTTTTTCACACTACTACTTTAGGAATAAACGCAATAGTACTGTAATTATATTCAACCCTGGCTCTGCACAAATGCAAAAAAAAGCCAATCCTGAACATCATGAATTGTAGCCCTCTACTGGCCAAATCAATTATACACACAAGCTATGGAAATGTATTATAGTGTTAAGAATTTCTCAAATAGTTGTTTCAAATTCAAAGGATTACATATTATATATTTAAGTTTAAGTTATATATTAAGCTTTTGATTCTTTTGGACAATAAATGCTGTGTCTACATCACTGTCCCTCCTTTGCTTGGACATGAGTTATTTAAAAGCAGGAAATAATGACATACAAATAATCATAAAATACAAAGTATTTTACCAAAACTTGCTAAACTATGTAATAATATGGATACATTCAAAATATATTATTATTGTTTCGGCAAAATAAATACATTGTTTTGCTTTTTAATATGATTCTTCAAAATGTGGTTAATGGATGCAAAACACTGTACTATATTAGAAGTCAAACGTAATTGATACTCAGACATGTCACTATCTTTTCATTGTTTTGGCTGTATACATTTTAAACAAAGCAGTTATTTAAAAAGTTACTACTACCTTCAAGATCATGGTCAAAAGTTACAATGTCATAAGACTACAGCTTAATCCTCTTTAGACAAGCTGTTTAAAAAAAAATGCAATCACATACTCTGCATTCTTTGTCTGGCCGTCTATAATCTCTGCAGACGTGAGAAATGGACCATTATAAAGAAAATTATCAAAATAACATACATAGAGTTTATAATTAAAAACTCTAGAAGGAAGTAGCTTATTAACTGGGACTTTGGTTTTGATTAAATCAGAACTTTGACCCACCCACCTTAGAAATAGAAACCTCTGAGGCGTTTTATTTGTGCAGAGGCTTCGTGCTTCTGGCCAATGGAATTTGTGCATCTGTAATTTGTGATAGTTTGAAGTTTTGATTACACTCAAATGCCCTTCTACCCAAAACCACAAGATGTCTCCCTATATCAAAAATAGTTTTTTCAAGAATTCATGGCCTACCCTAATATTGGGCATGATGCTTTTCTGGCACTTACTAATGCTGAGTTAAATGTGTGATGAGAAAGTTCCAAGTAACCCAAATTCTGAGATATTTGTGATTTTCTTGAACACAATAAAACAAATCATTGGGCATTTTGATTTGCTCATTATGATTAAGATTTCAGTAAAAACCTGCTGATTTGTACAAATTATTAGAGTGCCTTAAACATTAAGTGATAAAAAAGTATAAACAATATTTTCCACAAATATTTGAAAGATGCATAATAGTTTTGTGCTTGCTTCTGTGGTTGGAATCACATTTATTCATTTTATTCCTTTCCATAACATCACAATACTGTCGAGAATGTGCATATTTGTTATTATTCTGAGTTTTAATTTAATACCTAGGCTGGAAGTATGTTGATCATGTTGAAAAACAAATCATTCATGTTTCCATCCTGGGAATACTGCATGCCATTGAAGAATGGAGTCATATGATACCTTTACTAAGTCTCCTGTTTGTATACCACATAAACCCAGTAAATATATTGTTTCAGAATACTAGCTTATAAGGTAAAATAAAATAGTACAGTATAGTATCCACTACTGAATAAAACGTATAATTTCAGCTGTTAAAGGAGATTTGAGAAGTTGGTGAATAGCAGGTTTGAGATATGAATAGCACCGAAATATTAGACGAAGATGACGCCATTTGTGGAAGATGTCTCCCAAAGTGACATCGGCCATATGGAACCAGCAGCTAGGTACCTATTGCACTGGTAATACAAATTAGAGTAGGTGAGAGATTAACAAACAAGCTTTTATAATGACAGTGATTATGGAAGGGGGTTCCTCTGCTCTGGTCAAAGACCCTTTTCACGGCATCCTGCTTGAATGGAGTGATTTGTTGAATCTTTTGTTGAAAGCACTATAAATTGGCATCCTTCTCAGCTTCGTCATTATGTTACGATGTGGAGTGCTGTAATTTAACACGGGGCCATTCACAAGTCTTCTGGGTATTTACTTTGTTGAATTAAATCCAAGAACTCCAAGTTCTAATGCCTTTGCACCACTATCTTATTAGTATATTCTGTCCCCTGACAAAAAAGGAAAGGCTTTTTACTGTCATGCTGCTCAGAAACGACATGCCTTTACTTTCTAATAGTTTGGGGAAAAATATAAATCCTACAACATCCTTTTGAATAGCCAAATTTATACATTTTTGACTCTTAAAAAGTAATTGGGTGTTCAAACATTATCCCGGCGAGACCTTAAATGTAAAAAAATACTATACTAATACTAATAAGATAAATTATTCTAAATATCTCAAGTGCAAATGTGTTGTACACAACCAACATTAAAAGTGAATCCAAGAAATAGTAAAAAAATGCACATCAATCAAAACAAGTTGTGTGAGTTATGTACCATCCTCACAATGTTTGATTTAACTGAAGCAACTCCTGGCTACATCAGAATTGTTTCAGGCCCTATTTTATTTATTTTGTTGTATTTATAATTATACATTTTGGTCTCTAGGACAGTGGTTCTCAACCCTTGGCCTGGAGGACCCCCTACCCTGCTGAGTTTTGTTCCAAGCTCTCAATTACTTAATTGAACACTTAACTGAAGTAATAATTCGTTTACATTTGACTTTTTTTAATTATATGACTGATAAAAAGTTGGTTCCTTAATAAGATAAGTTCCTTATAGAATGTTCTACTTGATTTAAAACCACTACTTTTTAAAATAATGAAAAGGCTCTGATTTAGGGAATTATTAGTGAAATGAGTTAGTAATTGAGAGCTCGGTTGGAACAAAACCCAGCAGGGTCGGGGGTCCTGCAGGCCCAGGGTTGAGAGCCCCGCACCGCGGAGCGTCACTGCAAGACACGGCCCTTTGTGTGGGCTAGCGCTCTGCTGGGACCTGCGCTGCGCATGCGCCAACAGTAGGCAGCGAGAACTACAAAGAGACCGTGAAGAAAGACAGGCACGCCGGCGAGCGCCACATCCAACTTTCCCTGCCCGACACCCAGCTCCACGTCTCTGTATCGGGACAGCCGAGGAGCCGCGGGTCTGTTCAACAATACAAAACTATTGCAAACACGACGCGGATGTGCACCGACACGGCGGTGAGTGTGTTTTCGCCTGCAAAAGCAATTGAAATCATATTCGCATGTGCACTGGCAGGAATAGCGACTGTAGCCAAGCAGAGCAAGTGCATTCAATCTAGAAACCCGTTTCAGAGTAACAACACTGCACGACACGTAAAGTTTGAACTGTTACAGAGTTATTATTTGAGCATTTTGTTTAACAGAGCTGACTGCATTGATTGTATCCAGCGCGGGTTGTGCTGTGCGACCCGGTCTGTTTATCTCTGGATCACGTTGTCTCCACACCTGTTCATTTTCTTGCCCTTGTAGTTTTAAATCAACCTAATCCAAAAACGACTCGCTCTTTCTTACAGGGTCTTTAATAATGTTAGGCAAAACTTACTTCCAGGTCCACTCGAATGGGGCTGTGTTTGTGCCCTAACACGACGCTCAATTAATCTGAGGTCAGTCGCCGAGAGAAGTTGCTGCGCTAAAGCGAGACTGTGCCGCTTATAGGTCGGGTGCTTGTAGCGCAGATTTCCGCACTTCTGCGCAGATGTGCAGAATCCCTCCGATCCCATTGGTGGAGCCGCGCAGATCTGCGGACATCTGCGCTCTTGCCAGGCGTCCCGCAGTTAAAAGCCCATTTACTGCACTTCAAAAGAGCGGCGGCGAGAAAATGGAAAGTGCTTTGCGAGTCATTGAATTGTCCTTTTGCGGAGATATTATTCTAGCCATCTCCCTATTGTGTGTGTGTGTGTTATGTTGCATAATGATGTGTGCCATTTAAATAATGAAGGAACATCAAATATTAACATTGACCCTTTTGAAACCGGTTATTTTATCTGGCTGATCTAATGCATGCGGTTACATTTTAGGTTAATCATAATCATACTGCTTTAAATAAACCATGAGGTGTGCTTTAGGTGATTGCTCTAAATTGCTCATACTTTTGTCATTTGGAAGGTTTTGAACCCTACAAATATTTAAATATGCCGATTTAAAGTACTGTTAATGCAGTGGCCTATACTATTACAGTGGTCTTTCTCTTTCTATTTATTTGCCAAAAGATCATTTTCTCTTGTCATTGTTTTTCCACCATTCATTTTCCAATGCAATACAGTAGGAAGTGAGCAGAACATGACCGTTTTATTTACACAAGAGAGATATCTCTAAAAGACTGTTTTCTTAGTCAGTTTATATGTGGCAATACTATTCATATGCATACTTTGTCTATTTGCTTAGAAATAGGATAATGCTTATCTCCCCTTTGATATAAGTATGCTGAAGAGGGTAGGCTAGTGTAGTAGAGGTCTTGTGGATATTGACTTTATAATTGTTTAGGTCTACAGGACAAGAGTGTTAGTTAACTGGTAATGTACTGTATGTCATACTTCACAATTATTAGAATAGTGGTGCAATTAGCTATTTATAACTATAAAGGTGTTAATGACCCGATTTAGCAACACAGCATTTTCTGCAAGTTGTTTAGTTTCCCCGAAGGCCTTGTCACAGTAAATTGGAGACTCCCTTGGTGGTTTGTGTACTTATTATTGAGGGGAAAATGAGGCCATTCTTGACCTCCAGGGGTGCGCTGTTGATGTCTCCATATCGACAATAGTTTCTGCGGTGCCTGGATTACAGGCTATAGTCTGAAATACAGTGTACAGAATGCTAACAAAAGCGTCTTTATTTTAGCCTGAAAAGAATTGTCAGCGACTTACAAATGTTATCGTCGCTGTAAATTAAACCACTGTGGGGAGTAATGAAATGATGGGAATGGGGGACTTCCCAGACAGGCAGTGCTAGTTAGACAGACTAATATCTTTCAGCAAGGAGTTATTTTTGTGAGTCTCCCACACATGTATTTTCTTTTCTTTCAGACAGAAACCAAAAGCATAAAAAATTAGGGTTACATCAAATCTATGAACTCTGCTTCCATTCTGTATGTGCAGTGTCTAATGGCAGTGGAGGAAGCTCACAACGTCTGAGGTTTGAGCCTCATAAAGACATATGGTCCTCTGCAAATTGTTAACTTTACGCCTTGATGGGAAGTCCATGGGTTGTGATCAAAGCATAGCCTTCAACTGAATGGGCTTTGTCACCTCTGCCTCCAGCTATAAAACATCTCTTTCTGGGCTGTGTTTGTTTAGAGAAAATTACTTCCAGTTTGATGCTCCCTTGTGTTCTCATTTAATCTGACTTTGTGTGAAAATGTACATTAACCTGGTCTAGAGGCAGTCAAAAGGGAAAGTAATACATTTAAGACTTTTAATATAATTTGCCTTGTTTTAGATTTTATATTCTTACAGTATATCCAAGCATTCTGTTAACCTTTTCTCCCCTGACACTAACTACATGAAGAAACTGAGTGCATACAAATTTCTAGATCTTGATATCGGTACACACTTCAAACCCTCTGTGGACAGGAAGAAGCTTAAATGCACAAATGACATTCCACAGGTCTTTGATCTCCTAATTTAGCCTGCGTTGCATCCTTGGCGTTTACTGGCAGTGCATTGTAATATAGGATGCAATCCGTAAGGATCTGCTGTGGATTCAAATAAATCTCTGACTGGAATTCTTTCCCCCTGAAGGTTAATGTACAATCCCTTAGGTCGCTGTCTTGTGTTGATATGCGTGTCTCCACTTTTCACACCAGATTATAATGAGGGAAAATGCTTTTACCACTGTTGTGGTTTGTTCAGGTGTCAGTTTCTTGGGCACTCGTTCTGAAAACCGGTTGAGAACCTTTCCAGGTTCCTCTGATATTGCTGGTCTTGGATTTTATTTAAAGAAATTATAGAAGGGATACACTCACCGATTTAATAGATAGCTCTTTGTTTATCTATTTTTGTGTGACGGATTAAATCATTTGACAGTGTTTCATATGTATTACTTCCGCACTCGTTGTGTAAGCTGTCTTGCACGTTACTTTCCTGCAGTACATTTACATTTTGGCAGTTTCTTTTAGACATGTGAGGGGCTGCCTGTGTCATATACCACTACATTTCTACAGCTTCTGTATGGTTCCTGGGCAACCAGTGGGGACAGTCTTTTGTTTTAACCAGGGGCCTTTCACCTTGTTACTTTATTCAGTACAAAGTTGTGCTTATGTATGTGAAGTTATAAATGTTTCTACTATACAGTATGGTTCTGGTTTCTGAGCATGTTTTTTTTAAAGTCAAATATATGGTTAACGGTCTTTCACTGGTTTGTGATGTTTCCATGATTTTGAGCCTGGATTCTAAAGTTACAGAGGTAATACTCTAAAACTACATTTTAAAATGTGTATAAAAGCATTGTTTTCTTTTTTTTCCTGCCAGCAATGACTTTTTATTGTAGTAGACTAGTTATGGGAATACAGCATGATGACATTGACTCCTTTAGGGTGTTGTTAGTAAGTGGCCAGACTTGATCACAACCATAGAAGGAAGTGATTATTTAGGTGATCAAAGGCCTAGAAGGATTTTGGAGCCACAGTTTACTGGATTTAGATTTTTTTGTAAACCACAACAAAAATACATTCAGGCATGTTTTAAGACTCATCTGTATTACAATCATAGATGTCTTATCTATGGTTTTATATTTAATTTCTTGGCAGACACACTATAAGTTTAATAATTGGGTTTTACTCAAGTGAAATTACTAGTCCAGTCCCTTCTACTATAAGTATAAGTATACTATTCAGGATCTGATTAGTCAATGTTAGTCAAATAATCAGTAAGATGAATTAAACATGCCGGGAGTCTGGAACCACTAAGTGAATGTTCCATAGAAAAGCCTTTCAAAACATTTGAGAAATTAATATAAAAGTTGTTGCACCCTCAACTCAACCTTGTCTGTCTTGACTCCTTCAGCTTTAACCCAAGGTTTGTTATATAGCAAGTTCTCTTACAACCTTGTGTAAATGTATTTAGTGAAATATTTAAACGGAATGAACGTCACTTTTTTTTGTTGTGGAAGTCAATGACAGGATAGAATTTTGGAAGATCCACGTTGTTGCCCTCTTATGTTGTACCCAGTTGTTATGCAGCTATTAGGACCTTGAGATCGGGTGACTTTGTGATAGCCACTGAAGAACCATCTGCATTGTTTTCTTTTCTGTGGCCATCAATCACTAAACCGAATCGTGTTACCTACTGCACTCTATTTCAGCTCGCAAATATAAATGTCTTTTTTCATGAGGCTCTTTAAAGTGTGTTTATTTACACAGTATCCAGGTCCAAGTAAAATTGAGTTTGTTTGGGGAGGAGGGGCAGTCAAAAGATGACGTATTAATTTGGAAGATGCATATATTCATAACTTTCCCAGGGATAATTGGTTTTAGGAAGGTAATGGTTGCTATAGCAGAAGATGCTGTGCTTTGTTTTTCTGATTAGATATAGCTGCTTTAATCTTAAACTGTTGTTGAACTTCTCAGAGATACAACAATACAATGTTTTAAGTTTGTAGTTTTGTGGAGCAGGTGGCAAGATGTATGACAAGGGGAGAACTGTAATAAGATTTCAAATGAAGGCCTTTAGATAAATGACTTCTTTTGCTGTGACTATTGCTCATAATTTGATCGTTTTCATTGTATTAGGAATCACTGTGAGAGAGAGAGAGAGAGAGAGAGAGACAGGGATCCTTTTGTTTGAGTTAATAAGAGAAACCGTTCAGGAGTCGGCTCAGTTCTTTTGAAGTCGGGGCTGAAGTCCCACGTGACCAAAATCCTCACTGCACTGGAAATACTTGCATGCTTCCAATAACATTTTTGCTTCAGAAGAATCGTTAATGCTTTACTCATCTCTATATAATGAAGTAATAAATGTACTGACGTATCTGGGGGGGGGGGTGAATCAAAGTATACATTGATCTGGGTCAAACTGGTGTGTGTGTGTGTGTGTGTGTGTGTGTGTGTGTGTTCACGCAGTGGAATGCAATCTCTTGTTGTACTGGAGAAAGACACTGTCTCTCTGGGGAAGAAAAACATTTTACTGTTGTATTAATACATGTTTATGCACTAATGTGAAATGCCCTTCTGCTACCAGTTTGATTATTCACAGCCAGAAGGTGCAGGAATGCTGTGTGGGTCATGGGCTGCTGTCAGGCCTGTCCCAGATGGAGAACAGAGGGTCACACGCCCACGCTACTCCCACTTCGCTCTCTTAAACGGCACTGCTTGAAAGTGAAGACCGTTCCCTCTTCTCTTTACCAAGCTATAGAGTACATGTCAAACCAACTACATACTGTTGCTCAAATACTCACCCCAACAACTTTATATAGATTTAATATTCCAGAACATTCTGCATGGCTAGCTAGCCTCCCCTGGCACATTGGTCTGTTCTCTTCTCAGGTGATTAAAATCTGTATTAAGTACCCCTTCTTGTGCCAAGGCAGCTGTGGTGCAGGTACCTTATTTCTGGAAACAGTCTTAGACACTCACTAATTTCACCGTGCTACTGTAATTTTAAATCTACAGTACTGCAACCATTTCCAATTGGCTTTAGTGTGTGTGTGTGTGTGTGTGTGTGTGATCTATATAAAATAAAACGCAACAAGGATATTTTTTTGAGGGTTGAATTGGTTGCTTCAAAAAACATTCAACTTGCAGACTTTCAAAGCCACACATTCCTCACAATTCAAGAAGTCTTTGGTTATTGTATTCATAAACAGCACTGTAATAAATGTTTGACACTGACTATTGAGGATATTCACTTTGGTGCATTTCTTCCGCATGTGTTTTTATGAAAAAAATATTTACATTGTGTTTATCATGCAGAACTGTAAAGCTCAATTGGTTTGTGAAGTTTTCATGTGATTGTTTTTTGGTGGCACTGTACAGCTCCTAGTTAGTTCTGCATTGACTATTTGTATTGTTTGCATTGTCCCCATAGTACAGATCACAACACTGTCTTCTCTCCATAAATAAACTAGCAGAATGCAAGGGTTATGGGAAGTCAAGGCACCAGATGCATTCACCCTTGTGTCCTTGCTGTGACAGTGCAAGCTTTTGGTCTGAGGATTTAAACTTTAACTTTTGCAATCTGTAGGTTTCTTTCTCTGTTTTCTTGAAATTATTGAAAAGAGGTATTGTTACCTGTAATAATTCCAGCATGTGAATGGTAGTGTGGAGTCTGTAGGTCACTCGGATGGACTTAAAATTAAATCCAAGACATTTAACACTTCAAGTCTTGTATCAGCAGGAGTCTTTAATGCGGCCTTTTCACTAAGCAATTTACAAATTAATGTACCGTTGTGTTACTTGCACTATAGTATGGAGGTAAAGACCTGCCAGAGACTCCGGTTTTAACAGTCATGTAAAGTGAACAAGAGGAGATTAAAATGGGCCGGAACACTTCAGCCACCAAATACTCTTAAACTAAAACATCCTCCTCATGTCATGTTTGGGTTGAGAAGCCCACATCTGGATGCCTGTCTGGAGCCTGCTGTGCAAAGCAGTCAAAACATGCTTGTTATTTAGAGATTGAGAGACTTTTTTTTTTTTTTTTTTTTCTCCGTTGTTTTCTTTACACTTTCCAGAACCAAGGTTTCCTATTTTGAAGCACAGTTTCAAAAGTTTTTCTCCCAACTTGGAAAAACGTTTTACATGATCTCTTGTAGTCTTCCATCTGAAGATTTGAATGTATGAAGGTTGGTCCCTCCAGGAACCTAATGGCTTTCCCCAGAGTTCTTTGCTTTCTTTCTAAATACAATGAACTCCAAAAACAGAATGGTGGTGTAATAGGAAAGCGTTTTGGCTTACTGCAGATCCAAGATATAAACCACTTTAAACAAATACTGTGTGCCAGTTAAAATGTTTTGAAATATGCATTGTTTGAACTTGTTTTTACTCTAATCCTCCATGTGCCTTACTTTCTTACCTCTGCCCTGCTACATTCCAGATGAAACTGCAGAGCTTCATCTTCTAAATCAAGCGGCTGGTGTAATGACTTCTGCTCTTGTAGTTGTTGCTTTTCTACATGTATTGTAGGTAAGCAGGTGAACAAGATGTCTGTCAATGGTTTAATTAGGAGATGGACCATATCGGCAGCCTGTGGTCATCGGTAATTTAATGACAATTAGTGAAGCTTTTTTTTATTTTTATAAATAGAATTTTCTAGTGACCTGAATCTCACGATTTGAGAAGTACTTTACATTTAGGCAGCTGCACAGCCCCTGTGGTGAAACTACAGTAGCGGAGTTGAGGGGGGTCTCCTCAAGCCAATCGAGAAGTGCAGCAAAAACCCAAGAAAATAAACCGCCTTTTAATCTCACACTGAAAAGATGCCCCCTGGAAAAGTTTTCAGTACACTGCTTGACTAGGCTTGTTATAATTGAGTGTTTTGATAGCCTTTATCATTGGAATGAAGGGCTGTAAGGGGAGAAGAAAATAAAGACGCAGGGAACCCAATTAGGCTCTGGTGCTTTGAAATAATTCATACACCTTATTGGTTTGGGTTCCAGAATTGGGGGGTGGGGTGGGAGAGAAACTGGCATAAACTGGATCTGGTCTTTGAGATCTCTTGCTGTTTCATTGATTTTCTTTTAAGATAACTCAAGGCTGGTAAAGTAGTCTTGCTGTTTTGGACTGACACACAACAGCGATGGTCTGAAAATTATCGTTGACTCAATCAAATGGAGGGATTGGCATACATTGGTCACGCGATCCAAATGAATGCACAGCGTTTGCAAGCAATAGTCTTTGTCGGTCGCAACATACTCACTGCTCAATGCATGTATGTTGCTTCTCCCAAATTCAAGTCACAAAATTTAGGCTATGCTGCTTTTTGCTTGGTGTGCATTAATGTTAAATGTATTTCACAAGTGATTGAGCCCTTTTTGGCCTAGGCTTTTGCTTGGCATTATCTTATTGGCCTAGTGGGGATTCAAAGGGTACAGTAGTTTGAGAAATTGTGGCAGATGTTTATGGATTTTGTTTATTACTATGAGGTTGCAATACAGATGTATCTAGATGGCTCTATCATTTTAATTATTTAACCTGGACCAAATTCACAAACTATTGATAATATGTTGAAATGGGGACATATAGGAAGTTAAGTCCTATCATATTGTAACAGAAGGGTAACTGACAATTACCAGCAGCAGCATAAAAAAAAATAATAAAAAAAAAATCATACTTTCATTGAGATGTTGCAGTCTACTTTCAGATCTGTATAGAAACCTGTAGAAACATTAGTATGACGACCTGTCAGGACACAAAGTATGCAGGGGATTATGGGACCATATGGTAACCCTATTTATTGGCTGCCTAAAACAATAAACATTATTACCGACATTGTCTGAATCTGGCGTGACTTACTTTTCATGTCTTTTAGATGTCTCAACTGATGTCTAGAGACATTTGTTGGTCACAATGGGGGGGTGGGGGATCGGACTATTGTTACACAACTTTTCATTTTACAAGTACTGTACAAAATTCTTGTGATGTATACAATTACACACGGATCTATATACATACAGAAACGCACTCGGTCTGAAGCACAGGAAAAAATACACTAAAGATGTTTTGCATGTACCGTAGAACACCCAGCCCACTGGCCTTTTGCATCCTCACATTTCATTTGTATGATACCAGCCTCCTTCCCAGCGAGGTCAGGTTACTGTTGTGTGCACGGCTCGTTAAATTAAGCCTGGAAGAACCAGCCAGTGGGTTATAGCAGCCTGGTGAGTTCAGAACTTTCCATTTTGCTGAGGTGATCAAATCTTCATTCTTTTGTTTTGAAAGATTTAGCCAAGGTTGTTATTGATGTCTTTGTATTTCTTTTTTTCCTTGTAAATTATTTACCCAATGCTCCATGTGCTGAACAGACCATTTCCAACCACATGAGAAAACATAATAACCTGTGAGAACATTAGAAAAGTTACAAAGGAGGAGAGATGCTTAGCCCATATTGCTTTGACTGCTGATTGCATTTTGGTTCTGTCTGACTGAGTCTCATAAAAACAAAGAATCTAAACAAAGAATATATAAATTGTTGCAGATTTTGAATACATTTTAACAAAATAAATGTAACTTCAAAATTAAATTTGTGCCAATCTTGACCGTCTTTCCCCACAGATCATTACCAAAATGTGCCACTGGAAATTATTTTCCATATGCAGTCGGAATTACTTTTAATGTTTTCAAAGCGCCATCATATCAATTCCTAGCACAGTAACATATATGTGATAAAACAAATTGTGCAAGATAAGCAAATTATTTCCAATGCATTTTGTTTTCCCCAGATTAACAAGTGCACAAATCTTTACAGTTTTAATGTAGGTTGTTTTTTTGTTCAAAGTATTGGCAAAAATCTGCTCTGGGCAGTATGCACATCATTCATAGGCAGAGAAGCAGACTGCATATTTTTCAGGCTGTGACCATCAAGATGCCTGAAAAATGTCTTCATATGCAAAAGCAGGGAACCTGAGCTGCCAAGAAATGGGTATTTCCTCTCGGTGTCGATCCTCTGTCTCCATGGATAGAGAGGGTTTGACCGCAGCTGTTTGCAGATTTGCATTCTTACTGCTGCAAGCTGTCTTTGCACTGATAATGAAAAACCTACACATAAAATTCACTGTGGTCACAAAGTGGAAAATTGACTTAAACCCAATAATTTGCAAGCTTCATAAAAATGTATAATAAGGAGTAGGATGAAAATCTTTCCAGAATTTATTTTTCCATTATTGACTACTTTTAAATGTATTGCTTTTCATCTAATCTTGACACCACAGCATTTTGAGTTCCACATCTTAATAAAATATATGCAGTTTTTTTGTTTACAGTTTACAATTGGCTTCATATTGAGGTAATTATTGTAACTAGGGACAGCATGCTACTACAAGTATTGCCCAGAAAATCTTTCTAAAGCAACATTTAAATCTATAACTTGTCACCTGGGCACCTTTTCAAGTAAGGTTATGTATTAAGCCTGGTAAAGCCGTAAAATATCTGTGTTCGGGAGATCAGAATCTGTAGCAATCAAGTACAAGGTTTGATTTTCCACTGTATGCCAAGGAGTTAAAGGAACAAATTAGTCTCATGATGTTTGAATAGAATGTTCTAGAATGTGTTGAGAGAATGAGATTATTATAGTAATCTAGAAATTAAGTTGGTTCCTGATTTGTAAACTTCAGTGTGGGAAGAAAAGGCTTTCTAAGACATGGTGACAGTAGGCAGTAGAATAGAAATCTCAGGGAATGAACAAGAGATGCTGTCCAGGCTTAGCCAGTCTAGTTTAGCATGGCCAGTATTTGGTCAGTTTAGAATTTCCTCCATTTACTGAATTTGTCTTCAGAACCATTTAATTTGCACCAGAGTATCTTTTATTATCAGGTTGGTTTTAGAGTTCATTTTCTGATATGGAACTGAGAGACAGCATTGTTAAGGAAAGATGTCTTGTTTGAATAAGTGAAGGGACAGAGCGCCATGTGTTAACTGAGTGATAGTGACCCTTGACCTTTGTTGCAATGGCTGCTTTCTGCACAGAGCTGCAGTGAGGCAGTACTTGGTCATTCAACTATGATGAAGCACCGCTGATCGTGCTCTTCTCAGGTTTCTGTTTTCACAAAGAAGACTGTGAGGTTCACCCAGGTAACAGGTTTCCATATTAATGACAGTCTTCACGTCACTGGGTCGGCCTATAGGGAATAAAAAATAAGCTCTTTCTGTGTACAATAGTTGCCTCATCATGTCATGATTGGAAATGCTTTTTGACAAATGTCATGTCACATACTCTTGACCAATCGCTATGGAGACCTTTTGCTTTGTAAATCTAGTTGTTCCTTAATGATTGCAACAGGACATTAATGCTTCTGCTGCTTTGCTGGCTATAAAAAGGACATTTTCTGTCATCTAAACACGATTTACCTAAATAAAATGCATTTGCAGGAGAACTGGGTGGTTGCTAGCTGTTGATCAAGAACAGTGCATTCAACATGTGAAATATTTATAAAAATTACATGAATGCATCACCTCAGGGCCACAATAAATCTTTCATGTGAAGGCCATGTAGCTGACGGCCTTATTTTTGCTAATAAAATTGTAATGGTTGTACTTTAGGTTTTGCACATGACTGTTGTGAATATTACTTCAAATCCTTGATATAGCTCGTGTTGTAATTCTCTGCTCATAGGAATGTGTTTTGCGGTCATTTTATCAACCTAGTTTGTTTTGTAGTTCGTAGCCCACTCTTGTCTAATTCTGTGTTTTAGACCAGATAGTTTTTATTTTGTCTGATATTACTTGGGACTAGATTCTGTTACTATGTCAGATGTGAAAAGCTGTCATACTAAATATCCCTTTTCCTTCATAGAGCATTTGGGGGAAAATGCATAATATTCACACTGATTTGAAGGCTGCTTTTGAAATGAGTAAACCAAATATTAATCTATTGTCAATGTCTGTTACTTATCTCCAAGAAGATGCAAGTCATTGTGTGATGTGTTTTGGCAGATTCACATAGTTCTTTAGAATATTGTTGAAGACAGAATTCCAGAACTCTTACAAACCATTCAAGGGTACTTGTTTAACTGCAGTTTAAGGGACAGCTGAATACATTGTGTACACTTCAGTTTTCAGTTGTTGTTTTTTTTTTGGGGGGGGGTTGTTTTAAGGATTGCCTAAATGGTTTGTGTATCTTATAAATATTTCCGTTGAATGCACATTAGTATGATTATCTGTACGTAAATGGGTTCATAATGAAAGCATTCTCAGATTTTTACCACCAGGTGTGCACCATTTCAGCCTCTCCATCTCTGAAGTGTCAGTTTACCTGCAGAAATGCCTATGAATAGAGTTCTTCTTCTCTACGGCCGGGTGATGTTTTTCTGCAGCGCCCCGGGGTATAAAATCTTGGCAAGCTACGATCAGTCCAAGCCCATATATTTACACATTTAATATTATCAAGCGTGTTACATTTTGAGAGTTGCAAGCCAACGGAAATGTGAAGCTTGACACACATGTGCCTATTTATCAAAAGGTCCATAATAAAAATAATTTTAAATCTCTATGTATGGAAAAGGAAAACATTTAAACATAGGTTATCACTTAAGGCCATTATGGCTTAAAGTCAGCAGCACGGTGATGAAAAGCAAAGTCTGAAGGAGATGTGAGATGTTGTCTGGCTGAGTCCCAAACTCTGTGCATGGGATTCCCTTTTGTGTGGCCAGGTACTGTTTTGAACAATGTGGCACGTGAGGGCGAGAGGAATGTTATCCACTCCATGAAATAAGAGAGCCGTTGACCTATTTCCATGGTTCTTGTATTTAAAATAAATAATAAGCTTAATTGTGGATGGGACGGGGTGGCATGGGTAAATCTCCGTGAGATCATAAGTGGCCCTACTTGGATTGAGGCCTAGAACAGATAACTGGATAATATATTATAACCAAATTCTCTTTTTAGTAATAGTTTTTAAGATGTGGTGATTGATTTGAAGATTTTATTTTTTCTTTAGAATTCTTTGTACATTTTCTCAGCCTTAAGTTTCTGTGGATATGAAGTAGTGTGATTGAACTATGGCTGCTTTAATCGTATTTTTTTAAATAAACTTTTACAAAGTGTTCACCACAGTTCTTTTTGGTACAGACTTCTTCCAGTAACAGATGAAAGAGCTGTTCATCTATTTCCACCTAAATGCTCTACAAATGTTTGTCTTTGACACCGCTGTGTTTCTTTGCTTGCTCCGGAAAAGTGTGGAAGGATTTAAAATGCCGACTTCAGCTCTTTGAAAGCTCAATCTACAGCAAGCAGCCCTTGGTTAAACATACCCATGTTCTTAAAATAAATGTAGAAATGTAGAAATGTAATGTCTTAATTAGAAAAATTCCTCAGCTTTGGGTTTGGCGTGATCTAGAGCTGCGTGACACACATTACTGGCCATTAGTCTCAACATCCAGTTCAGCTATTGGCTTTGTCGTTTCTTTGTAGTTCAGTGAAATCCTACAGGTTATGTTTCAGTGGAGGTGGGTGAGAACGGACTGTGGCACACCTCATTGTCCGGTTCTTCTTTTATTCAGCATGTCATTTGAGATTTTATAGCAAACTGTGAAAGGCAGACCGTTTTCCTTATCAGCCTTGTCACAAGAGAAGCCCAGTGGGATGAGCAATTATTACATAGTTAAATTGTCAAAGTGATCTACTTGCTGTTCACACGTGTAACAGAACTGCATAGGTCTAGAATTTGTACTCTTGAGTAATATTGAGCACTAGACTCATTTAGAGTCCATGTGTGGAGAACAAAACGCAGATGACCCATTTGGTTGGATGTTGATCTTTTCCCTGGGATTATTTTTGCATTGGGGATCTTTGTCTGGCTGGTTAGTCCAGGGCGCAGGTTTCGGAATCTCGCTGGATATTGGGGAGTTAGCTGGGTGTGTCTGCTGTTTGGACAATGCACCACCTAATTTGATCAGTGTTCATTGATTCGTTAAGCTTCGTAAAGCTACTGAGCTCATTCCCATGCATTCCTTGGTGGGAAAGTCATTCATAAGCATTTCTTGATATTTTTTTATATATATATATATATTTTTTTGTAGAGGTATTGTTTAGGAGTTGCTGAAAATGGTTAAAGTGATGGAAAATGTTTTAGAGTAAATACACACTACCAAAACCATTATACTGTGGCAGATTGTAAACTTTCCTTACACATTTTATTTTTATTTTTGTATTATTGAAATAAAATACCATTACTGTAATTCATACTTTAGCATTGAGATAAAGTTCAAGGTCAATCACAAACCCCTACTGTTCACCCAAGCTGAGTGGTCTAAACATTTCCTGTATTCACTGGTTTAGATGGGCACTAGGGGTGGCTTCTATCTGAGATAATTTCCCTTTGCTTAAAATCCACTGACTGCAAATAGTGATCATACAGCAAACCGATGGATTGATGCTTAGTCTCTGTGATGGCAACATGCTGTATAAAACGGTTTAATCGTCTTGCAGCTTTACTGATGCTCATGTGCAAAGCTCATAGCCTTTGCTTTCGAAGAAGACCTCGAATTGATCTCTCCTGCCCTTTGGAAACTGAAGCTCGATGATTACGTGCCTGGTTTGTTTGGTATTAGTGGCATTTCACTTCCTAGTGCTGCTCAGTGTGTCCTAAATAACATATATTTTTCTGCTCCCTAACAGTCGGTGCAATCAAGCATGCTACCTGTAGAAATGGTGAGCTCTGAGGCTTTGTTTGTCCAGGCCTCTGTAGGAATATGATCGTCTGCAGTTTTTTCTACCAAGTCTTCTGCTAATAGTTCTTGATTTAGTCTCAGAAATGCGCACAACCAGCAGATTACCACATCATAAATTTTACCAAATCGCGTTAAAGCCATTTATGTAACCTGAATATCAAATTAGTTTGTTTTGCTTGTTCATGACTGGTATTTCCCCCCCCCCCCCCTTCTTTTAAATAATGTTTGAGTAATGTACTTGCACTTGACTAATCTGTAAATCTGAAGGTGAAAATTGCTTAACCTAAACCAAGAATGAAACTGAAGTGTGTTTGATAGAACTCAATGATAAAAATAACAATGGATCTTGGAGATCTTGTTTTTCTGAGATGCTGAAATCCCTGAATGTCTTTCTATACTCCTCTTTTCGTTTTATCAGAAATTGAAGCACATTGATTAGTATTCTGCTAGTGGAATGTAGTAATAATTAATCACTAGGATTTAGAGAAAGTTATTCATATTTAAATTAACACACTTGAGAAAATGATTTTGAATGGCACCCTTTTATAGGACTAGAAAGAAACTGTATTAATATGCTTGGAATCCATTTAAGTGCCATGACGACATAATGTTCACTTCCTTTAGGTCAGTTTCCTGAGCGTGCGAATCAGGCCCTGCCTAAGTCTCCCTCCCAGGCAGCACTGTGGTGTAGTGGTTAGGGCTCTGGACTCATGACTGGAAGGTTGTGGATTCAAATCCTGGTGCAGTGCTGTTGTACCCTTGAGCAAGGTACTTCACTTGGATTGCTCCAATAAATGGGTACAAATGTAAGTCGCCCTGGATAAGAGCGTCTGTTAAATGACAAGTAATGTATTGTAATGGTGTGTGGATCCTAGAAATGTCAAAAGCGGGTCAGGTTCATATCATTCGACTCCAATACACAAATGTCATATCTGTTTGTGTCTTGGTCAAATTAAAATGTGTTTTTTCCACATTGTATTAACCTTTAAGACTGCTCGTGTTAACATGGCAGGACTAAGTGAGATCTAGTGTGGGTAAAAGACAGCTTTTTCTTGTCCAGTTTGCCTTTTTTTTTTTTTTTTCCTTCTCTTTTTCACTGTGTGAATATGAGCAACAAAGCTGTGAATGAGCTTGACACAATGCTTTCACCACTGTTCAACAGGGAGGCCTGTGCTATACTCATTATGTTTACCCTTTGCTGGTTCAATACCATGGTGAGGTAGAGACACTTTTGTTGCCATCGGCCTGGCTGATGAGATGGAACAAAGCAGGTGTTGATGCTTCCTCCGCAGGCTGTAAACCGAATGGCAGATGTGGAGACTGGCCAGAATTTGCATGTCATCCTAGCCCCTTGTCTCTCTGCAAAACAGTCCTCCCTGCTCTGACCTTGACTATACAGCACTGGCCCTGGTGCAGACTAGAGCCAGCATGGTGCATGATGAGATGGGCAATGACTCCCAACAGGGGATCTTTGAACCTCACTGGTTACAGGAGTTATATAAAACAATATATTGCTCAGCATGCACATGTACAGAATTGCCCATTTTGTATTTTAGTTGCTTCCTTTGGCTAAGAGTTGAACTCAGACAGTCTTTTTGTTATGTAGTTGCTTCCTCCGAGTCAAACCATGTCTACTGTAGGAATGTTTTTTCTTTATAGAAACTAGATCATAGATTTCAGTGCATTGTATTACGTATTGTATTATTTTTATTAGTTGAATTTCCGCAAACAAGAACTTTACTCTGAAAATCTTTTAAAGTGTTTCCCCACCCCCACCCCAAGTAAACCAGTATAAAAACAACCTCAAAGGTAATTCCTTTTCTAGATAATGTTTCTCTCTATTCTTTGCTTAACAATAAATCAAACCATTCTTTTCTTTTCATGCTGGAAGCCAAAAATTGAAATCAGGAAGCAATTAAAATGTCATGTCTCTTTCTTTGTGCTTCTGAATACATCCCGATTCAGAGTGAAGTGACTGACAGCAGTTTATAAAGTGCTTCACGGGAACAGCGGTCCCTCGGCCCCTTGCAGGGGAAGTGGCACGATCACAAAGGGTACTGACCGGTGCAGGAGAAGAGGATGATTTGCTGGCCTGTGGCTTAAAGGTTCCTCATGTTCAGGGTCCTTTCCAAATGATCCTTCACAGCCTTCATTTCCTTAGAGCCCTGGAACAAATCATTTTACTACGAATTCAATGGGATTAGCTTTTTTCCCCCTCATCCCCATGCTAATCTTTTTCCCTGGGGGGGTGCTGAGATGCATTGGAGGTGGGGGAACATTTTATTTCAACTTTTATTTAGTCATCGGTGAACTTTAATGTACCGCACATTTGATATATCTGACCGTTCTCAACAGGGTCTTTTTTTTTTTTTTATTTGAAGCAGAAGATTTAACGGGACTATTCAAAACTCCAGAGTTTAAGCAGGCTTTTGTGTAACTGCCATTGGAAAAGACACGGAAGAAAAAAAAATCCCAGAAGATGTTCTCTTTTAACTTAATACAGTATTGTATTGAGATAAGTGGAAGGAATTGGGGGATGTCTGTTGCTGAATGGGTTTATATCGGGGACACTTCCTACAGTGCTTTGGCCCCTTGTTGCGCATCAGAAATGTATTTGAAAGTGACAGAGCAGCTAAAGTGAATGAGCGTGTCTATCGAATGCATGTCATGGAATATGAAAAAGGCAATAAAGATGCTGATACCGTGGAAGACATCTGGTCCAGAGCGCAGCAGATGGAATGGGGAAAACGGCAGCTTAGGACTGGAATCTGTAATCGGCAAAGACAAAAGCTTAGACTGCAGGGTGAAGAGATGTCCTGACTGATAGTGGTGTTGAATAGAAAGCCCCAAAATTACCATCCTGTTTATCAGCCCTTGCAAGAGTTTAAGCTATTAACTGTACCTTGATGCCTTACAAAAAAAAATCAATATATACAGATTGCATACATTCATGACTGTAAATTGCTAACTTTCGTAGTGGTAATTCAGCTTTTTATTCAGAAATCCTTTTAAAAATGTTGCATAAGCTAAACAATGGCACCAACTATTAAAAAAAAAAAAGTATGCATATTTAGGGCCCATCTCTGTTTATTGCAATGCTTTTCTCTGCAATGTTTTTATTGAGTTTGGGAATTCAAAAGTATTATTCCATTCCATATAATTGCTTTTCAATTTGTATTTTCAAGCAGAATTCTTACATGTATTGATGACTGAAGGAGAATGAAAGTGCGTTTTCTGTGGCTGTGATGAGCAATGTGTGCACACTCGGCATACCATTGTGAACAGCGTATTTTAAGTATGAACAAGAAAAGTGTTTAGATAAAAACTAACCACAAAACATCTTCGCAAAGGTAGTCTTATCTGAAGGATTCAACCACTAAATATTTACTGAATAACGATGCATAATTTGTGCTTCCGGTGACCACCATTATAGAGGCCACCAACACTTTACAGATTGTTTAATCTTTATTAACATATCTTAGATTTTGTCTGCTATACTTAGTTTGGTCCTTTACTGTGTTCATTGACTAATTTCCCAGCTACGTTTTGCTGGGTTTGTGTATGCAGGCATACTCTCCCCTCCTCCTTGTTCATTCTCTCATTCTGTGTCGCAGGCCTGCAGTTATAAAAAGCGCTCGGTTGATTGCGCGTCTCTCACAGGGCACGATTGTGTGTGCTTGGCTCTTCGCTGCTGCGTAGGAGTGCTGCCGCAAGATGAGCCGAATATTTTGGCAAATCCAAACTAATGGTTCTGAATTGTTCTAACCAAACGGAGGATCCCAGCACATATTTTAAGTGGAATCTACAGACCGAAGCATTTTCCCCCCTATAATTGTCCATGTCTTATTTAAATTTTAAAAATACTTGGAATGGCTTTTTAGAAATGGTAAGCTCTCCCCTCCCCTAAGATAACATTTGAACGTTGAACGTTTGACCTTTCACCCACAATCTGACAGAAGCAGGCACTTCTGTTTGGTCTTCGCCAGTGGCTGGTTGGTGTTTTGTTGAGTAAATTATGTGAAGCGCCAGGGGGAAGAGTTTGTTCATTCCACACATTTCACCAGTGTAATAGGAAAAGAACAAAACTGACTCATTAACACCATTATTTGCTCACTGGCTCATGCAGCTGGCAAACAAAGCCCTCTGGCCTGGACGTTCTAATTAAGATTGACAAGGTATGTTTAGCACTAAATTCCTTAAATGGCTTCAGGATTTGATGCACTTTGATGTCTTATTACAGGAAAACATTTGCCTGTCTGTCGAGTGCAAATGTCATTTTTCCCAGCCCCCCCAATATTTTTTTTAATTTTTTATAAAGAGAAACTTAGGATACACCTTTCAATTAAATTGCTTCCATCTTTCTCCATAGTCTTCAAGTAAGTTTTGCAAAATACACTTTATTTTTGATAAACGTATACACAGCAGAAATGTTTTGGTAATTGTGAAGACGTAAACCTGCTCATTAGTTTGATTTATGGCATGGTTGAGACCGCAGCAACAAGCATCTTTCTCTCATAGGTCTGTGTGCACGGGGCCCCGGCATAAGCAGCACCACTCATCCACAAAAGAACGGAAACTGGTCACATTGTGGCAGCAAGTCTCTGGGCAGTGTTGGTAGATCCCACGCTGTACTCGGTTGTTCACAAATGGGATCAAGGCATTGTCTTTTGTTTGGTTAAATTAACTCTCAACATCTCAGACATGATTTCATGACAGTCTCCTTCACTTTCTCTTAACTCTAAAAGACATGTATTTTCTTCTTCACCAGAAAGCTCTCGGTGAATGTCAGAGGAGAAAACATTAGGTTCATTTAGGAGTCCAAGCGACTATTTAATAGTCGCGGTTGCTAGGGATTTCTGTTTTTGGGGATTTCTTGGGGAAACTTAGCACCCAAGGAATTAAATAATAGTAGTCTCTTGCTGTCACACTTTTTGTTTAGTTTATATCTGTTCCTTAGATTTCAGGCTTATCTTTTTTTTTTTTTTTTTTTTTTAGTGGGACCGCAATATTTTATTCCAGTTTATGATTAACTAGGTTGCACAAAGCAGGAGTAAACATTACTCCTTTTAATTTCCTCGACAGGAAACTGTTATTGAAAAAGTGTCCTGGATATACTTATTAGTGCCTGGTGCCTCGCCTGACTGTCCGCTCGGCTCAAGTGCAAAGCAAATAAATGGCTCCAGTCTGTCCTTACTCAAGTAAAGCCAGAGAGAAGAATAGATAACAATAATGCTCTAACCGCACACACCACCTTGATCGCTTCTGGTGCGTTGTGAGGGTTGTTCATAGGGTGGGTAATATAATACAATGGTGTATAGTGTTACTTTCCCTCTTTCACTGCAGTGCCTTATGATGGTTCAGAATAAAGTTAGCAGATGTGTGTATAAGGGGGGGAGCTAGAAAAGTAATACATTTTGAAAATTATGGTTATGTGGGCTAATGGTTAAATTAGGGATAAGGAAGAAGGTAGGTATGGTCTTCCTGTTAAATTTAGATTTTGTTTTCTTGAATACTTGTATTTTATTTAATTTTGAAATGGATTTTTTGGAGTGGAATATTTTGGAAAGGCAAATTTAATTCTTAATGAAAGATGAAGGAGTGTATCAACAGCTGCTGTTTCCATGTAACAATGAATAGGCCTACATCTCCGAGCAAAGAGCTCTCAAAATATTCATATTGTCTCTTGATTCAACTACATCATGCAACACTAGGCACTTATTATGGAACATTTAAAACTTTCGTTCCTCAGACAATATCTTTTCCAACAGTCTGATTTAAAATGGTATATAGAATGAATGTTTGTTTTTAAATGCTGCTTTGTGTAATGTGGATTCATTTAAATTGTAACATATTCCTAGCCTTCTATTTCCACTTTCTTAGGGTTATACTTCTAGTTGCAGAAAAGGCTTGAATTTCTCTTTTTTCAGTTGGTGTAGAGGATGAGATTGTTCCCTCTAGATGGCAGCCTTGTCAGACAATCTCTGCACACACTCCCTCACAACATGCTGTTTATAAGTTTTGTATTTTTGAAGACCGATCTTGAATGCAGATTGGGTTTATTTTTATATGAAAATAAGCTCAGACAGTCTAATAGACTGTAGGAGAACATATTAAATTGCCAAACTCTCTGGCCATAAATCTGAAATGTAAATCATAACAATGCATAATACTCAATAACAATCTCTTAACAAGCTAGTCTTTTTTCTTAAACTTTAACTTCACATGCTTGCTCTGCTAGGTGCAGATTTTGAAACTGACATTGAAGGACTGCATTTTATAATTCACAGTATGTATTCTGTTTATTTTGTTTTCTGTTCCTTAATTTTGTTTTGTACTTGTTGCATAGGTAATTTTAATAAGTAGACAACTGGTTAGAGCATTCTTGCTACTACGCTGGGAAAAAATATCGTATAGCAGGTTAATTTTAGTGACCTTTTGTAGTCTCCCACTGAACTAGCCAGTTTTTAAGGCAATACTTTATAATTGCATATTCAGTAATGCAATATGTTGCCACAGTCCCCATCCAGATGTTTAAGGTGGCCACTGAAAATGTGTTGCTGTTATTTATGTTTTCCCATGAGACTCCAGGTGTGTTTGGGTGTATATCAGTCTATGGGAGTTAGAAATGGGTGTTAATTCACTCTTAAGACTGTAAGCATTCCAGGAATTCATTAAAATAGATTTTTATTTTTTACATCTCCCTCTTCCCCCTGCGGTCTTGTATCTATACAATTAATTTAAGCTAGGATTTTAAAAATAGCAGTTCCTGAGTCAAATTGAAGGTTCGGATGTGTGCAGTGAAGCTGCACTTTACTGTGGAATTGGGATTGTTATAAACCTAGATTTTAGTGGTTTATTCTCTAGCCAGTAGTGGTTAAGCTTGAACAGATAAAAATGCATTCTTTAAATAGATAGGTTTGTACCAGTGCTGTGAGTATCCTAAATCAACTTAAATGGCTTCCTCTCTGCAAGGCAAAGACACCCATAGTACATTTATATCATCCAGTGAATAGACCACTTATATTTTCTAACTTCCGCAAGGTCACGATTGCTGTTCCCAGAATGCTAAGTAATTTGCCTTGGATTTATCAGTTTACAACTTTATAATGTCATATTGAGGTGTTTATATACACGTCTATATACATAATATGGACACCTAAATACACACACGCACACTGTTTGTGAATACATCATGTACGTCAGGTATTTGTTGTTGTTTAAGCCTGAGCTGTTTAACTGATTTTTCCCATGTTCAGATTTTTTTTTTTTTGCTGAATGAAATATCACTGAATTTTTTTTTTTTTTTTTTTATTCTAGGAGTCTTGTGTACACTAACTAAATAAGCCAAAACATGATGCATGGATGCAAAAAAAATTACAATTCAACCAAATTTAAGTGGCTGTTAGAGTGTGTGTGTGTATATATATACACTCACCTAAAGGATTATTAGGAACACCTGTTCAATTTCTCATTAATGCAATTATCTAACCAACCAATCACATGGCAGTTGCTTCAATGCATTTAGGGGTGTGGTCCTGGTCAAGACAATCTCCTGAACTCCAAACTGAATGTCTGAATGGGAAAGAAAGGTGATTTAAGCAATTTTGAGCGTGGCATGGTTGTTGGTGCCAGACGGGCCGGTCTGAGTATTTCACAATCTGCTCAGTTACTGGGATTTTCACGCACAACCATTTCTAGGGTTTACAAAGAATGGTGTGAAAAGGGAAAAACATCCAGTATGCGGCAGTCCTGTGGGCGAAAATGCCTTGTTGATGCTAGAGGTCAGAGGAGAATGGGCCGACTGATTCAAGCTGATAGAAGAGCAACTTTGACTGAAATAACCACTCGTTACAACCGAGGTATGCAGCAAAGCATTTGTGAAGCCACAACACGTACAACCTTGAGGCGGATGGGCTACAACTGCAGAAGACCCCACCGGGTACCACTCATCTCCACTACAAATAGGAAAAAGAGGCTACAATTTGCACAAGCTCACCAAAATTGGACAGTTGAAGACTGGAAAAATGTTGCCTGGTCTGATGAGTCTCGATTTCTGTTGAGACATTCAGATGGTAGAGTCAGAATTTGGCGTAAACAGAATGAGAACATGGATCCATCATGCCTTGTTACCACTGTGCAGGCTGGTGGTGGTGGTGTAATGGTGTGGGGGATGTTTTCTTGGCACACTTTAGGCCCCTTAGTGCCAATTGGGCATCGTTTAAATGCCACGGCCTACCTGAGCATTGTTTCTGACCATGTCCATCCCTTTATGACCACCATGTACCCATCCTCTGATGGCTACTTCCAGCAGGATAATGCACCATGTCACAAAGGTTGAATCATTTCAAATTGGTTTCTTGAACATGACAATGAGTTCACTGTACTAAACTGGCCCCCACAGTCACCAGATCTCAACCCAATAGAGCATCTTTGGGATGTGGTGGAACGGGAGCTTCGTGCCCTGGATGTGCATCCCACAAATCTCCATCAACTGCAAGATGCTATCCTATCAATATGGGCCAACATTTCTAAAGAATCCTTTCAGCACCTTGTTGAATCAATGCCACATAGAATTAAGGCAGTTCTGAAGGCGAAAGGGGGTCAAACACAGTATTAGTATGGTGTTCCTAATAATCCTTTAGGTGAGTGTGTGTATATATATATATATATATATATATATATGGATTTCTGTCCTTCATACTATATGGAAGTTTCTAAAGGATCCTGAAGCAAACAACTTGCTACATGTATTTTTAAAATGGGTTTATTTTTTATTTTTTCCCCTGGCACCTGCAGAACTGATCCTGTTTGTGTGACAGGATGCAGCTTTCACAAGTCTTGATAATCGTAACAAATCATTCCCAGCCCTCTAAGTAGCTACCAGACATGTGCAGCAAGTGCATAGTACCTCCGCAGTGTTTTGTCCTCCAAATGTGTATGACACATGTTCAACCAGATCCACTCGACTGCTGTCACCACACTGTCTTTCACGATGGCCAGAATTTGCCTTGAAAGCAGGATTTATATTACGCTTTTTTTAATTTTAATTTTACGTGAAAGGCCCATATCTTGAACAAAACCTAGACATCTCATAAATCTTTTACCAATATGGCGCATTGTTTCAATTATTTTTTCTGATTTAAGTGCCGGTGCCAAAACCCATAATAAGGTTGTGTTTTTATGATCTGTATGATGTGATAACTTGTCAGGGTGGGCCATAAAGCATTGTCAGAAATTTACTATAGTGAATCTACATGGAGGTCTTCGATCGGTTCTGCGAAGAGTTAATGTGCCGTGTGTTGGGGGAACTGTAATGCCACCTGGGTATGAGTTTGTTCTGAATATCCGTAGATGTGATCTTGTTTAAACTGGCACCATTGCAGAAATCTGAAATTAAAAAATAACTCCACCCATTTTAAGATGTTAACAAATGTCAGTCATTCCAGTCAGAGGGAAGGGCTGGGAGTTTCATATTTCTGTACGTGAAATAACTAAATGTACATATTTGAATGTATACCATATACTGGTAATCTCTAAAGGGATTTTATAAAATCAATGGAGCATTATGTCAATAATAAATTAAAGAATAATGGTAGCTTTTGAAAGGAAAGGGAGTTCCTGGTTAATTGGCCTTGCATGCACTACCACACCCTCAGCACTTTTGATACATTTGGTGTTTGTGGAGACTTCTCAGAAGGAAATTAGAGATGTGAAATAGGCACTGAGAATTTATTAGAAGGGTTTCTTGGGTTCCTCATACAGAAATATTCCTGAATTTTATGAATAATTTAGAACAGTCTTGCAGGTGTACTTTTTTTTTTTTTTTGTCTAGAAGGGACCTGTAATCGAAATGAAGCCTTCGATTGCATAATCTTTGGATTGTGTCATGAATTTCAAGTCCTGTTTAAGACGAGGACAGGTCGTGCCGCACTTGTGTGTGGTGGCCCGCTGTTATGAAAACAAAACTGGTGGTACTCGGGTTACAAAAGGCACTTTCACACCTGCATTGGACAAAAATGGATACTACAACAAAATGCAGCAAGTAAAAAAAAATGATTTAAGACGACGCATCAAGTCAATTATAGAATGCATTTATAACCAGCATTTTATGAGTAGTTGTGGTCTACGTTTGGCTTACCAAGCTTGCATAGCGGCAGGGGTCAAATCAGTGCATCATAAAATGTAGCCTAACGTTTCCAGCAGGCATATCTTAAGACATCTGTATTTCCGTTTGGTTTTTCGATTGGTCTCTGAAGAACCTGTTAATCAGCTTATTTATGCATATATTTTTCATAATAAGGAAGAGAGCTGTATTATTACAGAGGATTAAGTTGTGAAATCTATCGTCTCTTTCTGTGCCATTGTATGTAAATGTTTTTTTTGAAATGTGTGTATTTTGTGACAACTGTAAGTTGCCCTGGGTGAGGACATCTAGTGAGAGAAAAATAATGTTGCACAATGCACTGTAATTTATATTAACTTTCTGGTTATGTGAAAGCCATCGTTAAATCTAGTTAAATATTACACTAACCAGACTTTCCCAAGACTGTTGCTCGTTCCATTTGTGGCTAAACAATACTTAAACTGATTTGGTGGTAATTATGAGATAGTTTCAACGCTTATTGGTTCGATAAGCATAGTGTGGTTTATATATGGAAACAAGATATGAAACATCTTTACAGTCACTCATTAACCAGACTCACTTGTTCAACCAGATCATGTTGATGGTGTGAAAATCCTAGTATAAAGTATAATTACAGTGAAAGATTGTTTTTATCAAGAAAATAAATGCCTATATGGATTTCAATCCCTGTTGCCTATAGAACATGCAAAGTGTATTCATAAGTATGCACAGATATGGGTTTATCATTCTGATTTAACTGTATGCACCTGCTGTACATTTGTCACGGTTTTATAGCTGCTGTCCCTCTTAATTCTTGGTTTCTAGATAGGATTCCACTGTTAATTAGCTATTGAGGCACCCCTAGATCCAGTGAGTGTTTTTATGATAATTCAACTCTCACTAGTGGAATTAAAACAAATTATAAAAAAGGTCTTTGCAGCTGGAGCTAATGGGATCACGGAAGTACTTTTAAGAGTAATTGTTTTAATTTGGCAGAGCTCTGTGTAATATAGAACTTGTTAAAACCAAACCGTACACTGTCCCTTGAGTGGATTTGGGGAGCTGCTGGTTTCTGAACATTAGCTGGCACTTATTTTCTTTTAGATGTGCTAACAAAGACATAATTGCACAAAGACTGAGGATTTTTCTTAACAATGTGTAAGCAACTCATTTTTAGCTGACCTACATTTCCTTGGTGTGAAGAGCTATCGACACAGTTTAATTAGATGAAGTTACAAATAGGGTTTTAGACAGGGTAGAAGTAAAACGCTCTGATGTACTTTTTTGATACTTTTTTTGTAAATTACCTTTTTTTTTTGTAGTGGAACTGATGCTTTTAATTAGATGTGGTTTTTCAGAAGCAAGGAAAACATCTGGTGTGTGATTATTTTTTTTTCTTCTTTTGTATACAAGACAATTATAACTCTTTGATGGCCTCCTAAATGAGTTCCCAGTGGGATTACTTGGCAAAATGAAAGGAATGAACTAGCCGAGCCACAGAGCTGTTCTACAAGTACATGTCACGGTACTTAAGCATTTGGAAACCGAAAATAATTCAGACCTGTAGATGTTTCCTGAAGGGTACAACCTGCAATTTCCAGCTGTGTATTTTAATGAACGGCAGCTGCACAAAAATCGCATCTAAGCTTCGCACGGGCTTTCCGTACCTACCTGTATCAATGAATTGACTCGGACGTTTTAAAGCAAATTGTGATCCCTGCTGATCCCTTTGAAATATGTGCTTTCTATGTGTTTAAGGCATTTGTAGATATTAAAACAGGCTGGGCTTGTGCTGTGAGGGGAATGTAGGGTACCTTTTTAGTTTGTGCAGTTCGAAACCATTAACCCCTTTGTGTTACTGTGGGGGCTAGAATTTTGTCTTGGGGCTCTTCTTGAAATCTATGGGTTATGATATAAAAAGAAAACTACGATAACAATCCCTCCATCTTGGCACTTGCCCAGTGTTCAGTGTTTACTCTAGAAGTATCGCGCAAAATGGGCTTGTTACCGAGTTCTCAATGAAGAGCTCGTGAGCACTTGTCAACAGCGCTGCGTCTGCCTCTTGTTTTATGTCTTCACAACCCATGGAGCAATAAACAAAAGGCCTCGACTAAGTGAACTAAAGATCTGAGGAGCTGAATCAATATTTTCCATATGTAGAGGTACATCTGGTGGCTTTGCTTGGCTGACCTTGGGTAGAGAATTCTTAGTCTATACATCAAAGATATTCTGTGCAATTTGTAGCATTTATTAAATAAACAAAACTGAGTATTCCAGTTCTTAGCACTTCAGGTTTATCTACTGCATATGTTGTAAGTTTCATTTATAATTGTGATGAGTCATGTATTCCTTCCTGTAGTCTTTATTTATACACAGGGCAGTACATTGAGTCTCATTCCTGTTTACTTTGGGAAGCTGCAGTTTTCATTACCTCATGGAAGGTCAGCTAAAAATGAAGAGAAATTGAACATTTGATAGCATTTAGATGTTTTGTAACATGCACATAGTTGTTGTTGTTTTTGTGAAAGTATATTTTCACTAGATCAAACAACAAGATTACAAATATATAATGTAACTGTGCATATTCGGAGACTGAATACCTCACTCGACTGGATTTATTTGTATTTGAGATCCAAATAAGCCTCTCTTCACACCAAGAGGGGTTTGCATGTTTCCTGGGACCTACAGATCGGGGTTGTGAGCTGAGAAGACTATAGGCTGAGCAACAACTGAGCCTAACTTGATGACGGCAGGAAGTTGAGGTGATATTTCCAATCCATTTGTTTACTTGCCTAAATGTTGGCACTTTTCTTGGCTGAATCTGAGATAGACTTTGCAGGCTGGGAAGCTGTAGGTTACCATAAGATATTGATATTGTAAAAGTTCAGAAAATAGTGTGCTACTGCTAATCACACAACGCACCCCTTAACCCACAACTATTTGGTTTGTTTTTATTTTCCACCAAACGGCAAGCTGTTCCTCCCTCTAATTGATTGTGCTGTCCGTGCCAGCAGTAGGTGTGTTTCTTCAAAGCCTTGCCGAGACCTGTAGAGCAGCACAGTTTAGCTGCAGGCGCTCAAGCAGTCAGGTGGTGGCTGTTCACATATGCTTGCAGTATTTACTGCCTGCGCTTGCAGAATGTGCATCTACCGATGCCAGTATCAAAGTTGTGTTGAGAACGTCGCACAGTAAGTTGCATGTCTTTAAAAATACCCTTGAAAAAGCACGGCAATACTATAGCATATATATCTTGTGTATTTTTTGTATTTTTTTTTATTGCCTGCTTTCTCACTGCAATAAAGGATCGAAAAGCAAGCAACCCACCAGTAATTCATGATCTCTGTAAATTGCTTACATTCAGGCACATAACTGTTGCCTGCTTTATTTGTTGCTGTTTAAAAGTTTGTGAATGGTGTTCCTGAAGTGGCATGCAGTCTGGTGACAAGTTTAAGTGTGTGTGTGTTGTGAACTTAATAAGCCGAGATCTTTTCTGCTTGAGGAACACCATGTGCAGTTGAAGAAATTGGCAAGAGAGGCATGCTCGTTTGTCCTGCAGTGTGATTTTTTTTTTTTTTTGTAATGGGGGTGGGGATGTCCTACTGTGACCGTACCAAAAAAAGCTGTTTCCTAACTATGCTTAAAGATAACAACCCACCAAAAATACAATATTAAAAAGTGCTGTACTCCTGACATTTTAAGAGCGTTATAACCAGCCATAGGACAAAAGGGCCTGAAAGCACAGGGCTTAGTTTTATAGTTGGCCAGCTTAACATTGAAGTTGGGCTGCTTAGCTGCAGGCAGTCTCTGCATGTTTTGGCATCTAAGAAATAAGGCGTGAAAGCATGGAGGTGTGGGAGTGACTCCTTGAAGAGTACAGCGGGAACTCCTGCTCAATGCTTATCACGCACAACACGGCTCCTGCGC
Organism: Amia ocellicauda; assembly: GCF_036373705.1. Lineage (NCBI taxonomy): Eukaryota > Metazoa > Chordata > Actinopteri > Amiiformes > Amiidae > Amia > Amia ocellicauda. The sequence goes on from NC_089857.1 coordinate 20,269,347, forward strand.
GGCACTTCTGTTAATTTTCAATTTTGTTGAGCAGCGGCGTGGTCACTTATTTCCTGGAGGGTGTTTTTGTGTTTGTTTTTTTTCCCCCTCTTTCCCCTGTGCTTATGAAGGTCAGCCTGTCATAGGAAGACCTAACTGGATAAGTGGGAGCCATTGGCACTACAGTACCTGGAAGTGTGCATCTTAGCAAGGCCCAGAGCGTTCTCACTCTTTCAAAAGGCTTGGTTCCTGTTATAGGACACGTATCGTTTGCCTGTCATTTGAGGAAGTTGGCTAAACTTAGCTGTAACCAATACCTGCTTTCAGTATTTAGGAGACTTTTAGACTGGTCCATCACCCTGGTGACTTCAGTCACTTTTGCTACCTGGTTGGTGACGGTGGGATATAGTATGAAAGGAACGGGTAAGTACTTGCACATTCAGGAAGTAAAGACTTGTACTATAATACCTTGTGCACAGTGCCATTCGTGTGTTTTATGTTTTTGTTTCTGGATAAAGTGTAAAACTTGTTGTTTAGATGTTCCTATTTTACACATTTAGTACAGTAATCATTGGGAAGACTAGTGTTTTAAATACTGTTTTTGATATATAGTTTTAAAGTTTCAATGTCGCATGGTTTTAAATTTAGAATGACAGTTCATCAGACTCATGAAAGTGGCACACTTAGAACAGTGTAGCCTACTTAGGACTTATTCTCTTAGTGTGAAAAATAATAATTTGGGGAGCCAAGTGAAAACCTGTTAATACTGGAGCTGAACCTCATGGCAGTTTAAGGCTCTAGTCTATCTTTAATACATTAAAATTAGAAGTGTGACTTGATACATGGCTTAATATATTTAAAGATTTTGTAAAGAGTCATCATTATTTTTAAATTAGACATACAGTGCAACAGAAAACCATATGCTACTTTTAATAGGCATTTCAAATCTGTGTAAAACATTTGTCCTTGAAATTATAAGTGTGTTTGAGTGAATCAGAAGGGCAACAGAAAAACATGTGGCATTAGAATTCCTCACTCTTAATATGTGAATGTAGTTAATGTATTGCTAAACTGGATTTGGCATTTATGAGCTTATGGCTTCTGCCATTGTTACAGTACGAGACTTAACTTATCTAGAAAGCAATTGGACTTGTACACTGTTCCCTTATTCTTAAAAACCTATATATACTGCTTTTTTTTTTTTTTTATATCACTGATGCTTTTGGTTTGTGTCTCAATATTTAAAAACACATCCTCGCAAACACTTATTTCTCCAGCTGAGTGAAATAAGAATTCCAAGGTGAAGAAATCTACAATGCAGTATTTCGCTCATTTGTCTGCCACCAGTTTAAGGTCACACGTTGTTGAATGACCTATTGTCAAGAGGGAATTGTTTATTGCGTCCTTTATCAGTCGTAAAAGCAGTACCTGCAGGCAGCACAGCACGTGTCTGTAGTCGGTTACCACTCAAGATTAAAAGCCTAGTATTGCCGTAATCTAGTGTTATAACCTCAAACCATTGAAACAGCTGAAACCGGTTATGTGCGGTTTATGGTCATCAGAGCTGTTTAACTCCATTTAATTTGTTATTTTATAATAGTGGCTGATCAAGTTTTATTTAGCAGAGACATTTAACCACATTGGTAAATAACCCTTTCATATATCTGCATGTTGGTTGCATTATGAAAGTTTTCTCTCTTGTATGGGAAATTAGATTTCTTAAATGATGCATTGACATCTATGAAGGCCTTTGTATTAATCCTATTAGACCCTGAGATGCACAGTATTGGATGGCAGGATAATTGTGTCCCTGATCCCTCTCCTGCAGGTCTCTGTCCCTGTGCCAGACCAACCCATGGAGTTGCAGAGCTTGATGGTTGTGGGTCAGTCTGGGACTGTGCATGGTACTTGATGTGACTAAAGCTGTGGGGCCAATTAATTAATGTAGCAAATAAGTGGCTTCACAGAGGTCTAAAATATATACTTCTCCACATGTCACTCCAAAGTAACAAACTGCAGTCTCATTGCAGAGTTGTGGGTGTGTTTTTTGTATGGGGTGTTGAAGGTGTGCATTTTATTTGCAGTGATTGTTACTGTAGTTTCTAAAATAAAATAATGCTTAAGTAAATAAACTTTTTCATAATTAAACTAAAAGGTGCTGAACATGGTTAACAAGTTTAAATATATTGTGCATTTGCACGCTTCTATATTCTCAGGGTTAATTGAAAACACTCCTCATACCCTGTCAACAAAGACCCTGACCTCTTTATCTCTGCATTGTTCAATTATTTATACCACCACCCTGTGTATAGCATATAGCTTATGCTTTTATCATTACTGTAAAGTGATGAAAGCTGTGTTTAATCTCTGTAAACCTAATGAAAAGATTTAAGCCTGGGTAGATTTATGGCTGCTCTTGGTTATGGCCAGGAACGAGCAGACGAGGTTGGAGGTGAAGGTTTGTTTTTTCTCTGTTTGTGCACTGCAGCCCTCAAGGCTTAAAGTCTTCAGAAAGTACTGGAAGGAGTTATGCAATATAGTTAGTAATTTGTGAAAATGTACAGTAAAATGCAGACCTGTTTTTATATTCGCTTTCATGGTGTATGTCCACATCCTATGTCCATGCGTTTGAGAAACTGTAGGGTTCTTGCGGGCGGCACCCACTCTTGAAAGATTTATCTCCTATCAAGTTGTGGTTTAAAAACTGCTTTCACTGCGAACAACACCATTTGTTGGAGTTTAGTCTCAGATCTTGATTATTGGGATTACTAGCCCTTTTAAGATAACACAACATACCTCCAGTAACCGAACATGTTGAATCTTAGACCGTTGTTCGTTTCAGACGCTTGCCATGTCTATCAGCTGGCAATTATTGTTTTTTGTAAATATCACAAACAATAGATCATTTGGCATTTATATTCCTGTAATTGTATTTTCAGTGCTTAACTTAAATAGTTTTAAAACTGATGACTAAACTAAATGTTTGGGTTTGTCGATGGATTTATTTACCATACAAATGTCTCCTTGCTATGTGTCATCATATAAGTATAACTGTGCAGCACTTTGGAAATGTGGGTAGATTATAGAACAGTTCATGCTGTGTCCTGATAATCTCAATCTCAATGTAATTATTCTTATTAAAGCCTTTAAATTACTGGTCTACTGTGGAAGCACAATTTTGTCTAACAGCGTGTAGCCAATTATAGCTCTTGAATGAAAGTGGCATAACTTAACTCATGGAACAGATTTGTTTGAAAGTCTAGCTATAAGAATATAAAATGCATTGGAAAGGAAAAATTTAACAGTGTTTATCTGTTCAAAGTGGCAGTATTTGTATGGGAATACCACCTGGAAATGGTGGAGACACTGCAACTCTGGCCGATCACCAGAGCTGAACTCCACTGAGCATGAGTGGGCTGTCCTTCGCTGATCCAGACTCCCTCTTACAGATTGTCCCATAAGTAGGGCCCTGCATTTTGCAGTAGTTTAAAAAGCCAAGCACATGACCTTAACCATATGGCAGTGGGCAGCTTCATAAAGTTCAATACCACTCATGTTTTACCTGTGCAGTGCAGTGGTTCTGGAATGGATGAATTCTTTCCAAACTGGTACAAACACCCATTTATCACCACAATTTATTTAGTGATGTTTACAGAAGTGGTTCAAAACCTGTCCAACAAATTTGTTACTGTAATGCTTTTCAGATGCATTACCGCATGATCAGTCATTGCCACAAATCTTGCTTTACAAAATGTTTTTGTTAAACCAGTTATTTCACCACAACACTGTAACCGAAGTCCAGGGTGTGAGATTCTGATCTCATTGCCAAACAAAGTCCTCTTTACAGCTGACCATTATAAAGGACTTTATGAAGCTGTTGAACTGCAGAGAACAAGGCATGTATTATATTGGTCTGTTCATCCAGTGTCACTCTTACAAGTGGGGACCAGTTAATTTAGCTTTCTTTTAACCATAACCTATGCAACATCAGGCAAGGTCATTCCTCACGTCAGCTGTGGAAACTGTGTCAACTTACTATCTTACTATCTGCGTGTGATGTTCCCAATCTTGTTTTTCCAAGATGGGGATTGTTTTTGAGGAGCATCTGGTTGCAAGCATATTTTGTTTCCTTACACTTGATGGTTGAATGCGTTTCTAATTTTGAACTCCTTCTATATTGCTTGTAGGTACTGTTCAAGTTAGTTGAATGTTTGGTCATTGCAATCCATATTTCATGCACAGTGTCCTAGTATTCCTCATCCTCCAGCAGGATTTTAATTTAATATTTTAATCTTTGTCACTGAGGCAATCTGGTGCACGTTTGTTGTGAGTCATGTTAATACAGCTTGAGTTAATTTACATAAACTATTTCCTCTTATACTGAAAATCTGTAGTTTCAGAATAATACTTGTGCTTGTTACAAACCTCATTTGATCCATAGTGAAATAAAATTTGTCCAGAAAACCTACCCGTCATAATAGATATGATTTAAGAACCTCATTTTATCCTCATACTACATCATCTGTAGGCATGCCTTGCAGATGTTTTTTTCAAATGTAAAGGTTGAATGTATTTTGGATCATTGCTATATCTAGTTTCTCTCCATGTTATTAATTTCTTTGTATTCTTGTTTCATGGAGGAATTTATGGGCTGGAACATGTTGAGTGTTGAACATTATCCTTATCTGGTATGCACATGTTGTCTTGAACTACCTGACAGATGGTCAAAATAAATGTATGTGAATTATTTGGGGATTAAGGTGGGGTGGGTGTGGGGTGTGTCAAGTAATGCTTGCAAAGCCCTTTAAATGCCAAGTTTTTTATTAGGGCCTGAGAGATGTTTCGGAGCACCAATATTATCGGCCGATATTGGCCTTTTACAGCAATATCTGTATCGGCACATATTCCGCCAATTTAATGCACAAATGTATATTTTCTCAAACTATTGGCTTAATATTTTTTTCAATTCACCATAAAATCCTTAGTCAGACTTCATATATGTTTATTTGGTTTAATAGTCATTATTATTATTTTCCATTATATTTTTAAACATGGTTATGGTGCTATAGCTTTCTCTGAAAGCTTCAGACTCCACAGTGATTCTCATGTGCAGCGGCGCCGCTCACAATATTGAGCGCCGGTGAAACACGCACCCACTGAGAAACACAGAGCTCATAAACCAATAAACATGAGTTTTACTAAAACCACCATAACCAATAGAAAGTGTTTTTGAAAGTTGTGCTGCATTTGAGTATCCATGGTTTTGATTGTTCATTTTTGTGGGCGCATTTGTACTGAAAAGTTAATTACAATTTCAAAATTCACAATAGCGGGTTAAAATAAAGAAAAACAGTAAATGTTCGCTGAAGATTGACTGGATATTGCAAACAAAAACTCTCCAAATGACAAGCAAGCTCAGATCACTGTAAAACATCAAAAAATTTGTGAAACTCAATGTTTGGATAAAACTCAAGCTATACATTTATAAAACTATTTCAAATCTTACATCATATTTTGGCTGTGATTGGTATTGCAATACATTTAACATGCGTATTAAATGCAAATGCAGCTGTGCTTTGCGGCCTGCATTATAACCTGCCTGTGTGAGCGGCAGTGTTGAGCACTGACCAGGACTTGCGAACCTGAGAACCTGACCCGTGTAAAATGCAAATATAAGCTAGAACATGCACATTTTTCTATTTGTGAAATTGCTCGTATACCTTGGTCTTTGTTCTAAGGTATAGCTGGAAGATGCATATTTTTAAAATTTTCCTTAATTCTCCCTTATTTTAATTTTGGAATGTTTGATTTGTGGTTATTTATGATGAAAATTAATGTTAAGTTTATGTAAGATATAAAAAATCCTGTCCAAGAGAAACTGTCAAATATGCAGTGAGAGATTTGAGGGATCCATGCTAGAAAATCTGTTTGCATGCTAACAAATAAATACATTTGGCAGATATATCGGTGATCTGGAAATTTTAACTTCCCAATTATCGGTATCGGACCCACAAAAGCTATCGGTTGGGCTCTATTTTTTATATTTAAAAACTATAGATAACCGCTTGAGTGACATGGTCCATTTATATAATCTCGTGAAGCAAGTCTCTTTTCAGAATTGGGATAAAAATAAGAATTTAAATAAGTGTCTGGTATTTGCAGACACCAGGACTTGTATATGGCAGTCTGGTGTTTTTTATCTAAGGGGTTTTAAACTGTATCCTGTTACAGCCCAGATTAAAGCAGTGTGGCTTTTATCGTAAGCATAAGTGTAATAGTTTATACACAGCAGGACAAAATTCAGTGCTAATGTTGACGTGTGTGTGTGTCCCAAACTCCTCAGACTTTTGTATCCTAGATCTGATTTAAAATCAGTGAGTAATATTTGGGCTTGTTAAGGGCAGAAACATTGCACAGACCATTAGTTGCTTGTTAGATGTTTTGATGGTTCTGGTGTTGAACACTGAAGTCTTACAGATGGCTGATCTGATTTTTGATAAGTGGTTTGTTGTTTGTTTGGTGTTTGAGTGGCTCCTTCAGGACAGAATTCTACCTCCCATGTAAGGCCCTGCAGAATTCATGGTGGAATTCAAAGACTGGTGTTCAGTCTGAAATGTCATACCTGTCAGGGAAAGACATGCTCAACTGCTGCCTTATTATGAAATATCCTCTAAAAATGAAGGGTAATTAAAGCTATTGTACAACTGGTGCATCTGATTGTGAAGCTCATATGCAACTGATAAACATTTAATGTAAGAAACAAAAATTTAAGGTTTCTAAAGGGCCATGACTATTGGTTTCCAATTTATATCACACAGGTTTATCTGTGCCAATTGTTACTTTTGAAAACGGTAATAAAACTGAAATCAGCCCAATTAATCGAATAAACATTTCATTTGATGTCTGCTCTGTGCAACTCTGAGCAACTCTGCGCAACTCTGCGGTTCTGTTATGGCCAGAACCTGTGCCCCTTAAGGAATCTTCATTCCAGGCACCGATTCAAACCAGGGATGTCTAATGCATCCCACCTGTGCTCAAGGTGCAGGGCTTTAAGGAGCTAGGTTGTTTGCAAACCCTTTGCTTCATTCATTTTATATACATTAACACAAATGCAGTGTGTGAAAATCTATCAATTTAACAAACTTGTGTTCATGCAAAATAGTATGTGTTGCAGAAGAACATCTAATCTATGGTTTAAATAACGAATCATAACATATAAGCTCTTTGAAAAACGTTTTTGATCTTCTTGCATAGATTACCATATTGGGATTTCAGGATCTTTATATAGACAATGCATTCCAAGTCAAAGGCTGTACATTTTCAAGGAGTGCTTGTCTTATCAGCCAATGGAATTTTTGATAGAGGTTAATGTTCCATCTCTCAATCCTGCATTCCTCACGGTTTTGCTCCTCTTGCAGTTACAATACATGTGTGCTTTACCTTAACAGCTCTATCAATCTAAAATGAAAACGGGCAGCTTTGTACTTGGGAATTATTGCTAACAATAGCTTCTCATGGTTTGTGTAGTAAAGAGACCAATAGTTCTTGAAGTATTATGTATAGTTGAATAATAAGTTCTCATCTGTGTTTTTTTTCCTTGATGTTCCAGTGGAAAGATATGTTATAAACAAAAAGGTATTGAATTATTTGGAAAATACTGTCAATAATGCCTTTTCAAAATGTTGCTTATACTATCAAGGCACAGATTTTATTGCAACCCTATCACCTTTTGGGAGGTGCCAAGAAACCTATGCAAACATTGGTAGCACATAACTGGAATCGAACCTATAACCCTGTAGCCAAACCACCGAATCGCTTGAGTCGAGTCATTTACTGCTAGTAATTATCTGCAAAACATCCTTCTTATGATAATTGCAATGCTTTCCTCAGGTACTGGTATTATAAATATATTGAGGTCCAAGAGAAACTCTATGCCTAAAGCCTAGATATTATCTTTTTTTTGTGAGCCTGTGAATGCCTCCACAGACATGTCTGGAAAAAACCCTCTTGGTCTGACCGATTCAAGAATGCAAAGAATTTTGAAAGGAGAAGTAATGTGTTCAACAATACTCTGCACAAAATCTGGGCAATTAAGCTGCATGTGAAGTAGTCAATGTTTTCTTTATGAAGTGTTTGCAGTCTTGTAAACTATGTTTTTCCTCCTGTTGCAGGTTGCATGGTAAGCTGGCCTTGATGCATGGCATTTGCATGACTCCGTTAAATGTCTTTGTGGATTTGACAGTGAACGGGTGCAGACATGGCTCAAACAGCACCAATTAATGGAAATGTTTCAGGTAATTTGCTTTTTTGTGTGTGGATGAACTGCATTCTATACTTTTATTAGGTGTGTTGCTAATTATATATAGTTGTTATTCCAGGAGCTCTAACCATTAATAGTCTGACTTTATTTTTGTTCAGGTTTTGTTATAATTAAGTGATTTTGATCTAAAACTTGTTAACTGTTATAGAAATGTTCTTTGTAAATACAATTTAGAAATATACATGTTTTTTGTAATTGTACAAAATTTGTAAAATTTGAAGATTCAGTCCTACAGTCTTATTGTATAAGCATGTTCAAAATGCAGTTTACATGCTTAAAAATGTTGTATTCTTGACCCTCCCATTTCCAGCTTTCAGTAACAGCTTTTCAATTGTCCTTGTACAGATGCCTTTTTTAATTTTTTTTATGATTTATTTTTATTCTTTTTGTCACTAAATAATAAATAACCATGTCTTTTAGCCTTGACACCATTTCCCTCTGTGTTCACAATGCACTTTTAGTTATTTTCGTGGATTCTTACATATTGTTGTGAATGCCTTGCTCATTTTTAGTCATAATACTAACAATGATTAAATTGCATAGTTTACAAGAATGGCTGTTTTGTTTCTTTCACAATCCCTTAAATAGAGACTCCCTAAAGATGAAGCACAATTGCTGGGGTTTCAGAAGTGATGTAATGAAAGGCAGAGCTTATGTACAATAGGCAAAGAGGGTAAAGAAAGAAGTGTGTGCATATATATAGCGACATATATAAATGGAAATGGATGATGTTCCCAAGTTGCTCAGTAAGAGCATCAGTGTAGGTTGGGTGCTATAGTCCAAACATGGCTGGCTGGCTTCTGTCATAGCTGTCTGTAACTGGGATTCCCTCAGTGACATTGCGCACACAGCCTTGCTTTTCTAGTGCTGGGAAAGATAATTTTCTGAACAACAGTGACCTCTATGGCTGTCCGATCGGTGTGATCAGGGAGAGCTCCATTAGTTATAGTCCCCCCTGCACTGTGCACACTGGACTTCCCAAAGAAATTCATGTTGATCTTCAGTTCTCTGCTGTAATAGGGGAAATTACACAATAGCTTATTAATTAGTTACTCTATTATTGCTTAGTTAAGGAAGTGTCTTGAACTAATTTTGGTGTCAGACTGCCAGTTATGCACATTCATCAGGTCATTCTGATTTACAAATGTATTGTGTAGGGCATTTTCTACCTCTTTAGTTGTGTGCTCAGTGTTTATAAACAGGAAGTTTAGAAAAACTGCTTAATTAATATTGAAGCAATTGCATGTATTGGTTATTTGTTTCCTTAGCTCCAATACTTACTATAGACTTAATTTTATGTAACTACTATTCATTCAGCTCTTCAGTGGCTTTAGTAGTGGCCGACAATTTTGCTTTACAGTCTACGAAAAGAACTGTAAATGGACCCTTACATACCTTAAACACAACAGCGCCCTGTTTCCTGCATTTGCCAAGCAGGTTGCTGGGCAACCTGAGCGCAGAGAGATGGCTAGGTAATATTGTTTTTGTCAGATGAACACTAGGGCTATTCATGGTTGCTTGGCTAATCGGACTTTGAAGTCACCTTTTTCCAGTTTGTTTCGATTTAATTACCACTGAACACCACTGGAAGTCTTTTCTTTTTCAGAGTTGTTGTTTGTAAAAGTACAGGTATTGCTCTTAAATATTCAGTAATCTAAAGGATGAAAGAATTGAAATGAGAATACTGATAATACTATAAATTAAAATTTGTCAAGAAATATAGTGAAAGTATTTCTTTTAGATGCTGAACAATGACGATATCAATTAAATTGAAGTGAAAATCTTTTCACTGTATTAAAGGATGACGTCTAGCACTGAGCATTGAATGCAACGTTTTTGTGCATTTGCAAAACTGTTGTAACTCTTCTTGCATTGTATGTTGCATAAGAGGCTGATGTAAAGGAATTACAGGAACATTGACTATGATAATGAACTGAAGCCATTTACACACAGCTCTGTTTTTTTGTGGAGAGAATGTCCTCCTACTGCTGAAGAATAGACAAGAAGGAAATCTTGCAAGAAGAAGGTGCATGTTGTGTTATGATGTTGGAAAAATGTTTATTTTGGCTATTTGTTCAAATTACAAGAGACGTTTGTGCCTTTGCTTTAGTCTCTTTTTTTTGTTCTGCCAGTTTGTCTCCATAGAGATTCTCTGGTTTTGTTTCTCGTTTGATTTATTTGAAACAAAGATGATAAATAAAAGGAGATGATTTCTGCTGAAAAGACTTCTCAAGGCCCACTATAATAGATTATAAGGATTCCAAGTGAAATACTTTCAAACTACTTCCATAATAAACTCAAACATTGTGCAATACTGATTAGGTGTCTTACAATGTCCTAGGAATCAGTTGCTTTGCTTTTCCCTGAACTGTTGCATGTTAATCAGTTGGTGTATTGGCAAAGAAAGCGCATGAAGTACAACAGTTAAAGCACATCTGACAGGTGGATAGGGGGTGATGTAATCCCTGTGCATCTGAATAAAAGCGTTCTAATAGTTCACGTGATACATTTGAGGGCAACTATACTGCATCCTAGGAGCTTTGCCAGTCAAATCACAGTGGAGGAGGCACATCGGCTTTCATTCCTGCAGCTGTGGATTGCAGCAGTTAAGTACACATTTAATTGGTCATCTCGGTTCTCTGATTACAGACCGGAAATGACTGGCTCACTGCCTTAATTGTTCTAAAAATAAGTGACTTGTAACCTCTCCTAAAAATACTGAGACACATTTTCAATATAAATAGAAACTTAAATTGATTTGCTTATGCACTTATTTAGACACTTTATTTAAAAAATAAATAAATACAAAATTTTAGGACCAAATGTCAAACAATTCCTTCAAAGCAGAATTTCCACCTTATCGTATTAGAAATTCCTATAATTTTCCATGGCCTTAGTAAACATAACTGACACACATTCCTCTCCTTACACGTAAATGTTAGTTAGTGAAATACTGTTAAATTATCTTTAGTGTTTTTGTTAGGATTATCACAATTCGTAATAAAAAATAAAAAAGAGCAACTATGTTCCATGCAGGGGACAAATTAAATGTCTCTAAATATAGCTTCATGAAAAAAATAAATCCTGTTATTTTGGTGTTATCCAGTGCTCAGATCTGTAGTTAAACAAACTTGCTCTTGCAAATTTTTTTTTTTTTAAATTGCACAATTCATCCAGATGGAAACTATCATTTAAGCCACAGCTGAATAATTTGCTGACATTGCCATCATTTCATTAGGTAGGGGGATTGTGGGTAGATGGAGTCCTATGGTCGTGCTTTAGCTTTTCACCTCTGGACTTGGTAGGATGCAACTTATGTCACAAGTTAAAAGGTTTAGCAAAGTCAATTTAGTACGCTATTGGCAGCAGTCCCCATGAAAACCAAGCCACAATTTGCAGTCCTGGACTAGGAGTACAGGACAGGAGCCTGATCTGTGTCTTGGGTAATGTGTGAAATCTTTCTCTGCTATTCTTTGTAGAAAGGTAGACTTGTTTGACACCGCTGTGTTATAAAAATATTACCACCGCACCAAATTGTTTCACAGTTGTGTATATCAGATTTTGTTTGTATTTAATCATGACTTTTAACTGGTTATTTTTATAGTAATAATTTAGGGGGGGGTCGGGGGTTTGGGGGTGTTGGAAAGGGTTTGTTCGTGGTTTCCTACAAACCTTTCTGGAACTTAATTCCAAAATGTGTATCGATCAATTCATTAATGAGTTATTCACAACATAAAACCTCGCATAGCAATGCATTAGAGAGACAACATGGTCAATTATGGCTGATCACAAACAGGCCATTGATTTGAATCTATTTTTGTGAATGTAGCCAAGGAATTCAAACCATATTACATGAAACAATTTAAATGAAAGGAATGACCATAAACAGTTTGTATTTGACATGATCTCTGTTGAGTTTAAATGTCAGCTATAGATTTTATTTCAGTTCACCTATTTCAGTAAATAAAACAAACCAAACAAGGCAGCAAGAGTAGAAGAATAACTTCTAGCCAGCAGTGATGAAAGCACTATCAAAGTTATAACCTTTCCAGTCAGTACATTGTGCAATGTATTGATGTGCTTGTTGGCTGTTCATGCATACAAAGGACAAAGTGCAACCATCTCTCCAGGTAGACTTTTAGTTTCTCAAGTGGGCACTGTTGTTTTACATGACATGCCAGAGGTACCAAATTGCATCAAACACTCTGTAAGGTAAGTGTGAACATGGTCTCAGACAGGCCCCGGCCTCCACAGTTCCTCAGCCTCTTCCATTAGGAACAAATGGAACAAGCTTAATGGTCCAGTGAAACTTAGGCATCCATGTGTGTTCGGCCTTGGAACAGTTGAGTGCAGTGAAGACTTGCGATGAAAGCTGCTGAGGTGCCTGACACTGAGCTGTGTGTTGTCAGGGAGTAGCTGGTTTGTGAACCAATTTGGCATGTGATTTTATATTTTTATTAAAGTGTTTTTTAAATGAGTTGGTATTAACCAATCCCTCTGCTATGTCAATTGATAGGGGCTAAACCCAAGTAACACGTGAATAAATCTATAGCACCTTGTAACTGGTCCCAGATCAGACCAGTGTAACCGGTTTTCTTAGAACAGCTCCATCCTGCTGCTATACCATACTTCATATTGTTTTTGTATCTTTTATTTTAATGTTTTTTTTTTTATGGGCATTATCCCATACTAAGTTGGCAAACCAGGGAAATCCTAAAAAGAGGAGTTACAGTGATGTCTGAGTTTAAAGGAGAGTTTTTGATTTATGTAAAAATATATTATAGACCTTTTTACTGTGGCTACTTTTTTCTTTCCTCCGTGAAAGACAGGAATGTGTTTAATCCACACGCATTTATGTGGTAAAACGTCTGTGGTTCCTCCAGTGACGATCTATTATTAGGTTTGGCCAGCACAGACAGTGCCCCTTTTCTTTTTCTTTTTTTCCATGCTTTAAATTACTTAAAGTTGAACTAGTAAACAATAAACAGTCGCTTTCCTGCTGGGGTGGAAACACCGCCGACTCATTCCTCTGCCTTCGTTTTCCAGTCTCGCTCATTGTAAAAGGAGCTTTTTCCTATTCCCTAGGTTTATTCAGGATTCCTTGTTGGCAGGACTGTTCAGATGCCCTGTAAGTAAACTGGATTATTGAGAAAAATACATATCGTGTTCGGTTTCCTTAATCAATTCAATAATGTGGTGACGAATGGAGTAATTAAACTTGGGAAGGCTGGCAGTCTTTTACCGTCTCAACTCAGGAAGTACCAAGGAAGTGTGAAAAATATTTCATAGCAAACAGCCACTCTCCTGTTTGCATCAGATGTTTGCCTTCATGAAGACCGAGCTGAGTGCCGTATCTAGGGCTTAATTGCTCTTTTTAGAATTTGGAAGACATAACAAATTGCGTGTCATTTGTAAGTAACAAAATTATCTTGCATTTTTTGTTAAGTTCGTAACTGCTGTTAGGCTATTTAGGGGCATTGGGATTTTTGTGTGAGTGTAAGAATTGTGGGAATATTTAAATGAATACCATCGTTTGTAGTCTTTGTGGTAAATAGTTCTGTATTTCCTAGAATCTTGATGTGAATGACTAATTTGAAGAGGTTAGTGATGCATTTTTCATGGTTTTTAGTTTTAATGTCAAATGTAGGCTTTTAAAAAATAATAAATAGGCTATGTATTGGATATATCCGGGGTGATCATTATTTGTGTTATCCTCATTGGTTTTACTGGCATACATGCAATATTCTGCATCATGACTGTTATTGTAACTATCTCTGTACACTTCCTATAGTTAACATTTAACTTATTTGTTTACTATTGCAGTTGAAAAGGTTGATTGCTATACTTGACTGATTTGTTAGCTGATTGTTTTGAGAAGTTTTAAAGCTGCTTACAATGTCTATTCTGTCTCAGTCAGGTGATCTGTCTGTGATATAGTTAAGATTCTGTGATGCATCATCTATCTGATGTATTTCGACAGTGATGCTGCGCTTGAGATTGGTGATTGAACCGGAGAAAGAACATAGTTTACAAACGAGAGGAGGCCATTCAACCCATCGTGCTCGTTTGGTGTCCAAGTGATCCAAGGATCCTATCCAGTCTATTTTTAAATGTTCCCAAACTTTCAGCTTCAACTTTCTGACCATGTCCATCCCTTTATGACCACCATGTACCCATCCTCTGATGGCTACTTCCAGCAGGATAATGCACCATGTCACAAAGGTCAAATCATTTCAAATTGGTTTCTTGAACATGACAATGAGTTCACTGTACTAAACTGGCCCCCACAGTCACCAGATCTCAACCCAATAGAGCATCTTTGGGATGTGGTGGAACGGGAGCTTCGTGCCCTGGATGTGCATCCCACAAATCTCCATCAACTGCAAGATGCTATCCTATCAATATGGGCCAACATTTCTAAAGAATGCTTTCAGCACCTTGTTGAATCAATGCCACGTAGAATTAAGGCAGTTCTGAAGGCGAAAGGGGGTCAAACACAGTATTAGTATGGTGTTCCTAATAATCCTTTAGGTGAGTGTATATAGATATCCCATAACAACATAACACACGTAACAGGAATCACACAACACTTGCGCTGTAATGTGTGTGACAGCCTACATGTAGTATTTTTTAGTTTTGCATATTTAATGATTAACAAAATACTTGTAGTTTTAATGTCTTTGGTTTTATTTTGTAGCTTGATTGGATAAAAACAAAAAAATATATGTATATTGTGCATCACTCAAACTTCTAAAAATATCGTGATATTATTTTGAAGTCATATCGCCCAGCCCTAGTGCACAGTATTCCAGATGAGGCGTGATCTGCTGAGCCACATATTTTAGTATCTGCAAATTTGACAAGTTTGCTAACTATCCCAGAGTCCAGATCATTAATATAGATTAGAAAAAGCAAATGCCCTAGTACTGATCCCTGTGGAACTCCACTAACAACCTCACTCCAGTTAGAAGCAACTCCTCTTATTGACACCCTCTGTTTCCTATACATCAACCATTATATAACAAGGACCACAGGTTTTCTCCAGTGAGAGTTTAGGATTTCTTCAATTCGTGTGCTGCTCAGGTTCTTGGTAATTAATCAACAGCAGGAGCAGACGCTGAAAGATTCCATACATGTCACCATCAGGTGGTCTGAATAACAGGAAACCGCCTTTTGACATTGCATCATGGCCAAGTGCATATTTTCAACACCAGGCTACTGCGTTTTCTCTTTTTGTAACAGTATCTTCACAAGAACTGCTTGAGTTCCAAGAGATCATAGCATTCACTAATCATATATTCTTAGATGCTATACTGTGGTTACCATCTTTTTTTCTATCCAGTTTTTCTAACTTGTTGGCCAGTACTATTTCTGCTGATATGATGTGATTATGCACATATGTGATCCTTTGATACTGAGGGAGAGAATTAATATAGGCCTTTACTTTAGAGCTAGCCAAGAATATATGGTGTATATATAAAGCCAAGAAAATATGTGGGGTTACCCACTACAATACCGTAGTTCAAAAGCTTTACCCCAAGTGCCTCTGTTGTGGAAAACATTAAAAAGTTGCTTTGTATGTGTGGCCTGATTTGTGTCTCACACCCAAAAACCTTGGCTGCAGTTCAGTGTCCAGTACTATTTTTAAATGCTGCTGGACTCGACTAGATTTATCTGCAGCGATCACTCAAGCCCATTTCTCCTTATTGCACTTTTTCACATTGCCTTCATGTACTTTTTGGAGCACCTTCCACATTATGCATACATACATTTTTAACTGGAATCTAATGGTCTTAAACAATTGGGTCCAGTGTAGTGTGGTCATAGTGTAGTAAAGGGGATAGGTCATGTTTTTCTGCTTTCAGACTCATCCAATGCTTTTCTTCTCAGCATGGCCTGTAATCCTACATATAAATTGTTTTAAGAAAGCAGTCTTGAATCGGTTTTGTTTGGCTTATAGTTGATTCCTGATATACAGAATGTCTAGTATTGTTGTTTGTGTATTTCGGGTCCTCTGAATACACTGGGGTGGAATGCCTGGAGCTAGACTGTCTGCCCAATTCTATTTTGAGTGTTTTTTTTTTTTTTTTTTTTTTTTTTTTTAAGCATGGCACTGTCATTAGGTTGTTGGACAAAAAATATTCCACATTTTGGCCAAGATCCTCACCACACCACCTTCCCTCCTCACACAGTGATCTTTGTAGTAAGAAAAACAACCACCACCATACTCCAAGAACCTTAATACTCGTTTCTATTGTTTGTTCTTGTAGTGCAGTATCTTTTTAAATGGTTATATTATGCATGCTGGTGATTTTTGTATTTTTATTTGCCATGAATAGAATACAAAATGTATGCTTTAATTTATTCTTATAGGCCAAAATGATCATATAACTTTACCTATTTAAAAAAAATGCTCTTTGTATTCTGTAAGTTGAGATTTTACCTTGGCCTCCGATCTGTATTTCTCATGAACATGTCATTATGAGGCTCTGTAAATATGCAGTGACTGAGACTGAAGTGTAAAAAAAGAGATGCTTAAATGTAGCCTTTTATTATGCTTGTTTTACATGAGCTTCAGAAAAATGGAGGGCAGTGACCTTGCTTGTGTAAACGTTACTCTTTACTTAGTATCTTCTACAGTAAACAAAAATGTCATGGCTATTATAGGTGATGTTTATAATGTGCCAAACAGACAGAACTTTCCTGCTGACAAGTAGGTTGTTTAAAAAGAGAGCAAAAAATAAAATAACATGATAGCACATGAATACTATGCAGAGGTAGAGTAATGTGACTTTTTAAAACTGTCTATTTGAAGAACAGAAGGCTGTTCCATACAACCTTGCTGGTCATTTCAGATGTTTTACTGACCAGCTCTTTTACCACTGTGTATTTTTTTACAAACTTGCAACAACCCTTGAACCTCCTTTTAATGTGGTTTGTGCAGATTGGTCTTTCTAATGCATAGTCTTGAAGTGGGCTTTTTATTTCACATGTGTGGATTGTAAACAAAATAAGGGCTCAGGTGTATATTAGAGGTGTGTTGTCAACTTCTTACATTTTGATTTTGGTTATTAAAATATATTAAACTTTAGGCTTCAACTTATCTTGGATCGATATCTTGCCGTTCTTGCCTGTTGTTCTTCATTGTATATTAACCAGAGGAAGATAGGATTCTTAGCACCAACTAAATTGTGTGCCTTTCAGTACACACACTGCAGTAGTACGTAATAGCAATAGGGTGATAATACGTGATTGTTAGTCCATCTCTGTGACTGATGGAGCTGGCACATGAACCTCCAGCTTTCTCCTTCACAATTGAATGGAATCATAGTTCAGTGGGGTAGTTTTGGCTGCCTGGTACCAGAAAACACTGACACGCGCACACACACACCGTGAATGACATCTTTGGTGCATGCCCCTTATGAAACGGCACACAAGCCATCATGTAAAACAAATGTTTACTTGTTATGATGAAAACACAGCTGTTAGGATGTATAAATAGGCAGGGGGGGTGTTGTACTAACGTTAGAAGTGTAGAGTTTTAAGTATTTGTATGGTCTTGTCATAAAACACAATTAAGAAAACTGTGAATGTTTTCATTAGATTAAATGTACATCCTATTCTAAAACAAATGCCTGGTTATGAAAGTTATTTATATATTTTTGAGTGTTTTCTTTAATCGTGTACAGTATACAATGCATCTCAAAAGCTTTAATGGTAATACTCACTTTAATCTGTATATCTTCATGCATAAGTACATGAGTGAAATTCAGAAAAGACACCCTTTTGTTTTACAATAAATAGTTTTTCCTTTTCACTTGCGGAGGACATAAAAAGGTCTTGCACCTTTAAAAGTGAGGGATAGCATTATTATTTAAATCAGGAAAGGTAACTTTAGAAGGGGTTCTGTTTGGGTAGAAGGAACAGAAAGAAAGACTCGTTTCATTGGAGGAGGCCGGCAGCCTATGACAGGCGGAGCCGTGCTTGGCTAAGTTTACACTAATAGTGGAATTTTTCTCCTTATGGAGTGAAGAATGAGAGCACGCAGGCAGGGTTTCAGCTCACAGCTTGCTTTCATTAGATGAATCCAGAGTTGCGATCGCTAGACTCCGAAAGCCAGTGTGTTACACAGAGCGGTAAGTGAGGTTTGCTTGTTTGAACAACAGGAAATTAAGTGCATTGATGTATAATTGATAAATTTATGTTCCTCCTATGAAAGGGTCTTTTGCTTATTGCTTTATAATTAAAAGTACAGATTGAGATGATTTGACATCGTTTCTCCATACGGTTAATAAAACATTCCAAACATACCAAGAATGAGGGCTTTTATGCTTGGCAGACTACTAGTGTAGTGCTTTCTAAAGGAGCGGTAGGTTGTGTGGGTACATGGGCAGCTTTTCTACCCCAGCACTTGCCGGGCCTTTTCTCCTTTAGGTGAGGAATGTGGACTGTGAGACAAGCGAGTCTGCATAGTTTGAGCATGACCTTTTCTGGCCACTTCAGTGTTTGCAGATCATAACAATAAATCAAAAGTTTTTAATATTCTTTTTAAGGTGTATGAAAAGGTTTGTGTGCTGCTGATCCTTGTAACTCACTTGTTCACATTTTCAATTTACAAAATAAAACCTGAGTATTTTCATGTCTTCTCTCCTACAATCCTTCCCTGTCCACACACGGCTCTTTGCTGTGGAGAGGTTTCCCTTTTATTCTTTTAACATTTTGTCATGTTTTTACCAACAAAGATATTTTTGTAATTGTATAACTGTTGGCCATCTGAACAGTCAAAAAAGTTTAATTTTTATTTGCTGAAGGCTGCTTGTTGTGCTGTACAGTGTCTTTGTGTTTTATTTGTACATCAGAGTACAATTTCCTCCCTTTTAAACGGTGGTCATTTTGTCCTGCTAGGTGTATTAAGCTATGGTAATTTAGTAATACCTGTCAAGCTGACTAAACAAACCATTTTCTCCACCCTCTGTGCAAAGTATTTTTTGCTCACATGTTGTGAGCAATGAAACAATGCTATGAAGGGAATCTTTCTTCACGTTTGTACATGCAGTGGCAAACTATACTGAGCATCTGCCACTGCAGTCATGCTCCATTGCAACGTTGTGTAACAATCCCACCCCTCCCTTTTTCTTCCAAAGAGGGTATGATTTTATATGGTTATCCTATCAATTGGACACCCTTCATTTATGAACGCATGAATATGGATATTTTTCTATAAAGAAAAGAGGACATTTCAATATCTAGAAAGGAGCTAAAGAATTGTTATTGTAAAAGAGAAGCATAGAAAAATTTGCTTTTCATTTAAAACATTTTATTCTGCACCCGCATTGATAGGCTAATATGACATGAAAGTTGCTCTGAGTTTAAATGAACCATGGCATTTTAATTAGAACACCTGCAAATTTTGCTCAAACACATTTGAAAATTGGGCCTAATTGATGCATGTGATATTGAAAGTGTTTTAAATTTATAAATTGATTTCCAAAAAAAACTTTTTGGTCTCGCACATCAATTATTCTTAGTCTTGAGCTTTACCTAATTTAGTGTGTTTTTTTTGTTTTTTTTTAATAACTTAAATTCTCTTGGGAGTTCTGTATTTTTTGGAGTTCTGTACTGCATTCATTGGAAGCACAGAGTAATAAAACCTTGTCATAAATTGAATGTATTGAGGAGGATTTACTGGAAGATTAACAGTTCTCTTTTGTATTGCTTTACAGAAAAAGGAGAGGGAGGTCTAAATGCAGAAGATGACAAGGACTCGCTGGCACCATATTATTTGGAAACCCCTTATGGTTATCAGCTAGACCTGGATTTTCTCAAGTATGTAGATGACATTGAAAGAGGGAACACCATAAAGAGGCTGAACATCCAGAGGAAGCCCAAAGTGGCCAAGCCTGTGGCGACGTCACGCAGTGGAGGTGGGCAGACCAGTGAATGGACCTCAACAGAATCTCTGTCCTCTTCGAACAGCGATGACTGTAAGCAGTCCCCATTGCTGCTCTCCACAAGAAACCAGCCAACCCCTCCTCAAGTGAGGACCGCTGCTCTACATGAGGCCTCCCCAGCCTTTCTGAGTGTACCGGAGGGCAAGTTGTTGCCACCCCCTTCCCCCAGGCTGCCCAGGCACAACTTCCATGTCGAGAAAACCCTGATGGAGACCCGAAGACGGCTGGAGCAAGAGAGGCTACTCATGCAGCCCCAAATGAGTGAGGGCCGCCGGCCAAGGCTGGCCAGCTTTGGTGGAATGGGATCAAGCAGTTCTCTCTCTTCCTTTACGGGCTCTAGTGGTCAGAACCAGGTCTCGCCCAACTCTCACCAGCTCCTGCACAACGGGCACCAATCCAATGGAGACTACAATCCTTACTTTACCTCGTCCATGGGCAGCTCCATCCGCCACAGCCCACTGAGTTCAGGAATGACCACCCCAGTCACAAATGTCAGTCCAATGCACTTGCAGCATATTAGAGAGCAAATGGTGGTTGCCTTAAAGAGACTGAAAGAGCTGGAAGAGCAAGTTAAGACTATCCCTGTCCTGCAAGTGAAGATCTCCGTGCTGCAAGAAGAGAAGAGGCAACTTGTCTCACAAATGAAAAACCAAAAACCCACCAATCAGTACGTGAGCTCGACTTTCCGCAAGAGGTCTTACAGTGCAGGGAATGCAGATCAATTTGAGCAGCTCTCCCAGGTTAGAGATAGCTCCGAGCTGCACATAGACTCTGAGGATGAGATGGAGAGCATGGAGCAAAGCTCCCAAAGGATAGAGGAGTTCAGGCAGCTGACCGCTGAAATGCAAGCATTGGAGAGGAAAATACAGGACAATAACTATGATGCACAATTCAGCTCGACCCAAAAAGCAGTGCAGAAACGGCGAGTAAAAGAGCAAAAGTCAATTGCAGTTGGAGCAGATGAGAATATGAATGATGTTGTGATTTATCATAAGTCATCTAAACAGTATAGGGAAGTAGCTGTGGGGACAGAGATGGAGACTCGAAGTGCAGGGGTTGGTGTGACGGAAGCTTTGCTAGGTGTGACGACCGAGGCAGAAACGGAAATTGAGATGCAGCAGCAGACTATCGATGCTCTCAAGGATAAAATATACAGGCTAGAGGTGCAGCTGAAGGAAACAACGCATACAATGGAAATGAGCAAGCTGAAACTAGAGATTCAGGCAGCAGGGTCGAGAAAGAGAGCAGATAAAGGGTCGATGGCAAAGCCGGCGATGTACAGCACTGCAGTGGAAGCAAAAGTGCAGGTGCAGAGCCAGGGTGTGGGAAATCACGTTGATTTAACCGATGCCTGTGTAGGTCGAGACTGTGAGATGTCTACGATTGGAGTTTCCTGTAAGCCGGAACTGAAACACATTGCGGTAGGCCCAGAGGTACCCATGACCTGTTGGGTTGTCCAGGAAAGAGTAGAAACTCAGGATCAGTGTACAGGAAGACACGTTGTTATGTGTAGCAAGAATGTAGGGGTGGAACTGAGCGTTTGTGAAAGAGGAGTTAACACGGAAGAGACTGTAGACAGTTTAGGCCTTTGCAAAGCTGGTCTTGAAGCAGCGAAGGAGTTCAGGTCAATTGGAAGTGGAGAATGTTCTGTGAACGTCATAGTTTGTCCTGAGAGAGAGCTGGCATCTCTCGGCACAAATACAGATTTTGTGAACAGAGTGGAGTCGGGTGTCATGGCCGTACCTCTCACTACTTCCCAACTCACGAACACGGTGTTAGATACCGTAAGCCAATTTACAAACACAAAAACTGTACATTTTATGGACTCCTCCACAAATACTGTGTTGAACATTGCAGACAAGCACACTAGTACGGTCACCGCTGAGACTAGGACAGTGGCAGTGGGAGAGGGCAGGGTGAAGGAGGTGCAGATGACTGTCAAGACTCGCTCTGTCGGGGTGGGGACCTCGGTCAACAGTGAAGCACCACTGGAAATGTCATCAGTAGCAAAGACCAAAGACTGTGGAGTGGGACAAGCCAGCGTAACGGACAACTTTTTAGTGGGTTTGAAAACGCGAAGCATCGCCTGTGGCCCCTCTAGTCAGTCCCCTGATTCTGACAAAACAAGGAGCATTGGAGTGGGGGATGAAAGCATATCGCAAGAAGAATCAACCCAGCAGTCCCAGTCAGGAACAGCTGCTGGTTTGGACCACTATATCGAACGGGTGCAGAAGCTTCTACAGGAGCAGCAGATGCTTCTGGCCGAGAACTATAGCGAACTTGCCGATGCGTTCGGGCAGCCTCACTCCCAGATCGGATCCCTTAACTGCCAGCTGATCAACACCTTATCATCTATAAACTCTGTCATGAAATACGCAAGCACTGAGGAGCTCCGCAACCTAGACATCCTTAAGCTCTGTCCCGATTCTACGAGTGCCATTACAGGTATGGTGAGATTTTTTTGTTGTTTTGCATGGTTAAATTAGATTAAATCGCACTAAAATTACAGTATAAATCATGGGCATATTTCATAACGTGTACTGTAATTTAGGTGTCTAGACTCTTCAGCCCTAATTTCCAGGGTGGAATCGGTTGGTACATCTGTAATCCAGTTCTGGGCATGATTTCTGCCCACTTTTCTTTCTATGCTTATTTCAGCTTATCAGAGGTTTATTATAAGTTTGCTTGCAAAGTCCGTCTGAAATCTGCATATTTCTCCATGCAGATGAATGGTACAGGTCCAGTCACTTTACAGCTGCTGACACTATCAATCTGTGTTCATTGAGGCTGAATGTAATGTATTCTTCCACAATCACTTTCTTCCCACCTGAAGACATGTTTTACATGTTACCAACTTCTGATATTTTACATACACTCTCATGTAATGTTGATGTAACCTGCTTTAAGAATATTCAAACATGCACAGGGTATTACTGTATTCAGAAAATATAAACACGTGATCTAGATTTTGTATGTTGCCCCAAAAGATTAAGAAACAACGTATGAAAGGTTTTGTTAAAATGATTTTTAAATGTATTTGAAAATTACTATACCTCATAGGCCATAGTTACAATACCTACATTTCCATTGATATACACAATTCTGCTCTTTCCTTATATTTATCATTTAATTTTAAGAATGTTTTAAAATAAAAAAATAAACTTGCTTTAAAACCACTAAGGAAATCAAAATGAAAGAACTGATAGTCTGTTTTTAAATTGTTTGTGGAGTGAGATAGTTTGAACTTTGAACACATGCGCGCGTGCGCGCACACACACACAGGAGTTAAAATTGATGTACAAAAAGCAATGCATGGGCTACAGCTACGGGGGAAAAAGTCTGTGTTGGCCAACAGACTAATCTCCCCCAGGGGAGCCTGGTAACAAACTAAAGACTTTCACAAACTGATAAATAAAATTCCATAGCTGGAATTGAGATTCTGTTCCTATTCAAACTTGGTACATTAGATAGTGTGCATTAACAGACATTTGCAGTGTTACTTGAAAATGTTGGTAGACCATCCAAAGGGTTTTGGCTTGTACCACCCTTCGGAGAACAAAGATAAACATCTCTGTAGAAATAGTTTTAATTGTCACAAGCTGTGTTTAGGAGGGAAATGCAAGGAAGATGTTATTTGTCCCACAACATGTTTGTTAATGCACAAAAAAAAACTGAATCGGAGTGTTAATTTGCACATTATTTTACATGGTAATCCAAGAATGTGGCAGGGTTCCAGAATTTTTAACGAGTCTTGTTCATGTCTCTCTGTTGGAAGCATAAGGGAGTTAATATTGCTGTGTCTTTGTCTAAAGTAAAGCTTGATAGGATTTGACAGGTCCAAGTTATCTCTGACCCTGAAAAATGCAACCGTGCTTTGGACATATACCAACGGTTACCTCATTTCTTTTTCATACCAGAAGCCTGGCTAAATGCTTAAATGTTTTGCTGCTACTAAACCTGTGATTGATGCCCATTTGCAAATCTTACATTAAAGCGGAATCCCACTTCCTCTTATTTTAGAAGACCACAGTATCAAGCATCTTGAGTCAAGTCCTGGCATAACACAAACTATAATATACTTTTTGATCAAATCATTATTTTCTCTAAGTTAATATTGTAACAGCAATGATGCATGGGTGAATTGACATTGATTAACCCTTAAAGTCATTGCATAATTATGGCAATCTGAGATCAACAAAAGGACGCAGGTACATGAAGTACAAAGTAGGGCCTTCTGTCTCTAGGTCATTTAGCATTAATGATGAGACAGGCCTTCTAATAGTCTCATCTGAAACATCCCAGGCCATAATTTGAACAGTAAGATTAAATTGGTTTAGGCAGACTCCAGTAACACTGTCAATATTTGTCACAGACCTGTGATTTAATAAAAAATAACTTGCTTACTTGCTTTATTTTGTATTAATCCACTAAACATAATTAATTCAGTAGCATCTATTTGTTTTAAGTTTAACTCATATTTCCTCATTGTAATGGATAGAGTTGATTGCCTTTAAATGTTTAACCTTTTAATTGTTACTCCATAGAAGTACGTGTCAGAAGATTGAAATGCCAGTTGATGCTAAAATTAAATTTTAAAATGCAAATAAAACCTCCCAAACCAGTTTATGATGATCTGTGACATCGTCTCGTTACTCCCTGTTCAGAAGGTTAAAAAAATATATATTCTAATCCAGTATCTTTGTGGTTCTTGAAATATTCTTGAAATTCTTGGCAAGGCAACTCTTTTATTAGGCAGGTGGGCTTATGGGTGATCTCAGGAGAACTGTCTGAAGATTTCAGCAGAATAAAAAGCTTATTCAAGTAAGACCTATATTTAGTTAATCATTGAGTCAAGCATTCAAGAGGTTTAATGTGAAGGTAAATTAGAATCCCAGCTGAAGGAAAAGGTATTCACGATACTTAATTGCAGGGTGCTAATCCGATGAGCTTTGTTGAAAAGGAGAGCATACTTTTGTTGAAAACATCCATTTAACTTTGAACTTTCTGATTTAATGCATTAAGGCCTGGAATAATCTCAGAGAGGGATTACTTTTTGCCTTCCTAGGTACAGTCTCCTATCCACATTTTAGTTTGAGTTGTTCTGGTACCATCCATCAGAGGTCAGCTGTCTTTCAGTGCAGAGCACATTTACATTAGTCACCTTTCAGATTCAGATTTCCACTCATCCATCCCTGTGTGCCTCAGATTAAGGCTTTGCAATTAGCAGCGGAAAATAATTAGAGGATGCTTATTAGTTTAGATTTACCTTTTTGAAATGGGTGTAGCCGATATGACCCGGGCAAGGTTTTGAGACTAATCTTTTTCTGTAATGCCCTTCCTGTTTGTGAATTCTGATAATCAACTAATCTCCCAACCAGCTACTAAAGCAGAGAGTGTTACTCAAATTGGTTTTCCAAGTGACAATATTGAATTAGTTATTTGTGGTTGTTTTCCTGTTATGTAAAAACTTGTGCTTACTGTATTATCACATCATACTGGATATTAATATATTTTATGCATTCCCAACACTTGTCAAATGCACAGTTTTCTCATTAGTCTATATTGTACATTTACATTCCTTGTATCAATAGAAGTATTTGTTTCACTTGTCAAGAATTCAGTATTTTTTTTTATTGATCGTTTTAAGAACAAGTAGAGGAGTAAAGCAGATCTTCAAATTCTTCTTATTATTTTGGAATACGTTTTACCTGTACAGTTAATACATTTTTTTCAATGTTCTTTCACATTTTTACATTTTTAGTTGTTATTCAACCAGTATTTCATTTCTTCTTCCCCCTCCCTTGTGTGTTTTTAAAAGACATTAAATATTAAAAGCAATAGCTTGTTGGCTATTTATGTTAATTCAGTTCTGCTGATTTCTGCAATTTAGGAGCAGCATAATATTGTCTTCCCCTGCATTCGCTACATTGAAACAAGTTTTGAGTTTAACCTTTACCAGACTAAAACGTAAACCTAAATTGTACTTTTTACACATTTGAGGTTGATTTTATAATAAATTTGGAGCTGCTGTTATTTCCTATGTTTAGGTTTCTGAAAAATACAGTCCAGGAGCCTTACTAAAGTGAAGACATCCATAACTTAAGCAAGTTTTTATCCAACTGTTAGGGGCATCAAAAGTTGACATTTTAACCACTGTGACCTTGATTTTTAAAAATATATATTTTTATAGAAATACCCCAGGAGATCATTACATCCCATGTGTACTTCAGATTTCTTTTTTTTTTTGTGTGTTTACATTACAATTAGTCACCCTGCTGATCTTGTTTTGTGTTTAATGTGTTTGCACCTCGAAGGTGAAGGCTGTTTCGTACTGTGATGGAAATAGCACCTCGGGCCTTTTCTGAGAAGCTTTCCAATCAAAAGAACGCAAACACGTGCTGCGTTCAACATTCATGTATCAACAGGTCTCATTAAACCATAGGATTAGAGTTTCTGGATTATTTCCAGACCTTGTTTTGTTTTGTATTTTTTTTTTGGAGTTTGCTGTATGTTAGAAAAACTCAATGTAAAGCTGCCAAAGACCCTTTACTGGAAAATACTTGTTACGGTCGAATCACTTCAGTTGTGTTGATTGTGATGTTTACGTATTGACTGTTTTTGTTTGCCTTTCTCTGGCTCAGATCTGGACCCATCGTGTGTCAGTGCTGCCAGCATGAGTCTCAACTCCACAGCCCACTCTCTCGTCCAGAGACAGGAGGCCGAGGCGACGCACACAGAAACGCTGACATGTCTGACAAGCACAGAGGAACTGCATACCACCTGCAGTGCCTTTGCGACTCGCCAGAGCAGGGCTTCGCAGATGAGCTTGATGGACCAGCAGATGTCTTCTGCTTTAAACGGTAAGAGACGAAAAAAGCAACCCCCGTATCCATGGAATAAACTCTTTAAAAGCATGACTTGCGACTAATGTAAATGACAGGATATAGTTGTCTTCAGCGGTTCAATTTTGTGCATTTTGTTTTGTCTACTTATGTCTAGTTATTGTTTAACATTATTATTCATAAAACACGAGTCAGGGAACTTAGTTTTCTCATGCAAGTAAAAAGCAAGTTTTGAGGAGCCCATTCTACCTAATGCCAACCCACTGTAGAGAACTATAATTGTAACTCATAGACTTTTTACAGTAAGTGTCCACAACCTGTAACCTGTTTCTAATTCTGTAATTTATCTAAAAGGTGATTACAGCCAACTTTACCATTTCCCTTCCCATTAGTTTATTCAAAGCATATAGTGAAAGCAGCTTTCCTCAGCCTCTGCTTGAACAGCACTTTCATCTCATGTGAACTATTATATTTAGATATTTTGGCACCTCTTTCGAATGGTTAGTTTTCATTGAGTGCTATGCAAAGCTGAGCTTAAATATTTGAGGTGAAGAATGTTCTTTAGTTTTGGCCATTTTGGCTTTAAGAGATTCGTATTTAAAATTTGTGTTGGTCACACAGGTTTGGGAATGCTGCCATTCCCTCAAGAAGTATGGTCTCTTGGAGAAAGTTTAAAATGACTATGACGTGTGTGCCACTTGTCCTTGTAATTGGAGAAGATTGAGACAATATTCAAATCCAAATCTTAATTCTGTTGAAATAAGTCTTAATTCCTGTGTGAGTTTCTAGTATTTTTTAGAAGCAGATCATGGAAACATTTACAAAGCATGTCTACTTAGGCCTACTGTACCAGGACATTGAGTAATAACAAAAACACAGACCATACGGGCTGTATCACTTCCTTTCCTTTGCTGCTCGAAACAAAGAACCATTTTAATGGCAGATATTTGTTATGCTGGAAACTGACAGATTGATATAGAGACTTTGTATTTTCTTTTGATTCTGGTCTTGGCTTAGATTTTGAAAGTCTAAACCACAGCCAAAACAATATTGAGCATTGCTGGTTATTTATAGAAAGGGTATTGTAGATTTAAGAGGTTTTCGCAAACTTCACATAATACAGGATTTTGACCACATCAAATTAGGATACAGATGCTTCAAATTCAGATATATATTTTACTTAATATGAGGTGACTCTTGGAATTCCTTCATGCTCAGCAGGTAGTTTGTACAGTGCAAGCTGCTTTACACTGACTTCAATTTGCATCGTTACAGGACAATCCTGCAGTCCGAACACACTGAAGTCTATCATGAAAAAGAAAGATGGTAGGCAAGGATCTAATGGCACCAAGAAGAACCTGCAGTTTGTGGGGGTCAATGGAGGGTAAGCGTCACACCACACCAGAAACAAACTCCCTCAAACAATTCACAGAATAATGAATAAAGGATTAGTGTGCATTATTACCGATCACTAGACACATGAGCTTTACTGTAACAAGCAGGAGAATTTCAATTTAGTGGAGCACTCTGTCTCATATACTTAGACTTGAATGCTACTTTAAAGTGCTGTAATTTGCAGCCTCATTTTGTGTTGACAAGTGTAGTCGATTTTTCAACCTGTTTGTAAAGCTTTGCAGTGCAGTCTCCCACAGTTCATAGTTTCCTCCCTGTGCTGTGTGTGCGCGTGCGTGCGTAGGTATGAGACGACGTCGAGTGACGAGTCCAGCTCGGGGGAGAGCAGCTCTTCAGACTCGGAGGAAGAGTGTGAGGGGATGGAGTACTCCAGCGAGGAGGCGGGTGAGAGGGCGGAGCTGGGCAGCGGCCAGTTCTGTAACGAAGGAGCCATGGGACTGGCGAGACCGGGTGAGGAGGCCGATGCTGAGAAAGTGGAGATCAGAGAGCGGTGAGTCTGTGGACTGATGCAATTGTATTTAGATTTCCAAAAAATGTAATGTATATGTGTTTTATTAAATTGCATGTATATACTTTTTTATATTTATATACATACTTATTCCATTAATGAGGTCTTTAAATCATAAAGATACACATTCCTGATGCCACTCTTAACTGTTGAAATACTAATTTGTTTCCCCCCTCAGGTATGAGTTGAGTGAGAAGATGGTCTCTGCATGCAATGTGCTGAAAAACCACCTGAATGATCCCAAGACTGTGACAAACAAGGATGTGGTAAGACGAATCATTCTTTCAGCTTCAAGTGCTTTTTAAAGTCCTTTTCCCACATATTCAGAATATCCCATCCTTCCACTGTAACCTAGTGGCCTTCAGCCCTTTTCTACTTGTGGCTTCTTTTATTAATTGTGTTCCCCACATCTAATGGAGACGAGGCTTATATTTAAGAGATCAGTGTGTGTCAATGCGGTTGAGAATAGAATGTAGTGTTCTGTTAAAAAAGGGATTGCTTACTCTTCAGTACGAGCCCTCGCCATCTCCGCAATTTTCAAAAAGTCAAAGCTTACTTTGTGAGAGTTTGCTGCTGATCTAAGTTTGTAAACCACCAGTGTGACTTCCCTAGCCTGCAATTACGGCTTTAAAATTAAGGATGCTTCTTGGAAATATGCGCAGCAGATGTTCAGAACTGATTTTGTCTGATAGTTATTCTCTGTCAAGATGCATATATAATAACCTCTTGACATTAAGCATTATTTTTGTGTTTCTAAGTGTGTGTTACTCACTATCTCAGTCTACTCCTTATTATTCAGCTGGACCATTCAGAAACCTTTAATTTGCAATATATATTTTCCCCCCATTATTACTTTAAATGCACAGAGTTGATGATAGTCTTCAGATGTTAACAGGCTGTAAAAGAAAGTCACAGAACAACAATGTCAAATGTAAAGTGCAGTTTCCTTGCCAAGGCCTCGAGTCTTGCCCAGCTGTGTGTTGGCAAGAGAAGTAACTCAAACAGGGTTTGGAAAGAAAACAACTGGTTCAGATTTTTTGTGGTTTCGTTACTGGTTGGTTGGAATTTCTCATTATGGCTAATGAAACTGGATATGAACCAGCCAATTTTAAAAATATTTCATTTTCTTCTGCATATGTATGGGATGAATTGTATAACTGTAAAAAAAAAAATAATAAAAAAAAAAAATCAGGGTAGTGAAAATGTTGCGCAGGCATTTGACCTGTTTTTGAAGTTCTGTGAAATCTATCAAACTTTTACTATAGAGCCAATTTTTCTCCTCGTATTCCTAGTATAAATCTAGAAATGCAATTTTTTTTTTGCTTGGTTTGTATCTTGAAATATGATAAGGGGCATTTGTCTACAAAAAAAAAACTTTTTAAAGTCATCCTGTTTGTGTTCAGTCTCAGAAGTGCTGTAAGATGTTCTTGGCTGGGGAACAAACCTAGTCATGAACTCTATGGTCTTCTAACCCGCCGATGGTTTGCCAAAGTGACATTGACTCGGTGTTAGTTTTTCTCTCGTTAGCACTTTCTATTTTAAAGCCTTTTGAACACTGTCGGATAGAAAATAGGCTCGTTTCATTTGTGTGTTGCCTATTGCTGAGACGATGGTTGCAAAGATCTAAATGTACTCTTTGTTACACCCCTGTTTTTGGCTGTCTGTCTGGATACTGGAGTATAGAGTGGCTTTTGGTTTCCTCCACAGAGAGCCTGTCTGAACACCATCCAGCACGAGTGGTTCCGCATCTCCAGTCAGAAGTGTGCTGTGCCAGCCATGGTGGACGACTCCCTGTCTGCCTTCAGAGAGGTCTCTCCAGGCGTCCTGAGACACATCGTCAACATGGCCGATGGCAACGGCAACACGGCCCTGCATTACAGCGTCTCGCACTCCAACTTTGACATTGTGAAGCGGCTTTTAGATGCAGGCACGTAATTTCAGTTATTTTATCCAAGTCTGATAGTAAGCCTATCCATGTTTTGATGCTTGAAGTTTCTCATCCTCCGCAGGTTTCTTTTCCAAACTCAGTTTCTCTTTTTTGCTCAAAGCCTCGAAACTCCAAATGTCAGATTTGAAATATTTTTATAAGTTTCTGAACAGCTGTCTGAGGGTGCCATTGTTCCTCTGCAGTCGACTGGGGGAGTGCTTCGTTTTAAAGATCAATTTCCTCAAAGCATTGAGAGAGAGGAACAGCTTGTCTCACTTTATTGACTTTGTGCCACTTACTTTGTATTCTCTGCAAGGGCTGTGAAGTCAGCCATTGAGCAAGCTTTCAGTTTGCCATCGCCATTAATTCCCAGCACACAATGCTTCCAAGCAGGAATTCAGCTTGTGAACCTGGTCCTGCGAGGAGCTGCTTATTTCGTTGAGAGAATTATGGTTTCTCGTACATATGCCAAAAAAAAAAAAAAAATCTTGCCCTGCAGCATTTATGCATCATATTTACTTGGAAATGTACAAAAATAAACAAAAACTAAATAAATAAATAAAATATTAATGCTGATTAATTTGGTCTTGATCTGCTTAAGACCTTTTAGCCTCAATGGGAGAATCCAACTGATATTTGTTGTCTTTTATTCAACTAAGCTGGTCTGAGACTCCCTTGAATCGATGTGCTGTAAATGAGGCCCTGAATTGTGATGAAGTGCCGACTCTCCCGAATGAAAGGCTCATTGTCTGTAGCCTTTGTCTACCGGTGCAGTGTGACACTCGCCACACTAAGGCACTGCTCCAATGTCCCGCAGGTGCACAGGATTGTCTCTGCTGCTTATTTGGACATTCACATCCTCTTAAAAAATAATCAGTCCCAGGAGAAACAATGGCAGCAGAGTTTAGATGTATAAGTTTTGTAAAGGTTCTTCTCTGTCGATGTAAAGGAAAGTGTCCCCAGTCTGACAATAGGATGCCTTTTATATTCTCCTTGACAAGTGCTGCCATTAACCGTTGCTGATTGTAATGGCTTTGTTGCAGATGTCTGTAATGTAAATCAACAGAACAAGGCTGGCTACACTCCCATCATGCTGGCTGCACTGGCGGCCGTGGAAGCGGAGAAAGACATGCGAATCGTCGAGGAGCTCTTCAGTAAAGGCGATGTGAACGCCAAAGCCAGCCAGGTCTGTATATAATTAAGTGTCAGGATGTGATTTTCAATCTGAACATTGAATGCTTGATTCATCTGCACAGCACATGGTGCAGAAGTCCCTTTTGTAAACGAGGAATCCCCGTTTAGTTTTGATATTTCTAACAGTGAGAACAGACCGTCTGGCAAATCAAGTTGTAAGCTAAACAACACAAACAAAGGTCTCTTTTCAGACTACTTCACAAAATGCTTCGAGATTAGGCATGTGTTGGCATCTCCTTTTACATCACAATCTAGCCACTTCTTTAATAAGCAACTTCCATCTCCATGCGTTTCAGGCTGGCCAGACGGGATTAATGTTGGCAGTGAGTCATGGCCGAATGGACATGGTGAAAGCTCTGCTGGCCTGTGGCGCTGATGTCAACATCCAGGATGACGAGGGCTCCACGGCGCTGATGTGTGCCAGCGAACACGGCCACGTGGAGATCGTGAAGCTGCTGCTGGCTCAGCCGGGCTGCGACGCCACGTTGACCGACAGTGTATGTCACCGTCGTAGATGGGGCTGCTCTCGTAGGGACTGGGAAGATGGCTCTCATTATTTCATAAGCATGCTGGCCCTGAATGTAGTCCCCTAGTGGCATCAGAACCAGAATTTCAACATCCATACTCACTCGACACAAGTGTTGTGTAAACCAGTGAATAATTTAAAATGCTTTTTAACTATGAAGTTGTGAAGGTGCTCAATCAGTGCTGACTTAAGTTTCCTCCACCTTTCAGGACGAGAGTACTGCGCTTTCCATCGCTCTGGAGGCGGGACACAAGGATATCGCAGTTCTCCTCTAT
Organism: Amia ocellicauda; assembly: GCF_036373705.1. NCBI lineage: Eukaryota > Metazoa > Chordata > Actinopteri > Amiiformes > Amiidae > Amia > Amia ocellicauda. Next base: position 20,302,282 of record NC_089857.1, read on the forward strand.
GCTCATGTGAACTTCTCCAAAGCCCAGTCACCAGTGAGTTCTGCTTTAATGTGCCTGCTGATTGTGCCAAGTATACATTTGTTCGTAATGTTGACAAATCTCTGTATTGTCACGAGTTTCCTATGCATCGCATGCTCTCGATTTGTTACAAGAGCTGCAGTATGGTATTCTGTGGTAAAAAGTGCTAATGAAGTAGAACATTATTTGGCATAACAGAAGGCTACAATCGCCAGTTATAAGCACTATGCTAATATTCTACGGTGAATAGAAAACCTGAACTATTGAACCATAATCGGAACACGATTCTATTTGTAACGTGGATTGTGGTCACCACTAGCTTCTGTAACTGCGCAGTAACATGTGGGTTTGTCTCTACAGGGCACGCCACGGCTCGGTAGAAAGGCGTCTCCCAGCCCAACCCGGAGAAGCATGTTTGATTAGTGCTTCAAATCTGGGCCCATCTCCCACCCCAGCCCCCCTGCTCCCTACTCCCCACTCCCCAAGCTGCTATTGTTTTTTTTTTGTTAACCTGGACAGATACTGAATGTAAAAAATACAAAAACATTGTGCCTGAACTCACCAGCAAATACCCGCGATAAGATTAATACAGCTATATAATACCTTTTAGTATTCAGCGATGGAACTGGAAGGCCTTACTCAGAGAGGTTTTTTAAATATTCAGAAATGCTACCCGAGAGACTTGTTGATAGGTTTTGTCTTCCCCCTCAGTTATGTCTGCAGTTTCTACTCTCAGTACTGCATTTTTAATCTCTAGTAGATCATCAGTAGCCACACTTCCTTGTTTGAGCAACTTTTGCTTTTCAAGGGAACTGTCCACACTCATTACTGTCTTGTCTTGATTTGAAAATAGAGGTCTTTAAAATCCCTTAGGACCATTGATCCTGGGACATCCAGTGGAAAGAAATGGGAAAGAAGGGCTCACATTTACAAAATATCCATATATATGCTAATATATCATAGAACGGACATTAAAATATACCTTTTATATAAAGATAATTTGTATCTATTTAAAATCACAGTATTTTTGACTTTCATATACCCTATAAACATGTATGTGAAGTTAAATGTTATCCATTTATAGTTCTTAATTCCTATACATATTGTATGTCATTGTATATATCATGTTTTTAGAGCAATTAGAAATGCTACATATTGTAATCTTGTCTCTTTTATGTACAATTTATATATCCTTTCGTAACATATTTAAGGTACTCCTGCTTTGTATTTTAATGTCTGAAGTGCCTTACTCTTCTTGCCATATGACATTTTACAATAATTTGGGTGCTCTTTAATACACCTCATGCAGCTGCAAAATGTGAGGAGTCCAAGTCTGTATTCCCAAACATATCGCACTGTCTTCGCAAGGAAATTGTTTTAATTAGTGCCACAGAATTCCAACTCACTGCTTCCCCCTGCTGGTGTTATTTATTACCACCAAAAAGAATATTGTACGATCTGTTTTTGATTCATTGGGAACATATCAGTTCGATTCATTTCTATACAACAAGACCGGACAGCCTTAATTTATGATCACAGATTAAAGGTTTGCTATATTACCCAGAGATCACTATGGAAATAAAAAGGTCATCTACATTTATTTTTTATTGGACATTTGATCTTTCATGGGGACTCTTGCTGAGCAAACATCTGCATTTATGAAAACATACAAAAAGTGTTATTGTACAGCTATATTTGTTGTACAGTTGTATTACAGAAGTGCAAATAAACACATTTTAAATCACTCATGTCTGAGATGTATACAGTTTTTTACTGTTAAATTATGATGCATCCATTTTCATTTTGGTGCATAATTGGCTTGCTTATGGCCTCTATTTTAGAGCACAATCACTGGTACATGAACAAATTTGCTCTCTGCTCGCTCTCCCCCTGCTCCTCTCCCCAAACCCAGGCCAAGCAGTGTGGCAGTCAGGCAGACCTACAGAAAGAGAGAAAACAAAAAGCTTAATAAGGCTGATTTACAGTGGTGGCAATTAATTGTTTCTGGTGCACCCCCTCCACCACTCAGAGCATTTTACCTCAACCATGGGTGGTGCAGAATCTGCTCCAGGGATGGCCGGTCCTCGGGACTGTGGGCCAGGCAGGTCCGAATCAAGTCCTGGCAATCTGTGGGGTGAGAAAAGGAGGGAATGGGTTTAGGGATGTCCTTGGATCGGTAAAGCATTTCAGGTGAGCTGATGGTCTTCTGCCTTACCCGTGGAGACATCTGATGGGAAGTCCAGCACACCATGTATGACCTCCTCATCTGTCCTGAAGGGCAGGTATCCACAGACCACGTCAAACAGCAGGACTCCCAGGGACCAGATGGTGGCTGGGACTCCTCTGTACCCGCCATGCAGGAGCCATTCGGGAGTTTTGTACTCCGATGTGCCTGCAAACACAAGGGACTTTTTAGTTTAATGTCGGCATTTAGACTTCTGTGGATCTATTTTCCAGATATATCAAGTGGGTGAGGTTTAATACAGGCCACACCATTTGGGCCACCGACACTCACCACTGAAGCTGTTGTAGATCGAGTCGTGGAGGATGCACGCACAGCCGAAGTCGATGAGTCTGATCTTCCCCGTGTCCAGCTCCACGAGGATGTTCTCAGGCTTGATGTCTCTGTGCAGGACTCGGCGCTCGTGGCAGTGCTGAATGGTCTTTACAAGCTGCTTCATGAAGCTCCTGGCCTCAGATTCTTCTAGGCAGTCTCCTTGTTCCCCGGCGTACTTAAAAAGGTCCTTGCATGGGTCTGGTCGCTCCTGGACCAGAAGCAGTTCCTCTGGCAGCTGATACCAGTCCAGAAGCTGGATGACTCCCGAGGACGCGGTGTCTGTCCGGACCATCAACATAATGATCAGCTCCCTGGGAAGTCGGACTGCGTTTGCCCCGAGAATCTGTAGAAAAGCATGTCAGATGTGACCACATGGTAGACTGTGACTGAACACCTGCAATATTGCTCCATCAACGTTCTGCTTTTGAATTAAGGACCGCAAGAAAAAATTGACTTAAATCATGCTGTGCAAGACAGAGAGGTGTCTTTCTTTCTCTCTGTCTCAAACACAGTCCCATTTTACTACATCATTGTATCTGTGGTTTGCATCTGATCATCAATTAGGCCAGAGAGGTTTTTTTTATGTTTTAGAATTCTTCCCATTCTGGAGTTTTAAACTGAAATCTGATTGAAAAACATCCCACCTATCAATGGGAAACACAGTTTGAAATCTCTACTGGTCAGTACATCATCAGTATGTACTTACAACTTCTTCCCAATGCACCCTACGTATGGGTATGTGTTTGATTGCCACCTGAAATAAAAAACAACAATGCAATAATTAATTCAAATTTAAAAAGAAACCAAAGGAATATTTGAGCACAATCTCTCATTCCATGAACCACATTTACCATTAATAAACCATATTTGTATTCAATTATATATGCTTTTTTTTTTTTTTTTTTTTTTTGCTAGTAGATTCAATTGCAAGGGGGAATAAATCTCACCTTAAGGCCATCCTGCCTTCTGAGTCCAGCGTAGACTCTGCCGAACCCACCGGCGCCAAGCAAGTGTGATTCTGAGTACCTCTCATTAAAAGCATCTGAAAGACCATGAAATACAAATTTGAAAACATTGTTAAAAAAGGAACAGTTTCTATATTAACATTAATATTAATATTTATATTAATGAATATAATTTGTTGGAAACTGCTTGTAACAGAAGAGTGCCTGAATACATCCACAGATTTTAAATTGTACATAAAAATAGGGGCAAATACAGATGTGAACATCATCTGTTCTCTCTAACCTCTTTCTGGGCAGCTTGATCCCACAGGGGGGGACTGGAGAGGTTCGCTGTCTGTCTCGTCACTCTCACTGGTTGAGCTCAGAGAGCTGGACAAAGACTCTTCCTCAGAAGAAGACACAGACGGCAACCATGAAAGCTTAACCCTTTTTGTCCCGTCCCCTTCAGCACTGCCCTCACTACTCTTTCGTTTTTGGGTTTGGCGCCTCTGTGCTGAATTGCTGCTGCTACACTTCCTCTTTCCCTGTCCCTTCACTCTGCTCTTTTTCCGTCTCTCCTCTACTGTCACTGGTGTGCACAGCTCTCCATTCTCTCGCATTGTGGAGGAAACTTGACAATGACAACAAGGAACAGTAACAACTAATGACTGTCCAATTATGTCAAATAGTAGACAGACAGTTACAGTCAGAGTCAATCTCTAAACCAGTTTATATTTATGAATTAATTTATTAGGCTGATGACTCTATACCATTTTATTTACAATAGTAAGAAAGTAGTGTGCTAGTACAGAGATAAAATAATTACTATTTTGAGATAAGTACATGTACTATTTCCTATATCTAGAGTGGGGTTAAAGAAAATGTACCTCATTTGAATTAAAAATATGAAATGTCCGTAACATAGAGAAAGCTTAAGATATGTAATTTATTAATAATAAAACTTCTACTAATGTAAGGTCGATTACTTCATATCTTTTAACCTTATTAAATATTTATTTCTTACCTTTGGTAGATTTTGATAAAGAATTACAATCCATTCTTATGTTTAATATGTCAATCTCTCTGGAATGCTAAATTGTAATGACAAACTTGTATATGCATTTACTTAAATGCCTGCACCCATGGCAACCATGCATATGTCATAATAGTAATAGAACTTGAATTAGTCCAGCTGTGATGTCATCACAAGTTGTGTTGTCTTGATCTATATGAATATTCAATATATATGAAGTATTATTTCTTAAATGTTTTCTAATTATATATATATATATATATATATATATATATATACACACACACACACAGACGTATGACAAATTAATGGAAAAACCAACACAAAGTGTCTCAGTAAGGTGTTGAGCACCACGAGCCACCAGAACAGCTTCAATGCTCTTGGCACAGATTCTACGAGTCTCTGAACTCTACTGGAGGGATGAACAACATTCTTCCAAAAGATATTCCCTCATTTGGAGTTTTTGTAAATGTAAAATACAATACCAAATAAATAGTAGTTGGTGTTTTGATGATGGTGGTGGAGAGTGCTGTCTAACACGTCGATCCAAATCTCCCATAGTTGTTCAATTGGGTTGAGATCTGGTGACTGCAAAGGCCATAGAATATGATTCACATCCTTTTCATACTCTGACCATTCAGTGAGCCCTCGTGCCCTGTGGATGGGGCATTGTCATCCTGAAGAGACCACTCCCATCAGGATAGAAATGTGTCACCATAGGATAAAGGTGATCACTCAGAATAACTTTGTAATGATTTGCAGTGACCCTAAGAGGACAGGTGGACCCAAATGCCCCCCACAGCATAACAGAGCCTCTGGACCCCCCATTTTGATTAAAAAGCAGGTCAACTGGGCCTCCACAGTATGTTTATACATGCCACAGAGCATGAGAGGATGTTAATTGCTTAATTGTATCATATAGTGCACCTGTTTGGAGGCATCTGCATTCATTACGTTCCTCCACTCATTTATTCAGGTTTTTCCTTTGTCACTCATCTGTGTGTGTGTGTATATATATATATATATATATATATATATATATATATATATACACTCACCTAAAGGATTATTAGGAACACCTGTTCAATTTCTCATTAATGCAATTATCTAACCAACCAATCACATGGCAGTTGCTTCAATGCATTTAGGGGTGTGGTCCTGGTCAAGACAATCTCCTGAACTCCAAACTGAATGTCTGAATGGGAAAGAAAGGTGATTTAAGCAATTTTGAGCGTGGCATGGTTGTTGGTGCCGGACGGGCCGGTCTGAGTATTTCACAATCTGCTCAGTTACTGGGATTTTCACGCACAACCATTTCTAGGGTTTACAAAGAATGGTGTGAAAAGGGAAAAACATCCAGTATGCGGCAGTCCTGTGGGCGAAAATGCCTTGTTGATGCTAGAGGTCAGAGGAGAATGGGCCGACTGATTCAAGCTGATAGAAGAGCAACTTTGACTGAAATAACCACTCGTTACAACCGAGGTGTGCAGCAAAGCATTTGTGAAGCCACAACACGTACAACCTTGAGGCGGATGGGCTACAACAGCAGAAGACCCCACCGGGTACCACTCATCTCCACTACAAATAGGAAAAAGAGGCTACAATTTGCACAAGCTCACCAAAATTGGACAGTTGAAGACTGGAAAAATGTTGCCTGGTCTGATGAGTCTCTATTTCTGTTGAGACATTCAGATGGTAGAGTCAGAATTTGGCGTAAACAGAATGAGAACATGGATCCATCATGCCTTGTTACCACTGTGCAGGCTGGTGGTGGTGGTGTAATGGTGTGGGGGATGTTTTCTTGGCACACTTTAGGCCCCTTAGTGCCAATTGAGCATCGTTTAAATGCCACGGCCTACCTGAGCATTGTTTCTGATGTCATGTCCATGTCCATCCCTTTATGACCACCATGTACCCATCATCTGATGGCTACTTCCAGCAGGATAATGCACCATGTCACAAAGGTCGAATCATTTCAAATTGGTTTCTTGAACATGACAATGAGTTCACTGTACTAAACTGGCCCCCACAGTCACCAGATCTCAACCCAATAGAGCATCTTTGGGATGTGGTGGAACGGGAGCTTCGTGCCCTGGATGTGCATCCCACCAATCTCCATCAACTGCAAGATGCTATCCTATCAATATGGGCCAACATTTCTAAAGAATGCTTTCAGCACCTTGTTGAATCAATGCCACGTAGAATTAAGGCAGTTCTGAAGGCGAAAGGGGGTCAAACACAGTATTAGTATGGTGTTCCTAATAATCCTTTAGGTGAGTGTGTGTATATATATATATATATATATATACACACACACACCACATATGAAAGTCTAAATATATAAATAAATAAGTGAAACAATAGTGGATGAAATTGGCCTTCTAAAATAAATAAACATGAACAGTTGGAAAATGTACACTTTTATAATACTCAGTTCACAGGCTTAACACAGACATGATCATTCTGTGGAAGACCTGCTGAAAGTTCACGAGTGCTTCATTTTTTATTATTCCAACTATTGTTTGACCAAACCTTACATGCAAATGCCATGTACATTCAAAGACTGCAGTTAAATGAACTGTACCATGTCCACTCCTGTGCTGCTTCAAATCTGTTATGACATGACGGACTGGGACTTGGATTCTCCAGACTGCTGCACAATCGGGAGTTTTAAATTAAAACATACGGGACATATTTCATCTGTGTTTATCATGGCAATCAATACTCAACTTCTACATTAATTATTGTACCATGCGTCCAATTATCAGTTACAAACATGTATGTTGGGCAGAGCACGTATATAAATCCTGATTTACGGACTATGGTTGGACTTATCTCGTAACTATATTGTACAGTCTGTATCTATATCATGTTTAAGGAGTGAAGATAAACAAATGTAATCCCGAGTACTGTGAAGAAAATCCAAACAGAGCTCCCTCTTAACCTTTGCAGGTTTATTGTATTAATCATTCAACAAAATATACACACGTTTTATAAAAAGACTTTGGTTGTTTCACATCACACAGTTTAACTTATATTCACAATTCACTAAAACTCCAGCCAGTGCTTAAAAAAAAAAGTATATAAATTACAATAAAACAATAACCTCCAAATGTTAAACGTGCAGACCGTAGACATAACTGTAAACATAATTTGTGTTAAGTAAACGTAAACATATGAATACATATCTAAAATGTCCTGTCAAATGTATTTGTCACAAAAGACAGTATATCTTACATCAAAATAAATACAACTACATAACAAAACTGTGCGAAGTGAATGATTCACACTAATAAACAGAATAAATTAAAATGACAGTAAAACCATAATGTAAAATGTGCAAACTGTAAACATAACATAAGTGTTGAATAAAAGTAAACATATCAAATGTGAAAGTGCAAAAAAGTCAAATAAAACAGTTCTTTAAACTATTTACAATCAATGAGCTAGGTCACCTCTACTCAATGTTGGCATTGAGGAAAACAAGCTCCCGCACCTTTGTTGGACTGAGCCTGTTTCTCCTCTCTGTCACAATTTGTCCAGCTTTGGAGAAAATAAGTTCTGATGGAACGGATGTCGCTACAATGCAAAGCCAGTGCTTCATCACTTCACAGGGGTGCTCATACACATCTGCACGTGTTTTCCACCATGCCAGGGGGTCATCTGTGCGGGGGATAAGGGGTTCGGCCAGGTAGGCCCTTATTTCTGTCATGGCCAGGCCTGGCTCTACTGCTGGCCACTCTCTCATCAAAGTCCTCCCAGAAACTAGCCCCCCCACTTGCAGCAGGAACATCTGGGACAGAGAGGAATTCTTCCCACTTGTGCTGAGCTGGGCTCTTGTTGCAGCTGTTGTTACCCTTTTCACAGCTTCATCCCCTGCTTGGATGTTAACAAATGCCTATTTTTTTAACCTAGAGTCCAAAAGGGTTGCATATGTACATACTCAGCCACAGCCTTCATTTTAGCACTGTGTCCTGAATATTCTTCAGGCCCTCTCTCACCACAAGGTTAAGTGTATGAGCGAAGCAAGAACACCGGGCCCATCCCAGAATGTGTAGAGCACTTTGTATGTTACCTGCATTGTCACTTACACAAGCCACCACGTTTTGAGTTATACCCCATTCATCTGTTACTCTTGTCAGTTCACTTGCTAGGTGAGTTGCAGTGTGCCTCTCAGTTAAGACAAAACAGTCCAGGAGGTGAGAGGACAATTTAAAGTCCTCTATGTAGTGGCAGGTGATGGACATATAGCTGGTTGTTGTCGTTGATGTCCAGCAGTGTGTCTCACTACAGACTGCTGGACATCAACAACAACAACCAGCTATATGCATTTTCTATTTTTTTAATTAAATCTGACCTGATCTTTTCAAAAAGTTTTGGAGTCATTGTCCTGGAGATGGTAGTCCTATGGGGTAGAACGTATGCAGGATCGAGGGTCTTTGTGTATTTCCTGAACCCCCTGTCCTCAACAATTGAAAAAGGCTGGGAATCAGTAGCAACCATTCCTACAAGAGCAGCATCAACCTTGCTCTGTTTTAGAGGCTCAATTGGCCTTCTGACAAAACCACTTATTGATGCTTGATGTGGTCTAGTCCATGGTCTAACTACTGAATGATTATCAGGTCTGGATGTTGTAGTTAGGGTGGACCTTATGGCAGGCACTGAGCTGATTCCATCTGAAACTGCTGCTGCTGCTGCTACAGTGCCATTTTCTTCTTCCACCCTACCTTGCTCCAGAAGTGCAGTGGGATGTTTTGTCTTCAAACGCCGTCTCATATCTGAAGTGCTTCCTCCCTTGATGGACATGTTATTCTTGCAAATATTAAATTTTGCCTGGTTTGGTGAAATTTTCACAAAGTGGGTCCAAACATCACCCTTTTGATCGGAGCACTGAGCTGCAGGACCACGTATGAAGCTAATGATCATGCTGTACAAATCCGCTGCCAACCGTAAGAATGAGACCCGAGTGAGCGAGTCACTGAAAAGGCTCATTCAAAACAGACTGCGCATCACTGGCACACTGAGAGACAGCTCGTTTCATTTCCAGCTCATCGCAGACTGCAGTCCCCCGGACAGATGGGCTTTTTGATGCACATCGGCGTGTGAAGAATGAACTCCCCGCTCCCACCCCGGATCACATTTTATATATAACTAAATAAAAACAATGCTTCGACAACGCAGGGTTAGTGTGTTGAATGCAGCCGTGTTTGCAGGGAAGGAAGCCTGGCACCATGTGCGCGCTTTGTCTTAAATATAAGAATATAAGAACGTTTACAAACGAGAGGAGGCCGTTCGACCCATCGTGCTCATTTGGTGTCCATTAATATCTAAGTGATCCAAGGATCCTATCCAGTCTATTTTTAAATGTTCCCAAACTTTCAGCTTCGACCACATCACTGGGGAGTTTGTTCGGATTGTGACAACTCTCTGTGTGAAGAAGCGTCTCCCGTTTTCCGTTTTGAATGCCTTTAAACCCAATTTCCATTTGTGTCCCCGAGTGCGTGTGTCCCTGCTGATCTGGAAAAGCTCCTCTGGTTTGATGTGGTCGATGCCCTTCATGATTTTGAAGACTTGAATCAAGTCAACACGTAGTCTCCTCGGTTCCAGAGTGAAAAGGTTCAATTCCCTCAGTCTCTCAGTAGGACATTCCCTTCAGACCTGGAATAAGTCTGGTTGCTCTCCTCTGAACTGCCTCTAGAGCAGCGATATCTTTCTTGAAGTGTGGAGCCCAGAACTGTACACAGTATCCAGATGAGCTCTAACTAGTGCATTGTACAGTCTGAACATCACTGCCCTGTTCTCAATTCTACACTATTGACAATATACCCTAACATCCTGTTTGTCTTTTTTATTGCTTCCCCACATTGTCTGGGTGGAGAAAGTGAGGAGTCCACGTAGACTCCTAGGTCTTTCTCATGCGTTACTTCATCTAGTTCTATTCCTCCCATAGTGTAATTATAGTGGACATTTTTGTTACCTGCATGTAATACCTTACACTTGTCCACCTTGAATTTCATCTGCCAGGTTTCGGCCCACAACTGAATATTATCTAAGTCCCTTTGAATAGCCTGTGCTGCCGAGATTGTATCTGCTGAGCAACCTATTTTAGTATCAGCAAAGGCCCTAGTACTGATCCCTGTGGAACTCCACTAACAACCTCACTCCAGTTAGAAGCAACTCCTCTAATCTACACCCTCTGTTTCCTCACATCAACCAGTTCATAATCCATCTACTTACATTACCCTGAATGCCTACAGCTTCCAGTTTGAGGATCAGTCTTTGGTGTGGAACCTTATCAAAAGCTTTTTGAAAATGTAAGTATATCATATCATATGCTTTCACATGATCTACAGCTGCAGTTGCATGTTTGAAAAATTCTAATAAATTAGTAAGGCATGATCTGCCTCGTCTAAACCCATGTTGACTATCTCCAAGAATATGGTTTTCATTAAGATGCTCCTCTATTTTCTGTCTAATAATTTTTTCCAACATTTTACAGGTGATGCAGGTGAGACTGATTGGTCTGTAATTTCCTGGCTCAGTTTTGTCCCCTTTCTTATGGATTGGTATGACATTTGCTGTCTTCCAGTCAGTGGGCACATCCCCTGTTCTAAGTGTCATTTGGAATATTTGAGTTAGCAGCCTGTAAATAATTTCCCTCATTTCTTTAAGTACTGTTGGAAATATACCATCTGGCCCAGGTGATCTGTTTTTAATTCTGCTAGTCCCTTTAGTAGCTCCTCCTCATTTACCCTGATCTCTCTTAGGGTTTGACTGGACTGATTGTTAACCTGTGACATGTTATCGTTTTTTCTTTTGTAAAAACCTCTGCGAAATTCGCTTTTCTAGTATCTACCGAATATAGTATCTATGTTGGCCAAGAGAAGTGACATAAAGTAACGAACTGAAATAGTGATGATAAGTGTTTATTGTTAGATTACAAACATATTGACGATTTTCAGATGTTTATTGATGCCAGTGATGTGGCTACTCTGAAGGTAAACAGCGCACTTGATGAAACGACCGCTCAACGTGTTGCTTTGATCACACTTGGGAGCTGTATGTGTATATTTTGATGTTCTCAAGATGCAAAGTATAATTGACTGGTGTAGGGCAGGACTGTGGCGATGTGCACAACACTTTCGGTGAAGTTCTGGAACATTGCATATCCTATTATACAGTGTAGCAATAGATGCACCTTGGCAAGTTTCTGTCATCCAGCTGTGGTCATACCCTTTTCCATACAAATTAATTGCAGGTGGTGTAGACTTTCTATGTGTGTGTATATATATATATATGAGAATACATTTAATCATAACACATTACTTTTTCAGGTTTATTTTCAAGACATTCCCAATTTCTAATCTGTCATTTATTTTTTGCTGGCCAAATACCACACTGTTAGGCTATATAAATTAAGATTGGAGTGGTTTTAAATATCTAAAATGACAGAACATTGCCAGCTTTTAATTTATTTCCATCTACTGTGATGTCTGTTTGAGAGATTGCAGAGATGCTTATCTCATGTATAAACTTCCAAAGCTCCAAACATGGTTCAGCATTTTCACAAATGAAGATTATGCACATTAAAAACGTATGCTAAACCATGTATTAAGGCATCTATAGAACATTAAAATGTTATAATACTAAATAAGATTACATATTTGCAGTGTTTAGTGCAATAAAGTTTTAAAGAAAATGTTTATAGCAATAATCATAAATGAATACCAAATACAATAAATCTTCTGCAAACATGATTCAGTTCTGAGGCTGATCAATATGCATTTACAGTACAGGAATGTAGTGCTAGTTATTTTAAATCCCTTAGGTTTATCATAGCCGTGTTTAAACAGAACAGGCACTCCATCTAGTGGCACAAAATATCTATGTATTGGTCATCTGAATCACGAGGGAGGGATTATGGGGAACCATACACAGGGGAGGAGTGATCTCTAGGGTCTCTGGAATTAAAGTGAAATGTAATCTGCTGTCACACTAAGAAATAATACAACAATGTGGAACTGCTAAAGGAGCTTGAAACCAGTTGTAACAAAAGTTTAAAAGTTACCATTGTGCTTCAACAGCACTTCAAGGACCATCACAAAATGTTTATTTACTCCAGTAAGTTATTAATTTGAATGTATCACAACAAACGGAAGAGTTGAAATACAAAATGCCTTTATGAATTAACAACTTTGTACACAATTTAAAGCAACACAAATGTAGATGCTTTTTCAATACTCAAAATATGAATTAAAGTAATTAAAAGCAGTGTAGAGATTTTATGCTTCCGTTTTTCGGACATGGCAGGTATTTTGGCTCGTCTTGCTGATTAATGCTAAAAAGAAGGAGCCGAGGTGCTTTTAACTCAGTCTCCTCTTGTGAAGGTGTGCATTTCAATTAGATTTTAGTACACAACATTTATTCCATGGAAAAAGACGTTACTATGTTGAATGTACATTGTTTCAACATTTTTGCCCTTGAAAGCTGCAATAGTTGTCAGTGAGTCAGTCAAACTCCAGTCATTAGGCCATGAATTAAAGATCTGGGCTTTTGTCCCTGTCTTCTCTCTGGCCGCCACCTCCTCTCCAATCTGCTGCCCTGCCATGCATTCTTGCTCTCTCGGTGTTCTCCCCCTGCTCCTCTCCCCAAAGAGGATACCTGGGCCAAGCAGTGTGGCAGTCAGGCAGACCTACAGAAAGAGAGAAAACAAAAAGCTTAATAAGGCTGATTTACAGTGGTGGCAATTAATTGTTTCTGGTGCACCCCCTCCACCACTCAGAGCATTTTACCTCAACCATGGGTGGCGCAGAATCTGCTCCAGGGATGGCCGGTCCTCGGGACTGTGGGCCAGGCAGGTCCGAATCAAGTCCTGGCAATCTGTGGGGTGAGAAAAGGAGGGAATGGGTTTGGGGATGTCCTTGGATCGGTAAAGCATTTCAGGTGAGCTGATGGTCTTCTGCCTTACCCGTGGAGACATCTGATGGGAAGTCCAGCACACCATGTATGACCTCCTCATCTGTCCTGAAGGGCAGGTATCCACAGACCACGTCAAACAGCAGGACTCCCAGGGACCAGATGGTGGCTGGGACTCCTCTGTACCCGCCATGCAGGAGCCATTCGGGAGTTTTGTACTCTGATGTGCCTGCAAACACAAGGGACTTTTTAGTTTAATGTCAGCATTTAGACTTCTGTGGATCTATTTTCCAGATATATCAAGTGGGTGCGGTTTAATACAGGCCACACCATTTGGGCCACCGACACTCACCACTGAAGCTGTTGTAGATCGAGTCGTGGAGGATGCACGCACAGCCGAAGTCGATGAGTCTGATCTTCCCCGTGTCCAGCTCCACGAGGATGTTCTCAGGCTTGATGTCTCTGTGCAGGACTCGGCGCTCGTGGCAGTGCTGAATGGTCTTTACAAGCTGCTTCATGAAGCTCCTGTTTGATTGCCACCTGAAATAAAAAACAATACAATAATTAATTCAAATTAAAAAGAAACATAAGGAATATTTGAACACAATCTCATGGATGAACCACATTTACCACATTTCAATTAATAAACCATATTTGTATTCAATTATGTATACATTTTATTTATTTTTTTATTGCTAGTGGATTCAAATTCTAGGGGGAATAAATCTCACCTGAAGGCCATCCTGCCTTCTCATTAAAAGCATCTGAAAGACATTTAATAGAAATGAAGACCATGAAATATAAACGTGAATAATTTGAAAACATTGTTAAAAATATTGTCTAACATGTCGCTCCAAACTTTCCCATAGGTGTTCAATTGGGTTGAGATCTGGTGACTGCAAAGGCCATAGAATATGATTCACATCCTTTTCATACTCCGACCATTCAGTGAGCCCTCGTGCCCTGTGGATGGGGCATTGTCATCCTGAAGAGACCACTCCCATCAGGATAGAAATGTGTCACCATAGGATAAAGGTGATCACTCAGAATAACTTTGTAATGATTTGCAGTGACCCTAAGAGGACAGGTGGACCCAAATGCCCCCCACAGCATAACAGAGCCTCTGGACCCCCCATTTTTATCAAAAAGCAGGTCAAATGGGCCTGCACAGCATGTTTATACATGCCACAGAGCATGAGAGGATGTTAATTGCTTAATTGTATCATACAGTGCACCTGTTTGGAGGCATCTGCATTCGTTACGTTCCTCCACTCGGTTTTTCCTTTGTCACTCATCTGTGTGTGTGTGTGTGTGTGTATATATATATATATATATATATATATATACACACACACACACACACACACACACACCACATATGAAAGTCTAAATATATAAATAAATAAGTGAAACAATAGTGGATGAAATTGGCCTTCTAAAATAAATAAACATGAACAGTTGGAAAATGTACACTTTTATAATACTCAGTTCACAGGCTTAACACAGACATGATCATTCTGTGGAAGACCTGCTGAAAGTTCACGAGTGCTTCATTTTTTATTATTCCAACTATTGTTTGACCAAACCTTACATGCAAATGCCATGTACATTCAAAGACTGCAGTTAAATGAACTGTACCATGTCCACTCCTGTGCTGCTTCAAATCTGTTATGACATGACGGACTGGGACTTGGATTCTCCAGACTGCTGCACAATCGGGAGTTTTAAATTAAAACATACGGACAGGACAGGACAGGCCAGCTGACAACCGGACTGTCCGGTATAAAAACGGACACCGCATGGCTGCAGTGCACCACAGTAATATTAGAAATAAGCGGATTTCTTAATCTGGTTGGTGGCAGGTCAAAAACAACTAGGCTAGACCTTTAAATGCGTTTATACAATAGTTCCACAGTGATCTAAGACGAGATCGTTAAGCTGGTGCGCCAAAGTAAAATCACTAGCAGCGCGTCAGCTGGCCATGCTGCTGCACAGGCAGCGGGGGCAGCGGGGGCAGCGGGGGCACAGGGCATGCCCAGCTCTGGGGCCGCTGTCGTGCTGCAGGCAGGTCCCGGGCGCGGCGGACAGCAGGGACCCTCCCCATCGCCCCACGCCCGCGGAATGCGCAGGTCGCGCCAAGTCCTCACGCAGGCGATGAGTTTGGCAGCCGGCAGCCGGCACACTGCAGCACTGCGTCTGACTGCCAGCTCTGCGCACACTGCAGCCCCCGGACACACGGGCTGTTAGAATGAACTCCCCTCCCGCTCCCACCCCGGCGCAGGACGACTTCGACACCGACTCCCGCTGCGCCGTCCCGGCAGACATGAGCGACGACGAGCCGGCGAGGCAGCTGCCGGACTGTCCCGGGCCATTCTCCCCGTCCCACGCCGGCAAGAAGCCCCCTCGGATGCCCAAGTGCTCCCGGTGCAGGAACCACGGCTACGTGTCGCCCCTGAAGGGCCACAAGCGATTTTGCAACTGGAGGGACTGCCAGTGCCAGAAGTGCAAGCTGATCGCCGAGCGCCAGAGGGTCATGGCGGCGCAGGTAGACGCTCCGTACGGCTGGCGTGCGCGCCTTTTAGTCGCTTTATAGCGTGTTTAATTAATACGCGTATGATTATTTGCCAGACCTCATCTAGCAGATGACATTTTATACATCACTAAATAAAAACAATGCTTCGACAACGCAGGGTCAGTGGGTTGAATGCAGCCGCGTTTGCAGGGAAGGAGGCCTGGCACCATGTGCGCGCTTTGTTTAAACGCTATTAAGGTTTTGCGCATGAGCGGACCATCTTCAGGTTTTGATTAACCTTGTAAATTATGGAAATGATCTAGAGAAACCCTTCAGCTGGGTATTCTCTTTGCTTTTCTAGTATCTACCGAATATAGTATCTATGTTGGCCAAGAGAAGTGACATAAAGTAACGAAATGAAATAGTGATGATAAGTGTTTATTGTTAGATTACAAACATATTGACGATTTTCAGATGTGTATTGATGCCAGTGATGTGGCTACTCTGAAGGTAAACGGCGCACTTGATGAAACGACCGCTAACGTGTTGCTTTGATCACACTTGGGAGCTGTATATATAATCTTCTTTATCTGTATATTCAATTTGAACAATTTTTTATGCTGTAGTAATTTTGAGTACATAGTAAATGCCCCTGATTTTGATAAAACCGAATCCATAAATAAGTTAAAATTGCATTTTGTTCGTAAGCATTCTACAACTACTAGAATTAAAGTTGGCATTAATTAAATTGAAGCGTAATTCTCTGGTAGTCATCATCAGTAATTTGAATTACTTTACAAAAGCTTTACATCTTTTTTCACAAAAATAAATAAAAATGTAATAGGATGCCAAGATGTATCACATTTCTTCTGTGGCCTGTGAACAAGTGTTGGGGTTTGTTTTTATGTAAGATGCATTCAATTAAAACATTCTGAATTTTGTATAAATTAAATATGTTAGTTGAATATGAAATAATACGTTTGTTTTACAAATGCAAATAAAATGAAAAATTGTTGCATCTGCATTTGACATTTGTCACTATTAGGACTTGTATTAACTGTATTTTCTTATGCACTTATGTAGTTTTTAACCTGTAATTTGATCTGTCATTTTTAGACTGTATTGCACTTTCATAATGCTCTTGTATCTTGTCTGCTAAGAAATAAATAATATACATATTATTATTATTGGCAGCATAGCCTCAATCCACTTTATGATTATATTGTGGCTGCAGCCTTGCTCAAAACCTGCTTTTCTGACAAACTGAGCTACTTGTCTCAATGAGCTACTATCGAAACTACACGTGCGCAGTGAACATGACCCTAAATCTGCTGGTAATAATTATGTACATTAAAAATGGTTTCGCCAGTGTTATTTCATAGTGACCAATTTGCTATTTATGCAGAGATTGCAGGATGAGCTTTTTAGGGTTTGAAGGGTTAAAATACATGCTGATAAGGAAGCTCGGTTGGTCAGAACACCAGCAAATCCACTGTGTGCTTTGCAATATTTAGGTCTTTATTGTGCCGTTATCACGCGTTGGTCGTGTCCTCTCAGCCCACCGCTCTCCCTCTTGGCTGCAGGTGGCTCTTCGCAGACAACAGGCGCAAGAGGAGGAGATGGGGATTTGCAGCCCGGTTCCTCTGCCCAACACAGACATCGTGATCAAGAACGAGGCGTCCGCTGCGGAGAGAGCCTGCCTGTACTCTGGCCGGGGCAAGTCCCCTCCTTCAGCGTCCGCCAGCACGGCGCTGACCCCACCTGCCACAGGTACGGCACACTCACATGGCACTGCTCGTCTCTCTGGGCCGAGCCGATCGAGTGTTTTCAGCCGTGAACATTTATTCTGCATATTTCTTCTTCTGTCACCTCTATAGCGTTACAAAGCCCCCAGAAAAGACAAAATAGTGGAAGTCCTCAATCAGTATCAACAGAGATTTCTGGGAAGGTTGCCATTGATCGGTCCAGTCTTTTAGGGAAAATTCCTCCTGAAACGGAGAAGGTGTCCTTAATTAAGGTGTCCTTAGTTAAACTTAATATTGGGGGTAACATGTATCGCGTTTCTCGCATTAACTAAAATAACTAATGTTGTTTTCAGTATTAATACCACGTCTTAAACCCAAAAATGTATCTGTCCCAAGAAAGAAGAAAAAAGCTTGAGCAATCTATTTAAAATGAGGCCGACATCTCTCAATTGATGTAGCGCAGTCAGAGTAAAGCTTTTTTTTTCATGCAGTAATTGTCGAGAAATGACACGAGCTTCTTGATTCCAGTATCCTGGACAATTTCAGTGACACATATCCATTGCGATCAATTTGTTATTCTGATAGGTAGCTCTAGGACAGATAAACACAAAATAACTTCTTGTTTCCTGATTCACGGAGCTATCAAGTACTGTGCCTGCAAGGATCTGGGAGTAAACTGACTCTGTGTTGACGTCAGTTCAGATGTGGATCTGCACTTCAACTTGGCCGTTGTGAATTATTTAGCGAGGGCATTGTGTCGTCTTTTTGTACACAGTAAGAACAGGAAGGTGTTTAAAAAGCTTCAAAGTGACAATTAACTGTTCAAAAACAGTCATTACTATAATGTCATTATTTGTATGCTGCCATTTTCCAGATTGAAGCCGGGAGTATGTTTGTGGTTGGAGCAAGCCATTAGAATAATCATTTATCAACTTACACAGTTCATATTGAAGGCATTACTGTACTGCTCGGACTCTCTGAGCTGGGGGGGGGTGCGAATGCGATGTGAAATACCAGGGGACAGTGTGTACTTTCTTTGATTGCTTTATGTTCCGCAATCGAGTTATTAAAACGCTGTGCTCACTAGGATGGGTGTAAAAGGGAATGCTTTAAACAACATACCATTATTTGAGCGTCTTGCATATCAACACGAGGGTGATTGTCTGGTGCCAAAGCAAGCCATCTCTCAGTCATTCCCCTCAGGATGTCTTGTGGGAGAAACACGCTGTTCCAGTTCTTCTGATAGTGTGTTCAGGAGGTGGAATACCAGTGGGGTCAAGGCTGTTTTCTCCGGATCAGGGAAATTCACCAGCAAGACAGAGAACTGGACTGGTGACAGCAGGGAGTGTGTTTTGCTGACAAAAGCCTAGATCATCTGTACCATGAAATACTTACGGTGTTACGGTGGTGGTGTTTTCGCTCATACAACAATTTGGGACCATATGCATTTCATCCTGTGAATTTTATGTTGGGGCCTAGTTTTTTTTTTGTGCTACAGATACTTTCATTTAAGGCATACACTGCTTTCCCCTTCAAATCCTTTAAAACAGCTCAGTTTATTTTCATGTGTGAATCTAGTTCACAGCTGCCACCACCAGAGGGCGAACTTCAGTCTCTGTACGAGTTACTACCCAAGTATTGAAGAAAATTGTATTAAAAATAATGCTCAGCTAAAAGTTCAAATGAAATGAATGTGTGAACGGTAGAGACCAATTGAAAAGGGTTTCAGAGCATTTTGGGATAAGAAACATAAGAAAGTTTACAATCGAGAGGAGGCCATTCAACCCATTGTGCTCGTTTGGTGTTCATTAATAACTGAGTGATCCAAGGATCCTATCCAGTCTACTTTTAAATGTTCCCAAATTTTCAGCTTCAACCACATCGCTGGGGGGTTTGTTCCAGATTGTGACAACTGTCTGTGTGAAGAAGGGATATCAAGAAAAGGACAGTATCCAATATTTGCAGATCTAAATTAATTAGCCTAATTCAGTCTGGTAATTCTTGAAGTCTAATATTGACAGAATTAGGCCTAGATGAAGTGAAACCTCAGACTGATTAGCAGGAGAGTAACACGTCCTTTTAACGCAGTGTCAAAATGACTGAAATTGAAGTCCAGATTAAAAAGGTCTGTACCTCTGATACTATAATGACATTTAGGGGTCAGCACCAGTCTGAAATGATGGCTGAGGGTCAGTGTTTCGATAGCAAGGGCGTGTGATGCTTAATCTTTCATATCTGACATAAACTCTGACATGAACCCTAACCCCACTGTCAAGTCTGACCCATATGGTTTGTGTAGCGCAGGATTTTGTTTAGATTTGGACTAGATTGACTATAGTAGGAATTGTCTTAGTTACATTTTTAGAGTATTATTGTGAGTGATGTAGGCCTAGATACATTTTGCAAATTAGGTTTATATTTTGGTCTGGGCAAAGGTGCAGGTTATAGAATGGGCTTTTCCACTGCAGACGTGTGTTACATCACTTTTATGTGAAGTGAGATCTCTGGTGATCACAGTTGTACAAAGTGTGAGTGGCGGGTCACCTGCCATCATTTTTGCAAGATTAAAAGTCTTAGTATGAGCGCTGCTGGAAGAGTGTCTCGTGGTGGGAATGTGTCCGTCTTCACCTGAGGGTTAACAAAGCCTTATCAGAGATGGGCCGCCGATTACCAGCTGGCAGTCTGTTAGGTCTGTCTCTCCCTCTCCCCCCCCCCCTCTCTCTCTCTCCTCTCTCTCTCTCTCTCTCTCTCTCTCTCTCTCTCTGTATAAGTTGATTTATCCTTTTTTACTGGAAGGCTTTAGCGGGAGTCTGTGACGAGGCCCCTGACTGGCCTGTCTGCTGTCTTTGTGTTCCAGGCAGCCGATCCAATGTGCCGGACAGTCCTCCCGCCAGCAGGGGGCACTCAGAGGGCACTTCAGACCTGATTGTGGACGCCTCCTACTACAGCAACTTCTACCAGCCGTCTCGCTACCCTGCCTACTACAGCAACCTGTACAACTACCAGCAGTACCAGGTGCCCAAGCGTTATCATCTGTAACTGCACTTACTCATGTGTGACACAGAGCAGGCAGGAGGCAGAGCCGTCGCTTCTCCATCCATTCATTTATGTCTCTTCTTGTTATTCCAAGCAGATATCTTTCTATGCTGCTTTGGGTCGTCCACAGTTTCTGTATCATTTTTGCATTAAGTGACCATGCTTCACAGCCATAAGTGAGCACTGGTAGTACGCATTGATCAAATAATTTTCTCTTCAGGCAAGTGCATAGATTTCCTTTCAACGGTGTGCGGTTTCTTCCTAATGCACTCCATCCATTTGTACTCTTCTTTTGATTGCTTCCATAATATCTACTTTGTTGTCCAGGGTAGACATAACTTGGCTTCTTCAAGTATCCATTGATCTCAGTTTAATTTGATTCCTTGTTCTTCTCAGTCTTGGAACACTTCAAGAGTTGTGGATATGTATATACATGTTTTTTATTGCAAGGTCATAATTTGTTTACCTCAGCACAGAAGGAAGATGTTATTATGTGCTTTATGAAAGAAAAAACCCTGCTGTGCATATATTGGCTGCTTTCTCAGACCCAGAGGCACGGACGCCCTTGTAAGCATCCAGAATAAAGGCTTAATTTGTCCAATGTGATGCAGGTAGTTTTGTTTTAGTTGAGGTAGCAAATTCGAAGAGGCCTTAAGTAAGGGCCACACATGGAAAGTGGGCCTGGAAGTGGCCTATTAAAGACACAATGCAGCCGAGCGATGTTGCTCCTGATAGTTGGGGACAAGCTAAGACGTGCGGCGGTTCGCAGGGCTGACTGCGTGGGAGGACAGCGCAGGGTCACACACACACACACACACACACACATACACCGCAGGGTTTGTTGATTTTTTTTATTATTATTTTTTTCAAATTTCTATTTAGTTTTTCTCTCAATTATCTTTATTTTTTAAGGCAATGGTGATTAAGTGCACTGGCAAGTTGTTGATGGTGGTTCCTGTCACTCCAGCGCCTGCGTGTTTGGGTTGGCAGGATCTGGGAGCTGGCAGGGTCGCCTTCCCTTTCTCAGAGCGGTAATGCACCGTGATGGTTGTTATGCCACCGTTACAGCTGAGTGGCCGAGCACAGCGGAAAGGTGTGCAGCCTTCATGGTGTGCTACCCCTCTGCACAGTGTTTACATTTTTGGGAGTCCCTCGGGCAGAACTGCAACTAATTCTGCCACTGGGAGTTCTATAACCCTTATCCAAATTTGGTAATTAGCACACACGGTGTTTAGCAACCATCGCATGCAGTGGAGTCAGTCTGAAAGGCCGAGGTGCTGTTATGTGAGCAGTTTAAACCAGAGGATTGCACACAGAGGCGTTTAGGATCTAGCGTCAGGTGAAATACAGTAGCCAGTGGAGTCGCACGCCATCCACAGGCCATGAAACACGTTAATAGTGAAGAATATAATATCACATGATTGAAAATAGAGTCCAACGTTAAAACAATGTGTGCCCCAAACGTTGTGTGTATATTCTGGTACAACCGACTACATCTTACAAAATGTAGGTGCACAAGTTCATACTTTGGGAACCGTCCTCATCCCTTCAGACATTAATTTTTTAGATTTATGTTAAAAAGTATCTCGTTGTATCTGAGAACTCATGTGTGAAACAAATTAAATCTATATTTCTTCAAGGATCTAATCTGAGTGTTTTATTCTCCAATGGCGCTGATAGAGCTATAGCTCAGGGTGTCAGCGCAGTTGAGATTCTGATGGTAACATATTGTTCTGGGGTCACTGCCTCTGTCAAGCAACAGCAGCTTGGAACAGAATTGCAAAGGTTAATTATATTGTCTATCAAGCAGGGCACGGAGAAGGCATCGCATTATGCTGTTGGGAAAAAGAAAGTGCACTCTCTGGCAAATAAAATGGATGTATAAGGATGCATTTTGAAGATTTAAATATAAGGAATGTATAATTTATTAATAGATTTGAGAATGTTGATCATTTACAAGTATTAACAGCATCAGTTTTCAATTGATTGCACATTTTACACTTTAAAAACATGTTCTGACCCATGTAGTGATTGCTTAATTCAGTACTTCAACTTAGTGTTTAGTGAACTGTAGTCTGCGGTCTAGTGAAACCCCCATTCATGGTCAAATACTTAGACTGGCGAACATTGGGCTAATTTAAAAACAATATGAAAAAAGTGCTTCTTATTTTTAAGACTCAACCAGGAATCTCATAATATACCTCCCAAGCCCAGACATAAAACACAATACACATATTTTAATTTGATTCTCTAGAGCTTTATTACTAGCTTGTTTTTACATTTTGTAAATCAATTTCAATGTAGTTTAAGGTCTGGAACTAAACAGCTTGTTAAAATTATTGCTAAAAAGTGAAAACGAGGTTGCAAATTCCCAGCATTTGAAAATGTACATAGACAGCGAGAGAGAAATCTGCTGCAGCAAATGAAAATTTGAAAAAATTAACAAATGCTCTGTTTTTTTTTTTTTGGCTACAGTGTTCTGTCACTTGGCTACAGCAAATGTCAGTGGAAAAAAGTGAAATTCTGCTTAGTTTGCTTCTTACAGATTAAAAACGTATCTAATATATTTTGTTCTGAAGTGAAATATATTGGACAAGTGCATGTTAGTGAATAGTTCAGCCCCCTAATGAGAAAATGTTTTGTACTGTAATGTTTTGTTTTTCACTTACTGCAATAAAAGTGTGTGTGTGTGACTTCAGACCGGCAGCTTGTGTCTTCGGTTCAGAGATACTGCTGAACTGAACATTGATGGTTCTGTAGCAAGAAGTGGCACAACATCTGCAGACAGACTGTGAACTATTGTGGTGATTGAGTCAGATTGCATTGCAAAATCAAACCTCCATTATTTTCAAAAGCTGAAACCCAAGAGGAGTGAAAAATGAAAGCCCTGTGCATCGTGTGCATACACTTCACATACAGATA
The DNA here is from genome assembly GCF_036373705.1 of Amia ocellicauda. NCBI lineage: Eukaryota > Metazoa > Chordata > Actinopteri > Amiiformes > Amiidae > Amia > Amia ocellicauda. Next base: position 20,325,965 of record NC_089857.1, read on the forward strand.
TGCATTCATACCATATACATGTACACTTGTGCAGATATTGTGCATGTGTGTGTTTTTTATATATATGTATATGTATATATATATATGTGTGTATATATATATATATATATATATATATATATATATATATATATATATATGTGTGTGTATATATGTATTGTGCATTCATGTTATCTATTTAAAGCACAAATGAATGCACACATGCCAGTCCTGTGTTGGATATACATATACCCTGGCTTAGGTTTATCTCAGCACATATCTTCAGTCTTAGAATACATTGAGAGAAATATGGCGAAATGCAGGTAGAAAATGAAAATATAAGGGTGGTGCACATAATGCAGACATCTGATGGTGCCAGATAAGAAACCTTCAGGTAGGTAGGAAGCACAGCAGCAACTTTTTTTTTTTTTCCTCTGGATTTTTTTTAAAGTTAATAATAATGTTTTTAGGAGTAGTTTGAGAGCTGAGCACCAAAATTCCAGATATTATTTTTTTTGAATCCAGATTATTGTGTGGCTTTAAATTATAATTTATTTACTCTGATTACCTAACATTTTTACATTCCATTTTGATTTGTTTTAGGTCATAACAGATATAAATGTATAAACATATGGAAGTAATATGTATTATTTCCTAGGGAGTTTTGAATAATGGGGTTATGAACCATAATATTATATACAGTATTTCTGTTGTATGTAATTAAACAACAGGGTTTACATTTATCAAATAAATACAGACCATTGCAACTGACCTTCTCTTATACATATGACCTGAAAAGGTACAGTTTATGCTTTTATGGTTTATGGTCTATATGGAAAGTATCCTAACAAAATGTAATGCGACACTGCACCCTACTCCCATAAAAACGTTTCCTTTGTCTATTAATGACTTATTTTTTTCTGTTCCTGACTACAAATTGTTTCAGACTTGTGTGGTTTGTAGAATTTGAAATTTCTAGTTTAATCTCTCCTATATTTATCATAAGTAATAAGAGCGAAGTTTAAATAACACTTCATAAACCTGTCACACAGTAAATTGATCGTGTGGACAATAAAGGATGAAATATTGCCTGACAGAAATCAAATTCTATAAAACATAAATTGAAAATTCTCTGAGTCCTACTTTACTGGATACCTGGATTTGTTCAGGTAACCCAGAAGGTTGTAGAAGTCTTATGTGTTGTTACTAGTACTACTAATGTAACGTTAAATCACTTTTTTTTTTTTTTTAATCTCTTATGAATATTTCACACCACAGCCTTTAAAAACATTCTGCTGTGTTAAAAATATTAAATCTTATACATAAGTGTCTCTTATCAATTATCTCTGTGCCATTATGACATTTGCTTTATCAGAAATTTGGTTCCCCCATCTCCCCAATCCCCTATGTGTTTTATAAGGAAAAGTTTAGAGAAGATTAAGAAAGTTTCCCTCCAGTGGCAAGGTTTAACTTGTGTGTTCATCAGATGAGCAATTTCTATTAACCCTTATTTCTCCGTGTTCTTTATTATTTGTGTCCTGTGAAATACACTGTTAGTAGAGTTATTTAATTCCATCTGGTTCCCCAGCGAAAAGGAACCACTGGACCGCTCTGAAGTCCCTTCTCTTCCGTTTTTGTCTGCTGCCCAGATGCAGAACAATGAGGCCTGCCTGTCCAGCCACAACGTGTCGCCCCAGTATCGGATGCACTCCTATTACTCCGCCGCGTCCTACCTGAGCCCGGGCTTGGGCTCCGCTGCCTGCATGCCCCAGATTTTCACCCTGGACGACAACTTCCCGGAGCCAAAGACGAGCAGTGAGTACGGTGCTTTACGTCCCCGCTCTCAAAGGCCCATGAATTTTTATCAAGAGTGTTATCAAGAGCCCCGACGAGTACATCTGGGGGAGACCTACAGTAAACCCATGGGCGCTGTAGAAACACTAAAATATTAAAAACATTTACTGACGCTGTTAAATTGAAGAGATGACAGGTACATACTAAATATTCGTCCAAAGGTTGCAACACTGTTTGGAGTTTGTCTTTGTGGTTTGAAACTTGCCATTTTAACATTCCTGGAGGGCTCCTCTCAGAGGCTTGGTGTCAGTTATTGGGGACTGATATGGGCTGGAACAGTGTGTTGAGTTTGTCACGTGCTGGGCTTTGCTTATCAATCTCCCAGTGTAGGGTTTCCTTTGTTTTACTATGAGGGTAGCACTCACATCATCAGGATGGCTTGACATGCATCATTACAAAACTAAAACACTCAAAAGAAGTGGGTGGTCCACTCACTTCTTCCATTTCATAAATCCAGGATTGAGAGAGGATGAGATTAGCAAGTCTGATTACTTTATCATGTAGCTGATGTCCCAAAAGCTATAGTTAAATCGAATAAGTATATTCTATCGCATATATGTTGCTACAAACTGGGGAGCGTTATAATTTCTGTATATCTCTAAACACTTCAAAAGCTATTCAGACTATGTTCTAGCTCTTCAAAAAGCCAAACATCAGCAAAACAATACCAAACATAGAAATTGTGATTTAACATACTGGTCTACACTAATTCCACAGTGTACTCACACAATGAAGAACTTTTAAGTGTGGGGGGGGCAAGCTGTGACCTTGCGTGGCTATCCTGCCTGTCAATGACTGAGATTAACTGTTATCATTGGAGGTGCCCCTCCCCCATTGTCAGATCAGCGACACCGCTTCTATCAACAAGAGATGGCACAAACAGTACAATTACTAGCGATAACTCAAATGATCTCAGTCCATGAATTTAAAGGACAGTAAATGATACCAGGGTGGAATAAACAGTGGACAACAGAAGAACAATGTTCTGGCATCTGCCCTGTGTCAGATAGCATATAGAGAAGTGCCGTTCAGATCGGTCTGCATGATGTAAGGCTTGCTACAATGTGAACAGCCCTGGAAGGTCATCAGAGAGCCGGGGGAATAGGAATGCCATATAAAGTGATTACAGCAGTAGCACCCCCCAATATCTGTAAGAAAGGCCATATGAAATGAGACTCGATGAGATAGTAGTAAAATAAGAACAACTGCGTCCTTCACAGTGATGGGACACCTTTGAGGAGAATCTGAGCTGAAGACCCTCCTTCTGAAGTACAAATTCCAGAAAGGAACAGAGTAACTTACACATCCGTTCAGACACGAGGGGCTACTGGAGTACCTATAGCAGTGGTTCTCAATCCTGGTCCTGGGGGACCCCTACTCTGCTGGTTTTTGTTCCAACAGAGCTCTCAATTACTTAATTGAACCCTTAATTGAAGTAATTTGATTACATTTGATCGTAAACTGATAAAAAGTTGGTTCCGTAATAAGATAATACATTCTTTATACAATTGTACACTTAACTTCTACTGTTAAAAATAATTAAAAGGCTCCGATTTAAGAAATTATTAGTTCAGTTAAGGGTTCAATTAAATAATTGAGAGCTGGGTTGGAACAAAAACAAGCAGGGTATGGGTCCAGGATTGAGAACCACTGCCTTAAAATATCTGTCACACAGTAAGGATTTCTCCAAACTACCGCCTTTAAAGTTAACATGTACATAATGCAAAATGTTCCAAAAGACCTGAAGCTGTAAGCATTCACAGTATTTTACAATATTACATAAGTAATAACTTTCAGATACATACTGTGCGTTATTAAAACTGGTCTTGCTAACTTTCTTTTATGTATTGTTTTCTCCTATTCTGGCAGTGGAATGCCATTCTGTGATTATTACAGCTTAATCCCAGCAGACATGAATTGCAGTGCCCTTTATAAAAAAAATATCCGGAAATAGCTGTGCAAAAATTGTATAATCATTGTATTTGGGTATTGAAACCCACAACAGTGACACTGCCTGTCGTGATGTTTTTTTTAATTCAACGTGATCAGTGATTTTTCCACGGTGGGCCTTGTCTCAGTCGCCTCTTCTGTCCTAATTCACACTGGAGTCGTCCCGAAGAGAAGATCGCTGTAATGAGGATGGAGTGTACTTTCCACGGTGCAGAACCGTTAACATTTTAGAGCGCTACCTTGGGCTGAAGGCGTGCCACATTTATTTCTCTTTGCAAGTCATCAGTTGGCCAAATACAGGGCAAATAACCTTCAGGAGTGCGACGCTGTCCTTCCGTCGGCTGCTGTCTTTGAAAATTGCCTCTGGAGTTAGTGAGCAGGAACAGTTAAGATTTACAAACAATGATGAAGCTTGTCATGCGTCTTTCACCATCCATCATCGTGGCAGCATTGCAGGGCGGTGAAGTGTTCTTCATAAAAACCAGCTCAGTGTGAAATACACCTCTCCGCAGTGTTTACGGCTCTGAAGCTAGTCAGCAGCCCTTTACTGTAAATCCAGATTGGGATGTGACATTACAGTATATCACTGCGCAGCCTGCCAGGGTTTACACTGGGAATGAGTGCAGTTCACACCAGATGAGATGCCCAGATTGAGTTATGTAGGAATTTTAGTGTTATATGAGACAGCTTTGTTTTTTGCGAGTGTTCAAAGTTAGTTTTCTTTCATCAGAACCAGTGGGTTCCCTGCAAACAAACTGTAAATTTTTCTGTCCAGGTTTTTGCTTTTAAGGCTGCAGGGTGTCAAGGCTGTTGGGCAGCTCAGAATTTAAAAACACACAGGGACACACTGCCAACGCAGACTGAGACCAGTGTGGAAAATGTATCCGAATATGCTGGAATTTTTAATGACCTTTAAAAGAATAGCTCACTGATGTTTTTATTTGCTTTCTGAGCTGGATTTGTATTGTTTATCTATGAAAATGTTAGTGCTAATACAACTTTTCAGACATTTCCTGATTTTCCAATTTAAAATCCAACTGGACGGCAGCATTTGAGGCAGGAAAAAACGGATGGCAGTGGCTTGTATTTATAAATTCAACTTATTGACTTCTGCAATTTAATTACCATTTATATCCTTTTAACAAATTCTGACATTTGCGGAGATCATGTTTCTAACCTTTTGATATTATACTGGCGATTGCAACGTTTGCAACCCTTGTCTACCCTGAAGTGTGGGTTATCATACATACAGGATCTATTCATCGTAGCAGGGCAAATAAAATAAACCCGACAAAAGCATGCCCATTCCTTTTCAAGAGCAATCAATACACAGACGGGTTGTATTAAAATCCATTTGGAAGTGGAGTAAGATTACATAACGTACTGGGGGTTGCTGCTCTTCTGCAGCAATGCGGTATACATGTATTAATCCAGCACTCAATGGCACGGATACAAAATGGGCATCCCTCACGTGGTAGCCAAAGCTGGGCAGATACCCCACATGGGCATCTGTTAAAGGGGACATATGCCCCACTGTAGAAAATATCCACATAGTCCTGCATTACTTCACACTTCACAGCATGGAAATTCACCTTTAACAAAAACAGAAACTGCATATCAAATAAAGTTAAGAATGAAGCCTATATAAATCACACAGTGTTGTTTTTTTCTTGCGTTCTTCACAGGGCTTAGTTTTTTGAATCGCATTGATTGTAAATCAGCAGCTATAGATAAGGGAATAAGCAGCTGTCTCTTTCAGTTCGCCAGGACATAAACAGCCAGTCTTTCCCTTAATGTGTAACTTAGCTGAGATGTGTCCAGGGCTGCAGGGGACAGATGAGTGGATCCTCGGTGTCACCCTGTCCTACACTCCTGACTGGCACACTAAACGCTCTCCTCAACAGCTATAGATTGGTTAAATACCAGTGTAATTGCTTGCTGCTGGCCCAAGCACACTTGTAATGCCTTGTACAACATCTCCATTAGCACTTGCCTGCGGCTGAGAGAGAGATTAAGAAGACAAGGGCCGGTGTTTTATGTCTGCAGTCCGGTGTCTGTGATGCGCTGCGGAGAAAAGAGGAAATGTTGAACAAAATGAGGATGGCACTTTAAAGTCTTCCATCAGAATCGTCCTGTAACTTAAAAATATATTCGCTTTACATTAAAGACGTACTAGATTTAAGCTGACTTCCTCTTCCGAGAGTTATGTATATTTTGTCCTATTATGTAAATTAAACTTTGGGTAGCATTTTGTTCCTCTTTTCTGTGTAAATGAAAAGCAGTTTTTATATAGCACTGTTTGGGATGAAAACAAACCAAGAACAACAACAAATGTTCTCTTCGAATCAGCGTTTTAGATTTTGTTTCACTTTACCACAGTATTGGTAAAAGTGCATTTTTGTAGCTTTAACATTTCCACCAATTGTGTGGAGTGGAGAGTGAGGGGGATTGAGTGTGTGTCCTTTCCAGTCATGTTGTGTATTGAAGGTAAGGTTAGATAGATAGGTTTGATGGGTTCATCATTATCAGTAGTGCTGATTCCAAAGGGGAACACTTGGCTTTTGAACGACTCATTTTCATTCAGTGCAGATTAGCTAACAATAAAGGTGCAGAGGTCATTAACTGTTTAATTACCCTCTGACCTCTCTGTGATTCCTCTTGTCAGTGACCACAAACTACTGGGCACACTTTCTAATGGCGCTCTAATGGGGATTTAAGTGCCCCCTCTGTTGTATTAAGAGAACAGTGACGTGTAGTTAGAGGTGAAGAATACAGTGAAAAGACGTGATTACTGCTTAACATCTGGTATAAACCAAACTGCTCTCCCTGTGCCTGTTTAAACAGATCTATTGGATCTACTGCAGATCAAGAGATTCGTTATCATAATAAAGACTGAAAATAAAAATAATATCTCTATCTCTTTAGCTCACAGAACAACACAGAACAGACTACATTTAGAGACTGTCCCTTTGCAGGCATTTTTGTGCCTTTTCAGAAAGGGAAAGTCATGGATTCTCTTTTGTTTCTCTTATTGACTATATATTTACTATACTAATTACATAGAAAATTATTATTGTAAGAATTTGATGTGATCCTCTTTGAAACATAAGGCCAGACTTGGATATAAAATAAAATATATGCATCTGTGACTCAATATCATAGTTCTTCAACCACTCCACACTTTTGTTGCATTATGGGGCTGCTTAACCCCAGAACAGCTTCTAATTCACCTGAAAATGAACTCTCTATGAATCATTGTTCACCTCATGAGTGCAGCATGGACATCATGCGCACACACACATTTTATTTGTGTAAAGTGTGAATAAAAGTAGTCTTTATTATGAATCTATCCTTAAGACACTCCCACAGATATAACCCCATAACTGCTTGAAACAGCTATATAAACATAATTTATAACACCTAGTTATATTTAAATTAATCTAATTAATATACCAAATAAGTTTTCATATTTGTACGAAAAATACATCTAATTTCTTATTGGGGAAATAATGCACTCCCACTGTATTATGAAATACTAAAAATGCCTAACCCTAAAGAATGGGATGAATCTAGAATGTTATAGTATGAAACTACTATGACAATATTAGTAGTCTAGAACCAAAACCTAAATTGCACCTTATTGACCTCAGTAAGGTGCAATTTAGGTTTGGTACTAGACTACTAGTATTGTCAATTTCTTTCTGATAAACCACAATTACTGGTCTGCAATCAAAACCATAGCTCCAAAACCTAATTCAGAGACTTCCATTGAACGAATGAATGTGTGAGTGAATGAAAGAACAAATAAATAAATAAGCAAAGCAGGGCATTTGCCAGTAAGTTGTGATTACCAAGAGACCAAGTACAGTTTACACTTTCACATTTATTCACCCATTTGCTTTGATGACAGTTTGGTTTATTTAAACATTCGCAATCTTACTTTTAACAAATAAACATAAATATTCAGACATGTTTTGCTATACACAAACACATATCCATACAAACACTCGCACAGACATTATATACATGAGTGTGTTTGAGTCTATCATCCTGTTGACATCATTTTATTTACTTCGTTATGAAAGTGTTATCCAAAACCCCTCCTGAGCCGGGAGTACAGGTATGAACCGAACAAGAAAGCACTAATCCACAATACATCAGGGCGAATTACTTTCCCCTTTCACATCTGTGCTTTTGTTCCTTGTTCGTAATGCCAGAAATTGTGGAGGCCTTTTTTTTTGTTTTTTTTTAAACACACAAAGACTGTTTAATACCTTGGAAATCTAAGATAATCGTAATAACTTGGAACATGGGTGAAAAGGGCAAAAGTTCATCAGTGGGGAATTGCTTCTTTTGAATGTATGAAGTAAAGCCTTCTCTTGTTTCTATAGTATTTTACAGCAACACACATAATTATTTAAACTACCAGTCAAGTTGAATTATTTTCACTTTTTTCTGCATGATGGGAAGCCTTTGTCTTGTACTTTTCTTCGCACACTGGCAGGAGAGGTAATGTGCTCCTGTCTGCTCTGTCTCTGTGGTATAACTGCTCTAGATAAGCCTGTTAAATGACTATTAGCATAGACAAATTTAGGGGCATATTTACATGAAAATGAAATTAAAAATACGATGAAATAATAGAAAGTAAAATTGTCTGAATGGAGTATTTAAGATTCATATATAGTGTTAGTTTGCATTCAGCTACTATTTAATGCACAAAGTAAAAAGCCATCTATTTTGGTAAACCAAACTAAATATGTTTTATTTTTATTATTATTATTATCAGAAATCTAAAGGAAATAATAGATTTCTATTTGCATTTTTATGACTAGTGTGTGGGATTTCTTTAGCTGGGCAGAAAGTCACTGTGGAATTAAAACAAATGCGATTTTTCATGTCATTGAACCCCTTGACAGTAATCTGTATTAAATTGTACGATGGAGATAATCAAACATAATAAGCAGTGACACTTAACATGTCAGCGCACTGTATACCCTGCTGTGATTTAGCTGCCTACAAATGACTTAACAACACGGCTACCAATGCATTTTGCTAATTACATCATAGATTTCTCCTTGATGAATACAAAGCGAATTAACACAGGATCACTAATCCACCCTTTCACCGTTATTGCTGTACACGACGCCATGAAAAGCCCATACAGTTAGCTACACAAACATTAGTATTAACGATTGCCCGTTTGGAATTGGTGACAAACTGCAGCCCGGCAGAATACTGAGGCAGAAACCAATCAGAAAGTTAATGAGGAGAGAAATTACTCAGCACAGTTGCTCCTTAATTACATCCATGGGAGACAGGAGATAAAGGGGGCTGTGGGTGGATTTGAACTCCGCTGATATTTGCTTAGGGTTATGAAGGTCAGGAACCTTTTGAATTGGGTTCATGTATCTTCCTTGACTTGTAACTTGATAGACAATTTCAACACAGTAATATTCCTGGTTCTCATATACATAATGAAAGTGGGGCTTACAGAGGCCCTGCTTGTTTGGGAAATAGATTTTTGCTCTTTTGCACTGAAGGTGAACATTTTTCACTGCCGCCTGGGAACATTTCATTTGTTATCCAATTGGGACTCCCCTCTATACATTTAAACTGAACTGTGCTTATATTATGTTAATTTAGGTGTCAAATATGTATATTTTTTGTTTGTTTATTATTTATTATTTATTATAATTTAAGCTAGACTAAAACCTAGTGTGATTTCACAAGCACATTTTGCAATGAAAAGGCTTTGTAATCAGTAAGATAAAATCTGTATTTCAAATATGTAATCTATACAGGGTTATTATCAAATTGTAAATGTTTATTGTGATCAAACTAAATATTTCTGATGCACAAACAGTTGCCACGGTTACCCAGAGAGTTTATATTGAACATCTAGAAACTAAACAAAATTAAATCTTTGTGAGGTACTCTCTCCGCTGACAATAATATGTGTCTTGGAAATATGTACTTTGATTACAATATATATATTTTTAATTATATATGTTATAAATAAAATAAGTATGTTACATTGATAATCTATATTCCCTCTTTGTCATGACAGGGCTTTTAAAAGCATCATGTGTCTTTTCTACACCAACTTACATTCAAGCTACTATCTTAAGTTTTCTGACTCAACACAACTATCATTTTTGCTATCACAATCTTCATTTTGTTTGCTTTTCTGTTCTTTTCTTCTTTTAAACAATAACAGGTACAAGATAGCATCTCCCCCGTGTTATCATCCTCACTGATACCTTCTCGTGTGTGAACCAAAACACTGGCTGGAAGCTATTCCTGCTTTCATTTAACTTGCAGTTCAGTGGCAGGTGCCGGGTCAGCAAGATCGCATAGTTCACTGGACCCACACACTTTTACATCCGTCATGAATGGGAAGTGATGGCAGTGAAGTGGTGCAGATGCCCTGTATTCACTTCATGCTCTGTCCAGTGACTGGGCTGTGACTCCAGTATAGTGTCATCTTGTGGCGCTGATTAGTCCTGTGGAAATTTGTCTAACATATTGATCTTTGCACATCAGATGCAGATTTAGGAGTTAGACCCTTATCTGCTTTAATTAGGAAGTGTATTGAACCACACCGGTAATTAAATGACAAATGGTTAAAAAGAATACATGGACATTTGATAAACATCTGTGAAGGATATTGTGATACTGATATATGATGAGTATAACAGCAAGAAAACAGATGCATTTAACAGGTATATTCCAAATGAGCTCCAGTGTCCAAAACACTTGTCCTTGTTCTCTCTCTTGAAAGTTTTTGGACCCTCTGGTGCCCAGGAGTTGGGCCTGGGCTGCCTGTCCATCAACAACCTGGCTTCCTCCGACAGCAGCAAGCAGGAATGCGAGATAAGCCCCGAGTCCGGCGGCTTCACGGTGGACACCGTCATCGAGGGGGCCAGCGAGTGAGTGTGGGAGCCCGTGGATGGGGCCCAGGGGGCTGCAGCCTCACGCCCCTGGAGTTGTCTCGAGCTGCGAGTTTATTTGGGTCACCCCTTATAGAGTGTATGTG